>NC_139942.1:40148577-40196077 GCF_963454915.1 Gymnoscopelus microlampas | reverse complement strand
TATCTTAGAACACACACACACGCACGCACGCACGCACGCACGCACGCACGCACGCACGCACGCACGCACGCACGCACGCACGCACGCACGCACGCACGCACACACACACACACACACACACACACACACACACACACACACACACACACACACACACACTTTATTTTCGGTTTGTGCTCATAAGTATTTTCTTTCAAATAGGGAACATGTCACCTTAGAGTGAAACGTGTTTCATTGTGAGAGCTTTGCTGTGGAGAGAATTGGATGTGTCCAACGCATCACATTCCAGAAGGCTTGTACATCAGTTTGACCTCTGGATGTGTGTTTTCATTACATTAAGACGTTTCATAGGTTAGGCCAGATTTATACTGGTGTGACGTCGTGCACTGAAAATATCCGATCTAGAAGCTTGTATGACAAAGACAAAGTAGCCATGCTGTAAATCAGGCTTTTGGCACCCAAAACCTTCCTGTCTGTCCATACACCTTCACACAACTTTGACTATTTGTCTTGGCTCTCTACATGTTGTGAACGTCCAGGATTGGAAGGAATTCCATCTAGCTTTATAATTCCTATACTGGTATAAATTCAGTTATGTATGTCCCAGGGTTGGCCAACATATTTTTGGATTGTCGTGCTTGTTTTTCCTGTTTTTCCTTGTGATATGAACGTCATTACTAAACCATACGAACCACAGATTGAGTTCCATGAAAAGTTGAACAAAAGTTATGTTATTTATGGAACTTGGAGTCCTTGGAAATGGCCAAATATCTGTGTGACCCCTGGTATTTACGATGCATGACAACTGAAAGAAACCCTGATGCCAATTAAACAAGCTCAAGCTGTCAATCAAACACAGGTTTTATCGCTTAGTTGTCTGATGTCACATTAGATACAGGCTATTTCTGTTGCTATTATGGCAGTCCCATGAGGACAATGGAAGAGCTTGTCTGGAACAAGTGGGGATTCTTTTACCCAAAGAGTGAACAAGGGGACACCTCACTAACCTCTAACCAGCAACATAGCCCCTGGTATTTCCCTTGCAGGCCTGAGCATCGTGTGTGTGTGTGTGTGTGTGTGTGTGTGTGTGTGTGTGTGTGTGTGTGTGTGTGTGTGTGTGTGTGTATGCGCGCGCGCATGCGTGCGTGCGTGTGCAGGAGCCCGCAGGCTTGGATCTGCGTCCCAGAGGATAGTTGTCAGCAGTTGACCTTTGACCCTCAGTTTTATGAACCATGCAGTGGGCTAAAGGAGACTCATTAGCAGCTACAGGCTATTAGCTCTATAAAAACCAGAGTGTCCCCTGCAAACGACAGGGGTTAAGTCCTATCCACACATTAGCCATTTCTCTGCCCTCTCTTTCGGCTCTTTGTTAATCCCCCCCTATCCACTCAGAGTGACCCCCCCCCCTGGTATTTCCCTTGCAGGCCTGAGCATCGTGTGTGTGTGTGTGTGTGTGTGTGTGTGTGTGTGTGTGTGTGTGTGTGTGTGTGTGTGTGTGTGTGTGTGTGTGTGTGTGTGTGTGTGTGTGTGTGTGTGTGTGTGTGTGTGTGTGTGTGTGTGTGTGTGTGTGTGTTCCCACCATTCATCTCACTCAAGGTTTCAACTTGGTATGTCGCTTTCATCCTGATGTATTCAGGGTTCGATTTGTGGGCAGGGGAGGGGGGGGGGGGGTAAATCCATGCCTTTGCTTTTGATATCACCCCTCTGATCATTCATTATTATTGCAGGTGGCGGTGGGGTATGTTTTATCACTGCTTCTGGTCAGACTGAGTTAACCACTTGAACCCCAGCATCCATATTCTGGGGGGAACATTTTCAAAAATGTGTCGATCTACAAGCTCACAATGCGTCGCCTTGTGAGCTTGTAGATTGGCTATTTTTGGCGAAGAGATTATCTATAGATGGAAACATTGGTCTAAGTGGTCTACAGTTGTCACTCACGTCCAGTTCTTGACTACAGGGCTTTAAGTGGTTACAGTACATAGAAATGTAGACTGATATGTTTGGTATTTATGTTTTTGCTAATATCACAATGTAAACTTTATTAACATTTATGTTAAGAAAATCTCCCCCCTTCTGTGTATTTTTTTTCTTTTCTTTTTTTCCATATGAACCCTATGTATGTATTTGCCTATTTTGCATGAGGAGGGAGTTGAAGAGGTGGAATATGCTATTATGAACTGTAGTCGCTAGCTACCAAAGGGAAAGGGCTAGCATGGTGGATGAGGTGAGGGAGGTGTGAGTTGAAGAGATGACCTTTAATAATATAATTAGTTCCCGACATGCATGGCCTCGAGTAGGCGGGCGCCGGTCTAGTATTTTATAATCAAAGTCAATGGGGAGCTGATCGAGCTGAAACCTTGCCCAAATCTGACCTCATATATCATACAATCACAGGCTGACCACATTAATTCACAGACATGCCATTACCATGTGGATCCCGAGATCAATATGATTATTTTTTTTCAGCAAGGTAAGAGTCATTATTTTGAGCAATTCACTGTTTAACCATTTCATTGGATATGAGTATTAAACATGCTTAATGATAATTAATTAAGTGTTCTATCAGATGACAGAAAATTAATCCGTCTACCCTTTTTCCTAAGTGCATCCTGTCTGAGCTCCATTTTTAGCCCAACCATGTAAGCAATCTTCCAATTACAGACCTCCTTATGTGACACTGATGGAATCCAGCGTTTTTACAGCCGTGATTACAACTTCATTACACATAGAGAACCCACTGTAAAACGTGGACCCCTGCATGTATGCCATTGCCAAGCCAGTCATCCTCCAAACCCCACCGCTGTGATTGGCTGAACACATGAAGGATAATGGTGGGAGCGCTATAGTTTTGTTTCACGTTATAACCTATTCCATCCACTAGGCTTGTCAACTCAGACAGCATACTCGTCAACACGCAAGGCCAACGGTTCGCTTGGACACGCCTGCATTGTTCTCAAATCTCAAGAGATTTAAAATCATGCATTTGTTGTAAAAACTTGCGCATAGCCAGTACATAAAGTAAATGAAAACGCTCCCCAAGCCTCCCCAAGGCTTCGGAATGGCATACTCGGCATACAAACTGCCCTCTATCTGTCTCACCGTCCTTGATCTGCCGCTTCTCACTTCTTTTTCTGTCATGCCCAGCCCTAACCCACCACCCCATTCCCTCTACCTAATCTCTTTCCCCACCCATGATTTGTCTCTATTTTTCTTCCTTCTATTTCCCTCTGTACCTCTACGTCTCCCAGTGCATCTACCCCTGCCACTTTCTCTTTTTCCACCCCTTCCTCCCCTCCATCCCTCTGTCTCCGGGGCAAGATTTCCCCTCTGTTCACGGAGACAAAGGAGAGGTTGTGCACCTCTGACACCCCTCGCACCCACATGAAGCCCTGCCGAAATGAATAAACCACAGCCCTGAGGCTCGCCCGTCACGCCGAAGCATGCAGCACTTTGTGTGTATGTGTGTGAGTGCACGCACACATGTATGTGCATGTGTCCGTGTAGCCATGAGTGTATTTTGTGTGTGTGCCTGTGTATGCTCGCGAGTGTACGTATCTGCATAAGTGTCTCTAACATGCATATCGTTTGTCAGCGTCCATCGAGCATGCATGTGTGTACTGTACGTGTGTGTGTGTGTGTGTGTGTGTGTGTGTGTGTGTGTGTGTGTGTGTGTGTGTGTGTGTGTGTGTGTGTGTGTGTGTGTGTGTGAAGTCTGCCTCGGGCTCTTTCCTTCTGTCTCTCCCCTATGATGGCGGGCTATTAGCACTGAGCCCTGGCTGACAACAGCACAATGTAGCCCTGTGTGTGTGTGTGTGTGTGTGTGTGTGTGTGTGTGTGTGTGTGTGTGTGTGTGTGTGTGTGTGTGTGTGTGTGTGTGTGTGTGTGTGTGTGTGTGTGTGTGTGTGTGTGTGTGTGTGTGTGTGTGTGTGTGTTATAGCGTCAGTGCATGCTGATGTTGCTGAAGCACAACACGGAGAGAGGAGAAACCAAGTTACTTTGAAGTGTTTTTGCAGAGGCTGTACGTGACACTGTTCTGGTGTACGCACTGGAAAACCCCAAGTGTTCATTTAACTCAGAGAATATGAATATCCACCATCTCCAGTCCATTTTTATACTGTAGTCTCAGAATTAAATTAACACTCAGGATTCTTTTTTCTGTGTATATACATCACACGTTTCACTGTACTTTCTGATCTTAATCAGTGTCTAACATGAATATCAAGCACAGAGCCAGAGGGGAGGGGGTCCCAGATGAATCATGGTATACATTACATGTGTAAGGTTGCTGTTGTTTTGTCACCACAGCTGGTGAGAGCGCACAGCCCATGCTGTGCACACACACACACACACACACACACACACACACACACACACACACACACACACACACACACACACACACACACACACACACACACACACACACACACACACACACACACACACACACACACACACACACACACACACACACACACGCACGCATTCAGAACTAGGGTAAGGATTTAGGCCAACTGATAAAAAGGACATAATGTGATATGATATTATTAAATTTAACCAATAACTTGTGATATCTGTGTGTGTACGTGCGCTCGTGTGTATGTGTGTAAAATCATGCACAAATGTGTGTGTGTGTGTGTGTGTGTGTGTGTGTGTGTGTGTGTGTGTGTGTGTGTGTGTGTGTGTGTGTGTGTGTGTGTGTGTGTGTGTGTGTGTGTGTGTGTGTGTGTGTGTACACCCTTGTGACCATCTGCACAGAAGCTACTATCTTCAGATTACAGTGAATGATGTTCTGTGTGTCAGCCTTTCTTCTATCCCCAGCCAGCCTCTCTCCTAACACTCTTATTTTCCCTCTACCCTTCACATGAACTCCTGCATCCTGCTGCCGTCTGTCTCTCTTTCTTCCATTCCTCACAAGAACAACATCACCAAAGAAAAAAAGAGATCGCTCATCTCGCCACCGTTGTTCTTTGATTTAATCTCCGCTCTCTCCATCTGGAAGAAATAACATTATTATTATCTCTGTTAGCTCTGAGTCCTTCCCTCTCTCCACCAGGCTACTCCAGTGGTTCTCAGTCATTTTCATGTAAAGGACCCCCAAATTGATATTTGGCCGCTGAACCCCATTTTGTGCCATGACTGACCCCCATAAGAGAAGATTTGTCAACATTCTTCAAAAAATGTACGTATGGGGAAAATAACAAAATGTGTGATAAATATGAAAAAGCTGCTCCTGTGGAAAGGTTATCATATCTTTATTTACTTATATTGACCCTATAAACAATTTAATATAGGTATGGTTTTGCCCACTCTTTCGACAATGAAATCTTGTCTGGATCATGGACTATAACCCTAACCAGTGGGCTACTAGTGTTTATTTGACTCACCGAGTCACCTGCATGTATGCTCATCACCAGCATAGTTTGGCATTACATCGATGTACCATTTTGCTGAGAAGCGGTTCAGAGTGCCATCTCTGCAGGGACTATGGCCGTCTCTCTCTACTTTCTAACTGTAGGCTATATTCAATTAAGAAATAAACAAACATGCAGACACATTGAACTGTCTAAATAAACTTAGACAAAGCATTTTAAATTAAGCCAAGAAAGGAAAGGAAATGAGAAAAGCTGCCAGTGATTCAAGGACAACATGTCCTTTGGCTGAGCAAAGACATGAAACACAACGGGATAACTAGACTCAGTTGAATTCAATTCATATTTTTCACTCGCCTTTTTGAAACACCCACGGACGGTAGCAAAAGCTGTGGGAAATTGATTTGTACACTAATTATCCCCCTAGTTATGAAACTTAACGCATGACAGTTTTCACATGGTACAACCAGGGCAGCATTGGGTGTGTAATGTAATTTGCTCTCTCACATGCCCCCCGCCCCACCCCACCTATCCACCCACAGCCATGTCAATGTGTCACACACAAGTAGTGTGTAGTACTGTGTACCTATTGCATTATCTGCATTTCAATCGATTGCTGGAATTTCACCCTCACCTGGACGCTGTCAAAACAAATCCCTGGCCAATCAGACATCAGGCCCACACAGCGGTGATCTCCTGGGCTTTTTAAGGACCACGACTCTCAGTGACCTTCTGTCTGTATAACCTCTGCCACAGAAACCCAATTTAAGAATTTATGCTTGTGCACTTGGTAATCACATTTTGTCATTAGACCCATGCAACCACATTACGTACCACGGACATTTTAGCTTAATTAGTTAGTACAATTTGTGTGCTTACAAAGAAAAGGACTTTCTCGTTCACACTAAAGCACAGGTATTCATATGGGGCCTGTGGTCCACAGAGGGGCTGCCAGTGAGGCCAATTGGAAGGGGGATCATAAAGAAATGTATAAGGCATTTTCTAAGCTTTTTAATAGATTTGTTTCGTTGTTTGCAAAAATATCAAAAACTAGAAAAAGTGCTCCTCGGAGCACAAGTCTCCGCCAGGTCAGGTAGGTTATTTTGGCCTCCTGGTGGCGCTATAATAGGCCAATGGGAAAAGGGTGGCATTTCTTCCTAGGCCGTGCACAGCAATCGGACACATTCATGATTTGAGGCATTTTGCTCTAAAAATGTGTTTTGCTAAATTTGACCTGCTGGTGGCGCTATAACAGGCCAATGTAAAAAGGGTGGCATTTGTTCCTCAACGTAGTGCAAATGTGCGTTCAAAGTTTCACCGCAATCGGAGGCTGCGTTCATGATTTGCGGCATTTTGTTCAAAACGGGCCACTCCTGCAAACTTTAGATGTCAATCTTAGCCAATCAGGATGGAATATGAAAAATCAAACAGATAAGTCTTGATCACCTGACTATAGAGATCATGTGTACCGATTTGCGTGAAATTTGGATCAAATGTGAAGGCTTAATATCAAAAAATGTGTTTTACATAAGTCGGCCTCCTGGTGGCGCTATAAAAAGCAAATGTGAAAAATGCAGGGCAAAGGTTTTTCCTTGACGTCTAGAGAGTGTGCATGCAAAGTTTTACACAGATCGGGACAGTTATAGGTAAAAACACGAATTGGCCTGTTATAGCGCCACCATGAGGCTGATTTAAACATTTTCAAATGGCATTTCTTCCTCGGCCTAATGGGAATGTGTGTGAAAAAAATCACATAAATTGCATGCTGTGTTCATGATTCGAGGCATTGTGTTTGAAACGGAGTACTCCTGCAAACTTTGGAAGCCAATTTTTGCCAATCAGGATGGAATATGAAAAATCTGAAATTAGACGTTTCTTTTAATGACTATAGAGATACTGTGTACCGATTTGTGGGATTTTTGGCCAAAATCTGTAGGAGTACTGTCCAAAAATGTGTTTTGCACAAATCGGCCTCCTGGTGGCGCTATAAAAGGCCCATGAGAAAAATTTGGGGCAGAGGTTCTGCTGTGGCATCCAGGGAGTGTGTGTGCACAGTTTCGCTGCGAGCAAGCCAACGGTGCCGGAGATTAGCTGTACACAGACAAGACAGAATGACACACGGACGGACGGACGGACAGGGGGTAAAACATACTCTCTCGCCATGCCTTTCGGCCTGGCGGAGACAATAAGCAATCTAAACTAGAAAAAGTGATCCTCGGAGCACAGGTCTCCGCCAGGTCAGGTAGGCTATTGTGGCCTCCTGGTGGCGCTATTATAGGCCAACGTGAAAAGGGTGCCATTTCTTCTTAGGCCTTGCACGACAATCGGACACTGACTGCATTCATGATTTGAGGCATTTTGTTAAAAACATGTGTTTCGCTAAATTAGACCTGTTGGTGGCGCTATAACAGGCCAATGTTAAAAGGGTGGCATTTGTTCCTCAACATAGTGTGAATGTGCGTGCAAAGTTTGAGCGCAATTGGACGGTGCGTTCATGATTTGCAGAATTTTGTTCAAAACAAGCCAATAATGCAAACTTTAGATGTCAATTTTAGCCAATCAATATGGAATATGAAAAATCAAACACATCCGTCGTGATCACATGACTATAGAGATCATTTGTACCGATTTGCGTGAAATTTGGATAAAATTGGAAGGAGTAATATAAAAGAATGTGTTTTACACAAGTCGGCCTCCTGGTGGCGCTATAAAAGGCAGATGTGAAAAATGCAGGGCAAAGGTTTTTCCTTGACCTATAGGGAGTGTGCATACAAAGTTTTACACAGATTGGTGCAATTATAGGTAAAAACACGAATCGGCCTGTTATAGCACCACCATGAGGCTGATTTGAAAATGTTCAAATGGTAGTCCTTCCTCGGCCTAATGGGAATGTGCGTGCAAAATGTCACGGAAATTGCATGCTGTGTTCATGATTTGAGGCATTTTGTTCAAAACGGTGCACTCCTGCAAACTTTGGAAGACATTTTTAGCCAATCAGGATGGAATATGAGAAATCTGAAAGACCCGTTTCGTTTAATGACTATAGAGATACTGTGTACCGATTTGTGGGATTTTTGGACAAAATCTGTAGGAGTACTGTCAAAAAATGTGTTTTGCACAAATTGGCCTCCTGGTGGCGCTATAACAGGCCCCTGTGAAACATTTGGGGCAGAGGTTCTGCTCTGGTATCCAGGGACTGTGTGTGCACAGTTTGGCTGCGAGCAAGCCAACGGTGCCGGAGATTAGCTGTACACAGACAGATCGAATGACGGACGGACGGACACACGGACACACGGACACACGGACACACGGACACACGGACGGACGGACAGGGGGTAAAACATACTCTCTCGCCATGCCTTTCGGCCTGGCGGAGACAATAAATTAAATGAAGCAATTTGTTTTTACTATTAGGGGGTACTTGGCATGGAAAGGTTTGTGAACCACTGTCCTAAAGTAATGCTACTGAACAGCCCATGTGCAGATTACATTACAGCAGCACACATTTATATTTAGCCCCAGCTTTTTCCTGAACTTTTCACTGTCTGACAGTGTATTATGTCTTTATGTTTCTCTATTATGTTTCTTGTTCTATTTCAAACTTTTAGCTTCAGTTTCATATTTTACGCTTTTATGGTTTTGATATCTGCTGTTCTTTAATCTGCCATAGTGACCTATTTGGAACCTTGATTTAAAAAGGTGCTCTGTACATTATGTGTAATGCATTTGCTTATAATATGCCGTAAAAACATAATAGCATACAAGTTTACCAATAAAGAATAAGATGATTCAGCATAAGTTGTCATCGAAACTTTTTTGTTTTTTCTTTTACATTCCTCCATTTTACTGAAGCATCCAGTAATGTGTCTTTTACTGTGGAAATATCTTGTTTATGGCTTGTTTATAGTGCAGTGTCTCGGAGAGATTAGCATTGCATATCCAGACGTTTCTCCTTACTCTATTTGTCTTTGTCAGCGCTGTCCCAGCATAGGATTATGAAGTGAAAGGTTCTTGTCAAGTGAGAGCCGGTATCACAGGGAATGCACTGAAGTGGTTTTCTTATACTTGACTGGTTGGGCTTACCAGGTTTCTTGGAAATATTTGCTTTCATCACCACATATGCTCTCAACTGGAGTCCCCCAGGGTTCAGTGTTGAGGTACTTTTACTTTGCTTGAGTATTTCCATTTTCCGATACTTCATACTTCTACTCCAGTACATCTCAGAGGCACATTTTTACTTTTTACTCCGAGCTTTCGGCCGTATGACCTTCTTCAGGCATACAAAGACAAGTGAATGCAACAGTACATAAAGGTTGGAGCAGTGTCATCACTTGATAGCAAATACAAGATACCTGTGTCCAATATTACAGTAACTAGATAGACATCAAGGGAAATGTAGTCCCAAATATAGTGAACTACAGAGGCCATACTCGCCTGTCAACAGGAACCCCTCTCTCTCTCTGAAGAGTAAACTCCACTTTTTACTCCACTAAAATAAATTGAAAACCTTAATTACAAGTTACTTTGTAGATTTAGATTATTATGATGAATCAAAACATGCATTAACCAATTAAGCCATATTTTATACTTTTGAATACAGGCCTTTTACTTGTAACAGAGTATTCTTATATTGTGGTTTTGCTACTTTTGCTCAAGTAAAAAATCCGAGTACTTCTTCCACCACTCCACTCCCTCCGTTATGCAGATGAACAGTGCATCGCTGCATGCCTGGCTGACATCTCACAGTGGATGTCCTCCCACCACCTCAAGCTCAACCTAGACAAAACAGAGCGTCTCTTCTGCCTTGGGAAGTCTTGCCCCCTGCAGGATCTTTCCATTTCCATTAACAACACCCCGGTGATTCCGGCTCCAACTGCCAAGGCCCTGGGCTTGATCCTGCAGTCAGCTGTCCTTCATGACACCCATTGCAGAGACTATGCTCACCCCGTTTGTAAAGTAAAGACAAATGGGCGTGAAGGCTCATCCGAGCTCAGCCCCTTACTGCCCTGTATGGCATGGCTTGGCGCTTCATAATGGACTCTCTCCCCTGGTTCCCAAACTGTGGAATGACCTCCCTAGACTCACTCCCCGTCTTCCAATCAGTCTGAAAACCCACCTCTTTAGATTCACCTCATCCCCTGTACCAATTATCTCTGTGTCTGCATTTGTTGAGTATTTAGACAGATGGCGGTTATGTTAATGAGATTGATGCTAGGTATGTCATGCAATTGTTCACAGATGCTATGTATGTTATTCGGATAGATGTCTATTTTGTGTTGTTCGCAGATGGTCAGTATGTTGTTGATACAGATGCTAGGTTTGATGTTTTCCTACTATCCCAGTTACTTTGTAGCACATTGTTTTCTTAGCACTAATTACTCGACCGATTACCCTGTTGTTTGTTGACTAAGGTTCATGCCATCAGTGGTGGAAGAAGTACTCACATTTAGTACTTAAGTAAAAGTACCAGTACCACAATGTAGAAATACTATGTTCCATGTAAAAGTCTCAAATTGCATTGAGCAGAGAGAGAGAGAGAGAGAGCACGAGAGAGAGCATGAGAGAGAGAGAGAGAGAGAGAGAGAGAGAGAGAGAGAGAGAGAGAGAGAGAGAGAGAGAGAGAGAGAGAGAGAAGAAGATAGTGGGAGGGACAGAGAAAAAGCAGCAAAGAGTGACAGATTGAAACAGAGAGAGATAGTGACAGAGAGAGAGCCTGTTGGTGTAAGTAGGTTAGGCGTGGATTGGGGAGTTAATGCTGAGATTGGTGATGCATGCTTCCCATCAAGGCCTCTCTCCACGAGGACAAGAACCTGTGTGTGTGTGTGTGTGTGTGTGTGTGTGTGTGTGTGTGTGTGTGTGTGTGTGTGTGTGTGTGTGTGTGTGTGTGTGTGTGTGTGTGTGTGTGCGTGCACACGCATGTATTTTACATTTAACACCAGGCCCCAGGCAAGAGAGGGGGAAGGCCCAAATTCAGTGAATGTGTTGAATGCAGAAAGCGAAAAACAGAGAAGCAGGAGGGAGGATTCGACCGCCGCTTCCTAATGTTATTATCCCAAACATCTGTGGCTTCACGCTTACAGTAGTTGTGTGTGTGTGTGTGTGTGTGTGTGTGTGTGTGTGTGTGTGTGTGTGTGTGTGTGTGTGTGTGTATATGTTCACTATAGCTATGCATGGGAAGCCAAAAGCTTTGTACAGTACGTGTTTGTAGCTGCAAACTAAACTATTTACTTTAGTTTAGTTTGAGTTAGTTTTAGTGAGTTTTAGTTTGTGTAAAACAGGGTTACTGGGGTAACATTTAGGGCAGACGGCCAACCATCCACAAAACAACTATAAAAGACAACAAAAACTGTCCACAAGATGCTGTGCAAGCTCTCCGATTGGTGAGACCGTTCTCCTTCAGAAATATTCAACATATTTTTATCACCTTCTACTACACTTCTGCACTTGTTGGACTCTGGTGCTTTCTCACAATTTTCACCACTCCGCCGCTACAATGCCAACTGTGGACAGACTGGCAACACGGTGTAAGGCTACAAACAAACTGGAAGGTACAGATAAAATAAACTGAAAAAGAATTGTCAAAGAAAATTGTCAAAATCCCCCACGGATGACTGGAAGTTTCAATTTACCACACCACCAGGGTTCGAAACCAGGCATTTACACATGGAAAAAGGAACAATGGTCTAAATAAGTGGTGACATGTCCATGAATTACGCTGCAAGGCTTTCTCTCTCTGAATGATAACCTTCTGACCTCTATATTTCAGAATTATGTCCAGAACTCCCCTCCCCCCACATCCTTTGCAAAATGGTCACAGCTATTTTGGAGACAGCATGCTCAAAAAACATAGACTTGCACGCACCACGCACACACATACACACACGAACATGCATGCACACGCTCGCAGTCGCACACAGGGGTTTCCCTGTTAAACTAATAACAGAAATGGGCCTCAATTTGCAATGAGTCGCTCTCTTAACAAAGTAGCACTTTTCACACTATTAGTCTGCATGGCACTTAGTGGCCAGCTGTCTGTGTGAGTCTCCATGTCATGAAAGATGGATTGTACAAGATATAATGCTTATTCTAAAGATACAAGACCCAAGACCCCAGCCAGCCATATGCATGGTCTGGACCCCTGCCAGCTAGAAAAATCTTCGGCTATTTATAACCTTTCTTTACTCGAGTCTGTTGTCCCTGTATGTTTCAAATAGACCACCATTGTGGACCACCTCTGGATCTATACCCCAGGTTTTGTGGATTGACACCAGTGTCTCACAGATTCTTAGCACTGGGGTACCCCAGGGCTATGTGCTCTGTTCCCTGCTCTACTCACTTTTCACTCATGACTGTGTTGCCACACATAACGTTTTCTGATGACACCGCCATCATTGGCTTGATTAAAGACAGTGACGAGATGGCCTACAGAGAGGAGGTGAGGGCCCTTACATGGCCGTGGTGTCAGGACAACACCCTCGGCAATAAAAAAAGGAGATTATTGCGGACTGCACAAAACTGCATGCAGGGAGCAAACGTCCCTCTTCACACCAACAGGACTGCAGTGGAGAGAGAGTGAGCAGCTTCAAGTTCTTATAGGGTTCACATCAGCGAGGACCTGTGCTGGTCACATCACGTGGGCACCATTGTCATGGCGGCAAGACACTAGCTCTTCTTCCTCAGCAGGCTAAATGGTATATAGAGACTTATCAGAAATTAGATCTAATGGACTCACATACCATCAAAGTATTTGTGTAGGTCTTTCTCTGTGTGCCTGAATTAAGTTTTCACCAGCTTACACGGCTCGAGGACAAAGAGAGAGGCGATGTCCTCTAGGGGATCCTTTGTTTGACTGTACAGCAAAATCCTGAGTGTTAATTTAACTGTGACCCGCAAGGGTCCTTTCAGGATTTTGCAGTGTGATCTTTATGGTTCATCACTTCGGAGAGTGAATGAATACATTTTTGCAAGCAAAAGCAAAAACTGCTTTTGACCTTCTCCACTTTTATAGCCAAGTCGCTGCAAACAATCATCTCTCCCTGGAGACATCTGCATCACAGAGAGAAAAATGAAGTAATTCACAAGAGAACAGGGAATGGTGTCAATGTTGGATTTAAAAGATCACGTGACTGTATTTGCTTTGATATGTGAGCCACAGCCACTGAGCAGTGCACGTCGCAGCTGTACCAGTACCTGTGGGAAATGTGTGTACATGTATGCCTGGAGGCTAAAATACAAGCGAGGCAGATTTGGGGGGGGGGGGGGGGGGCATGATCACTGGCTGCCTATAGGAAAGATACACTTTTTGTTACCACCGCGCTCTGACTCCACTGGTGCGATATCCTCATAGACCAATAACATTTACAATAGTGATGGGTCGCACTCATAATGGCAAGAGTGAGTTAACTTTGTATTTCTTCTCCATGTCTTTACAATGAAGAACAAACGCTTCGGCTATCCAGCCTTCGTCAATGCACAGTTGCACACTGACGAAGGCTGGATAGCCAAAACTTTTGTCCTTCATCACTTTTGCCTATAAAGCACTTCTGTATACCTTTTGGCATTGCAAATGTGGCTTTGACCTAAGTCGCACGGAAACTGAAATTGAATTGAGGCAGAGAGAGAGAGAGAAAGAGAGAGAGAGATGTGATGAGCATCTCACCTCTATCTTTCCCAAAGTAACAGTAACAGTATTGTTCCGATCAGAAGATTAGGTATGTGATACTGAGCCTCATGGCCCCAGTGGACATGTGACACTCATTTGGCTGCGATGGAAAATGTGGTCTTCTCATCCCTCTCGGTTATTCCCTCCTCACAGTGTGTGTGTGTGTGTGTGTGTGTGTGTGTGTGTGTGTGTGTGTGTGTGTGTGTGTGTGTGTGTGTGTGTGTGTGTGTGTGTGTGTGTGTGTGTGTGTGTGTGTGTGTGTGTGTGTGTGTGTGTGTGTGTGTGTGTGTGTGTGTGGCCTTTGAATCCTAAATCAAAATGCCTCGCCAACCTGGCATCTGTTGCTGCTGATAGCCCGGCCGTAGATGATTGGGTAGAGAGGCCGTCTGGGAAAAGAAAGGTCACTGCTTCGACCCTCAGCTTGCCCAGTCTGTGTCAAAGTGTCCCTCATTAATTAACTTAACCCCTAACAGCTCCCCCAATGTGCTCCTCTAAGCCAACTGAGCAGCCATCTGCTTGGTTGATGCAGAAAAGTAATTTCCCCTCCCCCGGGGACCAGTAACGCCCTTTCCCTTTCCTGACATGATGAGCTGAGACAAGTTCAAGGGCATTGGTTTCTTACCTAATGTACTAAAGTGTTTAGATGGCCGACAAACAAAATTCCCTGGCCTGATGCCCTGCCAAATTTTGACATTATTCTAACATTCTAACAGAGTTCATTTGCATTGTGATGCGCATGCCAGCTGACAGTCAACCACCTGCAACATGTGGATGCTAATTGGATGCCGGCAGAAAAAAACAATTGTAAACATTGCATCCGCTGCTCTCTACTACTGCCTCGTTCCTCTCCTGTCACCTTCAATTCTCTTTTTCCACATTCTATTCTTTCTTCACATTCATCTCAGCTTCCAAGTCAGCAGAGTTTTCCAATAAACTTTTCACTCCCTGTTGACTCCATCTAAACTGCTGTTCCGTATATCTATTTCGCCCTCCTTCCTCCTCCCACCCTCCTCCTTGTCTCTCCTTCCCTCTCCAGCATCTCTCCAACCATCCAGAGAGAGAGAGAGAGAGAGAGAGAGAGAGAGGGCGAGAGAGAGAGGGGCAGATAAACACAAGTGGAGGATTTACTAGGCTCTATCGTGGTACATGGGAGAGCTTCTGTGTCAATGAGAAATTCCACCCACCACACCAACAACAACAACAACACATCAACAGAGAGTTGTTTTACACACAAGCTTGTGCTCGTTTGCTTTTGTTTATGTGTGTGTGTGTGTGTGGTGTGTGTGTGGTACGTGCGTGTTGTGTATTTGCTGCGCCCGCCGTGCCTGAGGGTGAGGAATTTTAAACCAGGCATCCAAGGAAACTGATACCGCAGACATATTTTGAATATTTATTTCTTATCAGAAGTACGGGTATCAGGGCGGGAGCTGTGACTGAGTAGGTTAGGAGGAGGATACAGGGAGATGGGGCGGCTGGGTAAAGTGTTCAACCCCCTCTTTTCCCTCATGTCTGAGCAGCACAAAGTACATGAGCTCTGCCTAGTGTTCATCCCCTGAAATTACATGGAAACTAATCCGGCTTGAACACGGTTGACAGGAGCAGGGTGATGTTATGTTGCCAAAAAACGTTATCCCTGGCTCTTTGTGTGTGTGTTTGTGTGTGTGTGTGTGTGTGTGTGTGTGTGTGTGTGTGTGTGTGTGTGTGTGTGTGTGTGTGTGTGTGTGTGTGTGTGTGTGTGTGTGTGTTTGTGTGATACTATGTTGTTCAGTCTTTTAGTATTTTAGAGCGCCTTGTGCTCTGCTTTCAGTGTCCACAGAGATGGTTTAACTTTCCCCAACTCTTCATCAGGTCACAGAGTGAGAGAATCAAAACAACATGGCACAGATTTTCCTTTGACTGTATCTCTCCTCTCACATCCCCTGCTCACTAGAACAATGGAGTTGCATTAACAGTCAAGCTCATCCTTGTGATCCGAGGTCTCTGGAGTCCCAATTCTTTTTTTCCCCTCAGTGTGTAAATGTAGGTCGCGTGCGCTGTGGCTTGGTGGGGACTGACTGCGTTTGGTTGTTTGTTTGCACCATGAGCGGCACTGTCAGATAAATGAAGAATGTACTTGAGAATGTACGAATATAACAGGAAATAGGGGCTACCTTTTTTTCTCAGGCTTCCTTCCATTAATGAGACAGTTGACAGCTTGGGGAGATTTGAGTGGGAGTTTCCCATGTCTGCTGTCAGCGCTCAGCTGACTGGCTCCGTTGTCTGTTCTGACATCTCCATCTCCGTTGGGGCCCCGGTGCCACCAAGGGCCCGGAAGGTTCTCCCTTACCCTCGTTGCTCGTGAACCGCGTAGGTAGGGCTTCACAATTAATGGCATAGATGCTGACTACAGCAAATTCCAGAGGTGCAAGGGGCTGCAGTTTTATTCTTAGGAGTGGAAGGTGTTTCAGGCAGCTTAGTGAACAAGACATTCTGGTGTTGTGCAGACTTACAAATCAAGTTGCACGTCAGGGGAAAAACAAACATGCTTTTGTTTCCTGAAGTGAACAATTCTAAAGCGTTAGACAGCCCCCCCTCTCTGACACATTTCAGATTTTTTTATTTACGTCCTTGCAAGTGTCCACATTGCATTATTGAGGGAAACGAATAGGCGAGATGATGCTTCTTGCCAACATCACAGCCCGAAGTCAAGAGCCTCACTCAATTCAATAGATTGCATCTCTACTCATCTACTTATTCATCCTTGTGTCAGTGCATCCAGTGTTTACAGCTGGGAGAGGACTAAGCAATGAGAGAGAGAGATGGAGACGTGGTGAGGGTGGGAGGAGAAACGGGAAGGGCTGTTTAGAATGGAGAGTGGAGTCTTATCCCTCCGACACACGCGCACTCTGATCCCTGGAACACAATAGAGCGAGCTCCCAGTGCCCCAGGGGCCAGGCTACAAATAATACCCACAATGCAGCGTGTCCGTGACTGCAGGAATCCCCCGTGGCCACGCTGGTCCAGCTAGTAAAGTATCGTGCCAGGGAAATAATGCCGGACCACAATGCCAACCTATATAGAAGCCAGCTCCTGTTCGAGCCTTGAAGGACTAATTGCTAAAAAGAGGGCCATTCAACACCCGCCCCCCCCATTTCAAGTGAATCCATTGATGTGTGTCCAACTCATTTCAGACTTTCTTGGCAACTGTACACACTTTATTTTCACATTTTAAAGGTAATTTGCTGACTCTATTATTCATATAGCTAACTTACAATGGGCAAGTAGGCTGGGATAAAAAAAAGAGAGAAACAAAGAACGGAACACGGGGCTGTCTATGGATATGCCTGCAGAAATCGGACCTGTGTGACCTTCAAGTTAGAGGACAGATGTCTTTTTGCCCACTAACGCGATCATGCTGCTATGACATAAATCACCCGTTGATGCTTGAAAGGCGACAGTAGTTTTGTCAACAAATATGAAGACTAGACTTAACGGACAGGGCCTTGTCTCTCCTCTATGACATTGTTTTGCAACTTGAGCAGATACACAGCAGGCTTGTCGTACCAGTAGTAACAGGGATGCAAGTCATGGTGGCTCAGATGGAGGAGGCGCAACAATAACTGCTCTCACACAACTAATAAGTCCCGGGAGTCACTCCTTAAATAAAAGAACAAGGCACACATACATGTACACGGTGGGGTTCACCACAGCCATTCCCAATGCACTCTTGTCTTTTCAAAACAGCCCTTGATGAGGGAAAACTGGGAATTGATCCACGAGAAATAAAAGAACAATCACATCAGCGCTCCTCTGAATAATTCATAGTCATTGTTTGAGCGGGAGGATACTGCATGCATGTTTGAAAAAAAGAGAG
The DNA here is from genome assembly GCF_963454915.1 of Gymnoscopelus microlampas. Lineage (NCBI taxonomy): Eukaryota > Metazoa > Chordata > Actinopteri > Myctophiformes > Myctophidae > Gymnoscopelus > Gymnoscopelus microlampas. The sequence goes on along the minus strand of NC_139942.1, from coordinate 40,178,187 downwards.
CGAGGCCCCCTCCGAAAACAAGGCTGTGCTAGATTTTGTAGTCCTGGAGGAGGATCGGGTGGGGGCAGGGTGGGTGAAAGGAGACAGACATGGAGATAAATAAACAAGCAATTGATTTCAACTGGGTTGAGCACTTGTGCCTGATAATGGCTACACAGTGCCACGCTATGGAGTAACATGGAATTGTCGGCTGTGGAGGATTCGATCCGGCAAGAAAAAACTAAAGACAACGTAAGTAAGAATTAGCAGATTGTTTTATTCAGCTATTTAAAAAAAAGCTACACGGTTAAAGCAGCGTTTACATCAGCACACAGAGTATGACAACATCAGTGTCGTACAGACTTTGGAACCGATAACTGTTCACATACTATACACAACAGAAATATGTCCATTCCTTTACTGTGGAGAAAAACTAAACACCCTACATGTGTAACAGCTCGTGCATAAATAATGTACAGAAAGCAAACTGAGTGAAACCCAGATTTCATACACGTATACATATATACAGTATATAAACCCACACACACTTGAAGTGAACAGCCGATCAGGTGCAACTATAAAGCTCTTGGTACCTTCAACCAATAAAAGGTATAAACACAGGGCTCAAGTGTGCTGAAAAGGCCTCTTTTTATTATCCCACTTATTATCAACCCTAGAGGTAGCTACTACTCCATCAGTAAAAGAGCTCCACATACGTATCGCTAGCTGGGAAGTGTCTGGACCAAGCATTAAATTGTTACGCACTTTGTGTGGGTGTGTCTGTTACGCATTTATTAATAGTCATAGTGGGCTCTCTGATATGAAAGAGGAGCCCCGGTGGTGCCTGGTGAGATCATCAAGGTTAATTTTAGTCCCTGCACTTGCTGTACTTGCACACTGTGGCACGGGGGACCCATGAATCTCAAAAAGGCTAGGGGTTCGTAAGCCTATCCGTCCTAGTCTGGAGTCAGGACCGCACATAGCTGCTCTTTATGCTTGCATAACTGTGATTAGAGTGCACCGTATACAGTATATTTTCTGATTCAAGGTGAACACTTTGCTGAGGTTGCTGACGGATAGCGAATATGTTCAACTTACACTCATTTTGGAATATGCTGTAGAAAAGCATTTCAGGGATTTGTAACCCAAAATGTGTACATGCACGCATTCAAGCGTTTTGACTTTTAAAGAAAGTGAACGTGATCACAGGCGATTGTCAGCTGAGCTGCACAATACAAAAATTCTTAACAGACTTAGTTTTTGCACCATAGGCATACAAACCGGCCATATTGCAAAGGCACTCAACAGCGGCAGAACAGTAACTGTCCCTATGCAGCTTTCTTAACCCATGCGCCGAGTGTGTTGAAGAGATACATTAGCAGGTTGATCAATTGCACTGCTGTGTGTTGTTCACTTATGTCTCTCCTGTTTACCAGCCAATCAATCAGGAGCTTGGGGGGCAGTTGTAGTTTATTAAACAAAATAAATATTAATCAAAGACTTAAAAATAATGTTTGGTTGGGCCTGAAACGTGGAAGCAAGTGTGTGTTGAAAGGATGCACACACTTGCCATATGCTACATGAGCAATATAGGATATTGGTTGATACACGCAACCCACTCCCATATGTGGGTCTATCCGGCACACAGACCCCCTCCCACAAATCCAGTGCTTCCGTCACCTGGCCATTCCTTATTTGGTCTTTTTCCTGCCCTTCTGCGAGGGGCACATCTCCCATTCTCTTCTTTTCCTCTCCGCTGTCTCGTCCCACCTATCAAATGTCGATTTTCTTCAGCTGTTCGTAGGTGAGGAAGAACTGGAGGTAAGCAGGGTGAAGGAAGACACAACCAAAAAGAAACCAGCCAAGAAAATTAAGAAACCGTGTGCAGTGGGGATTTCCCATCAACCAACGAGATACATTTCACTTCCCATTTCTGCACTTCCACTTCAAAGAGCTACTGTAGTTTTTTTTTTATTGCATCCTGTTACCTAACCTCACACTACTCTAATCCAACAACTCAGTAATCTTATTATGTCAGTCAAGAGGGATTCTGAGGACTTATAGACCCCCCTGCCCTTCTCCTCCTTCTCTATAACCTTCACCTACAATCTGAAAAAAAAGACCTCTGGCTTTCTAAAACAGCCTTCATTCACACTCACCATAACTCTAGATAGGTGTACTTAGGCTACTTTGCTGTCACTCTCTCCCTCCTCTATCCAGGGCCTACTTGTCTCGCTGTAAGCTACCGGGCCAGCAGGCTTTGAGTGTATGACCCGGTTGTATAACAGAATTAGCCTGTGTTAATCGTTCTCAATTCAAGCATGGCTTGGAATGCGCAAAGCTCTTACAGTAGCTATTACCAAATAATGACAATTAACTGACCGAGGACGGCACATAAACAAAAACTTTGGAACAGCTGGAAAGGATACAATGATGTTCCATGGTCCCAGGCGGAGCCAGTTGGGGAAGAATCCCTTGTAGAGGGCCATGAACCCCTCCGACCGCCACGTCTAGATGGTAAAAATCAAATGCATGTTAAAACCAGGAGGACCACATTACACAAATGATGCCATGTTTAAGCTGTGGCTGGAAAGTTTGTGTAGCTTGTAAGCTACAGCTACAGTACACAAGCTTCATGGAGCAGCAGTTATATGCTAAAATACATTAGTTCGTTGTGGCTGATATACAACAGGATAAACAAATGTCTGGAATGCCTGGAACTAGTCAAACAATACTTTTTTGTGTGCAAAACTGATAATCTTGTCAGTGCAAAACTGACAAGAATATCACTTTTGCACTGATATTCTTGTCAAGACGTTACTCAGATGGGGCTGGAATCGATGGAAATATGAAATGTAATCATGTTGATCAGCCCTCCTCTCATATGCTTTAAGTTATTTAATTTCATATCCGTTACCTAATGACTGTCACTTTATAATCTTGATTATTTTTCTTTTGTGCCAAGATGTTTTTAAGACCCTCTTAAGCCCAACCCAACACTCTACTGCTAGTTATCGGGTCCTCTGCCTCTGTGTGTGCGCAAGAGTAACCCTGCCTGTAGCCCAGAAGGCTGCAGGCAGGGCAGGGGGGGCAGTAGAGTTTAATATTCAAGAGACCAGGGTTTGAATCAATGCGTGTGTGTTTGTTCAACCTGTAGTAGACAGTCCAGTGTTCCCTGATACAGAGCTGCTCCCCTCTGGTTCATCATGCGGGTCCGTACCACATCTACTGGGTTGGAAGCCAGGGCTCCTGCGAGACCGCACGTAAAACTGGACCTGGAGGGTAGAGACCACAAGACAAAAACTGAGCTCAAGTGGAAAGTTAACCTAACTTACTGATGCAGGTCTTGAATATCACGGTTATGTAACTGCTACTGTGCCTGCAAACGAGCGACAATAACTCAAATTGGATTAAAGGGTTATTTAATAATGGGTTAGAAATAAAGAATTGAGCAAACTCTAAAATCCTGTTACAGATCATGCTGTGCTTCCAGGCCTTAAACAAAACAACTTGATACGGAATGGTAGAAGGAATCATGGTGGAGAGTTGGAATATTCTCAAAGAAAGAGACGACGAGACTGAATAGCAAATAATTCCGCATCAACACACGCTCTTCCCTGGTTTTATCGACACAATATTTCAATTAGTCAAGAAAAATAACAGCTACCGAGCTATCAAATCATATCCAATTAATGTGTCAAAAGAACTAATTTTGCAGACCCAAATTAGCCTGGAGCAGTATTAACCTCTTCACTTTCGATAGCTTTCTCCATTATATGCATGTTTAATTTAGTACTGTGCCTCTTAAAGTCCTAACTAAATACAACTGAAATGTCCAAATACCAAAGATTTTCTTCTATAGCAGTGAGGATTTGGTGGGTGAATTAATGAAGTCGAAGTGTGTATTGTTATTGTATTCTATTCAGATGCCAAGTAATTACAGTGTTATCTTTAGAAATTCACAAACAGAATTACTCATAAGGAAGCTAGTGCTTGGCAGCGCTGCCATCTCCTGAAATTAGTTCTCTGAAATGACTAGGCTAGGCTCCAGTATTGTCAGTGTAGAAGTCACCTACACAAAATTAACACCCAGCTTAGTGCAAACCCCCCCCCTAGTGCAAACTTACCTATAGTCTGACATTTATAGTAAGTACCATGTATCTAAAGTGTCCTCCAAAGTCATACCCCTTCACCCAGTCTAATCATGCACTGCCCTCACAGGGAATTCACAACCAGTGACACAAGAAAGAGTGAGCTTTGTACTTTGTACTAGCGATATAGTTGGAGTTAAATTGAACTGGACAGTCTGGAGGTGGTTGTGGAGGAGAGTTTGAGGAGAAAGTTGGACGCAATCCTGATGGACCCTCTCATCCCCTCTATGTTGTGCAAGTGGGGTTGAAGAGCCCATTCAGACCACAGACTCAATGTCCCCCAGTAGACCACAAAGCTACTTCTGCGGGCCTTTGTGCCAGTAGCCATCAGGCTTCACAACCTAGCCTGTGACCCCCATATGTTCTGTTCCGCTATTGGATTACTGACTCCTGCTTGACTCTGGCACATTTTAAATTCACTGTTGACAGTAAATATATTTTCCAGATACCCACTGTTGAAGGCCAACTGGCACTGTACATATATGAATATCCATTCATAGGGGATAGTCGTATATTCCTGCATATAGTCACTGGTGATAGATTGTACATTATACACATATATAGAATATGCATTATGTTAACTCAGTCAGACCAAGTGCAGATATCTAGGGTCTGACTCTAAGTCTACTTATTTTATCCTTATCCCTCTAATCTCATCTGTACCTAATCTTTGTTTAACGCTTACTGCCGCTCTTGCTAAGACACATTAATATTTCCCCACAGGGATCAATCTTATCTTAATTAACTTAATGACGTCACTCACACGAAGTGAGTGTAGACGGTGTCACCCATGTGACCGGACATGATCAGGTGCTTCTTGGTGATGTCATAGACCGGTAGCTCCACCCCGACCACGATGGCCGCCCGCTGAGCCGTCAGAGAGACACCCTGGCAGACAGACGGAGAGAGACAGAGGCAGCAAGGTGACATTTTGCACAAATAGAGCAGTAATTGTGACCAATCGGAGCACAACTGTAATATTGTGTGTATACGATACACATGGCATAAAGCAAAATAAAATCTCATGACTGAAAAAGAGATTAGTATTATCACTCTAAACCTATGTGGATGCTGTTCTAACCAGTTGAAGAAATCACAGATTGAGACTTTGATCTTTGCTTTTATGACATTTCTGAGACCATTCGTGTTTATGGAAGATGCTTCTAAACATGTATTCGATTGCTAGTTTGACCATTTAAAATACGCTTTAATCTTAAAATAACTAATAGCCGAATATAGCCGATCTACAAGCTCACAGCACGTTGCACTGCGACGTGTTGCGAGCTTACAGATCGGCTATTTTCGGTGAGCGACATGCTTTCAAAGAAGACTCGTTGGCTTGTATGGAATCCAAATGACTGAAATCAGTCGTGGCGACAGAGAACTTTAATCCATGGGTACACATACCCATGGACACATAGGGTATGGACACATACCTTCCATAGTCCCCTGGTTCCCTCCTGCTGGTAGATGTTCATGAAGTTGCCCATCATGCTCCCCTGTATCACACTACCCTGTGCCTGCATGCGGATCTGGAAGAGACAGATGGAGATTATTTGCATGTGACCACAACGACGGGATAAACCGGTTTGATGGTCAAGTTATTCAACAAGACAACAGGAGAACACATACACAGTTTGAGAGGAATGCTTAGTGGAGGCCAAAGGCAAAATGTAAAAAAAAGGTTTTAAAAAATTAAATGCATGCCCACTTGTATTACTTTCCCTTCGGAACATGCAGACAAAAAACACTAGTCCTGTGTAGGGCTGTCACCATTACAAATTTAAGTTGACGATTAATTGTCACACAAATAATTGCTTTGTTTGTTTTTGGCATTAGAACATATGAATATAATTACACGGTTTTAGGCTTCGTAAGCAGAAATTGCACAGAGCGGATATGACAAATAACTTAAATATACAAAGAAACTTAATCATTTTATACTTAAAACACAAAAAATATGTGTTGAAAGCTTGTAGATCTATTTTTAGAAAATTATGAAAATGTATGATACATTTTTCAACATGAAACGATTACCTCAAATAATTGCGATTAGGCGATTATGTAGTAATTGTGACAGGCCTAGTCCTGTGGATTTTCAATTGAGTAGAATGCCCTCCACCACACACACACACACACTCTGGGAATTCTACACCACATGCTAGACTTGTACTTTAACTTGGTAGTGGATGCCGTGTGCAACCCAGCCTGAGGAGAATCCTTGGCTCCGTAAGTCAGAGGCGAGCGCATGACCGCTTGGCAGGAACTCACAGTGGCCAAAACACAATGTTCCAAACTTGCAGTTGCGTCTGTTAACCCTCAACGCAGGATCATATTCTACGGCCATATAATTTCCAGAACACCTTGTTAAAACCTGGAGGGACTAGTCTAGAAATAGTCCACAAGTGGTAAGCAGATAGCACCAACACTTAGGCCGGTAAAAATGATTAAATAATTATTTTAGATCGTCGGAACCATTTTGCAGAATTTATTCATGCAGAATTGTCATAATCGTTTCCATGTTGTAAAATATTTGTGCATTTTCCAAAAATAGCAGAACTACATGCTTCCGCTTAGGTCAGTAATTTCTTTGTATATTCCTAGTTATTTGTCATATCTGTCCTGTGATTTTTTTTTATTACATTTTTTTTCTCTATGACATTTCTGTTCCAATGTTCAATGCCAAAAACGCAATGAAATCGTTAATATGCATTTATTTGTGTGATAATTAATCGTCAACTTAAATGTTGTAATCGTGACAGCCCTACCAACACTCATATACAGTAACGTGTAACGTCAGCAGTCAGAAGCCCCTTTACACAGCATGTAAATGTTGTCCCAACATTCCGCCTTGCTGTTCTGTGTAAAAACAAAAAGTACAGACAAGGAACAGGGAGTCTTTGTTGTGCCACCTTCAAGCTGGCAGCGCTGGTAGTCAAGTCACAGAGCCAAATCAACAGCTGTGTATAAGGGACAGCCAGACAGGGGTGTGACGGTGACCGCTAAGGTCAGAGCATCTTTCTACCTTGAACAGCTCCCTGCTTTTCTTCAATTTCTCCTCTGCAATGTATTTGTGATCGGACTACACAGCTTCAACACATCTTCTATTTTCACAACCCGACCTGCCTGTCATTATAGGCGGACAGTATTTTCAATGGAAAAACACAAAGTTCTTACTTCGTGAGAAAATGGGTCAGTCCTGACCTTATAGTGGCAGCAACAGTTTTAAATAAATTAAGCTACCCTAAATTAATAACACTACATTATTCCTTTGAACCAGTATTTTATTGAATATATACGTAGGCCAAATGTGATGCTTAGGTCACGTCAAGCCTCGGATTCCGGGACCCGCGGAAAGCCCCCGCCTGTAATAATGACAGCTCTTCTTTACACCTCTATTGTAGGATCTCTGTATAAAAGCGGCTCGCGATTCACCTGGAAGGCAGCAAGCATTCCCCCCTACCAACCACAGCTAATACGGTTCCAGAGAATTGTATTGTCACATAGTGATTTGGTGTTGTGTCCCAGGACATTTGGCGGATTGCTGCTGAACGTGTGCTTCAGATTGCATTCCGTCTAAAGAGGACTTGTGTTCTGTTCTGTTGTGCTTTTGCGTGAGACTACAACATTCCAGCTACAGATCCAGGAAATTCCACTATGCTTGATACTCTGTAGCATGCTTGAGGTCTTGCACAATTTCAGACACGGCAACAACAACAATGGGAATATGGTAGTATAGTCTCTTGTTGTCTGTGGGTGTGTTTGTGTTAGCTACCTTCAGCACATCTGTGGGATTGGCTATGGTGGAGGAGATGACACCGGACAGAACACCGCACACCACATTAGTCGCCATTGTCTCGTCTGAAAGAAGAGAGGTGTAGGAGAGGGCACAATGTGAATATTTTACCTTTACAGACAAATATACTGACCTTTATTATCTAGAGTTTTGTTTTTTATATACACAAAGAAAATCTTTTCATACACTCTTTTATAGCCTACATGGCATAAACTTGTGATGTGACAATAAACTGAAGTTGAAAACAAGACAGACAGGCAGGCAGGCAGGCAGGCAGGCACAGACATGTACCGTATTATTAAAATGGCGACTGACTGACAGTGAAAGAAATAGGTCAGATTCCTAAATAGGTCACACATTATGTTTGCGGTCCTTTAATGACCTTTACGTTGACTTAGGCTAAGAATGTGTGAGGGCCTTGGGCGCTACATTTAGCAGAGTACCTTACTTTAATGCTAAGTTAGGACAGCTGAGTACTCACTACTCAGTTACTACTGATAAGAAGCTGTTAATGTATGCATTGTGTAGCAAGCACACACTATGTGTGTGGGTGTGTGTGTGTGTGTCTCACCTTCGGGCCTGTCAACTAATAGTCGCTTGAAGCTCTGGTATGTGCCAATTTTTATGGTCCCATATGATGCCTGCCGCAACATGGCAGGAGCAATGCTGTAAAAAAACAAACAAGAAAAAACATTATATATATATATATAGGTAGATAGATAGACAATAATAATACGTTTTATTTGTATCTCACTTTTCATTCACAGGGAAAGAGTGGTACATAGTTAAAACATAATCAATCATGGTAGGTTAAAAGCAGGGTTTAAAAATGTCAAGCAGAAAAGGATATTGCTGACAGTGGTTACACGACAAGTTAACAAGAAAAGGCATTCCTAAATAAAAACGTTTGTAGGCCTGTTTTATAAGATACACAGACAGGCAGCTGGGGGGGGGGGGCAGACAGAGAGGAAGACAGAGGGGGTACAGACAGACAGGGTTACAGACAGACAGACAGGAAGGCAGAGGGGCTGTACAGACAGAGGGGCGTAGAGACAGACAGACAGGGTGGTGTACAGACAGAGAGGAAGACAGAGGAGATACAGACAGACAGAGGGGGGTACAGCCAGCCAGCCAGAGTGGGGGGGGGGGGGGCGACAGACAGAAAGACAAAGTGGGGTACAGCACAGACAGGCATAGAGACAGACAGACACAGGGGGGTGGGGGGCGACAGAGAGGAAGACAGACAGATCCCCTCAACCCCACATGGCTGAACCAACAGACCCTCACCCAGAGTACAGGGCTCGGAGCCCCTCCTCGCTGCAGATCCTGCTCATTGCATGGATCATGCCCCTGTAGCGAATCTCTCTGTATTTACTGTCGCCCACTTGGCCTTGAACCTGGAGCCGCGTCTTGGTCAAATCGATTGGGAACGTTCCTGTAAAACAGAAGAAAGGTATATCCAACCATTACTAGCCATCTAAATGATTTAGACCGAAGCTAAATCTAAGTGTATTAACTGATCATAGGCCTACCGGCCGACGGCCACGGCCCCCCACTAACACTGTACCACCGCCACCTTCATTCAGACATACAGGCCAGTGTTGCCATATTCTGTGAGAGAAATAAGCAACCAGATCTAAGAAAATAAGCCCAAAAGAAGCAACTATATAGGCCACATGAGCACTTTAAACTTATATGCATCGGCTATTTGAAAATAACGTTGTGAGCTTGTAGATATGCTATTTTCAAATAAAATCTTGGGGGGAAAAGGGGGACGAAAATCTTGTAAGCGGGTCAATCATAATGGCACAAAATATTTTCAGATGGGGGAGGTGTCTGCGGACAAATAAATATTAATGTATTGGTTGTCCTTGACATGAAGATGTTTAAGAACCACTGGTTTAAACAAGCCCAAATAAGCATCTACACTAGTTTAAAAACAAGCCCAAAATAAACGCAACCCACAACTAACGAATATTTACAAGCGATTTCACAGAAAAACGAGCACAAAGTCGCTTATAACAAGCGGACATGGCAACGCTGCATAGACGCACACACTCACCACACTCGGCAGTAACGGAGGCCAGTCCGCCGAAGACAAACGGTTTCCAGTTGGCGTTCGACATTTTCTCTCGCCTCCTCCTTATGCTGTTAGTGAGATTATTTTCAGGTGAACAGACGAAGGTATTGTTATAATTATTATTTCAACAATAAGCAGCAAACGATTCCACCTCGTTTCACAGACTACCGGTGTTTAAGGTTCCAGCCCGGCTCTCTACATACATCCTCTTCCAACGTTTTGTGTGTGGAGACTGGCTCAACCCCTTCCGATGGCTCCTCCCACATACCGGTTGCGAAGCAACAGAGGGTGGATAGCCCCGCCCCCAGCTATTATTTTCAATGAAAGTTGCTCACAAGCGCATGAAGGACCCAGAAGTTCCCCTGGAGCCAATAGAGCAGGCGCACTAGCGATTCAGACTTTTATAAGCATGCGCGGTACCGTTTGAAATGCGGAAATATTGAAATCTCAGATTTGACCACCAGGCGACGGCAGCTACTAGAGAGGTATTCACACTCACACACACACGCACGCACGCACGCACGCACGCACGCACGCCCACACACACACACACACACACACACACACACACACACACACACACACACACACACGCACACACACGCACACACACGCACACACACACACACACACACACACACACACACACATATATATATATATATATGTATATGAACAACCTTACCACTACTACCAGTTAGCCAACTAGTTTTACTTTTCCCAGGGTGTAAACCTTTTTGATTGATTGAATACTTTATTAACAGTTTGCAAAAAAAAAGGCACGGTGGCACAGATTTATGCAAAATAATGCTAAAAGGATAACCCAAATAAGCCCAGGGCTGGTTTCCATTAAGGTCCTGTGTACTCAATTCATCGAGACATTTAAAGACAAACAATAATATACAGTAATATGTAAAACATCATACGAGTAGTAATAAAAAGGAAAGATATGTACAGTAAACAGTTGGGGGGTGGGGGTCATTTGCGGTGATAAGCTTAGACTTTTTACTTTTTACAGGGGCCAGTTACAAATTGCAGCCACCTGTAGGTGCTCTTTTAGAGCGGTTTCGATTGAACTAGGGAAGGAGTCACACTTTTTCATGACTGTTGGTAGGGCATTCCACATTCTGGTGGCATAGCAGTAGAACGAACCACTAGTTTTACTTTGTCCAGGGTGTAAGCCAGTCTATCTACATTAGGTGACAGGCAACCTGCCCACCAGCAATAGGGCTAATAACTGACCTGACAAATTAAGTTGTAAATAATTTACAATATCAGGCTGTCTCCTGATAAAATGTTCTTTTTCACTTTTTAATGAAGTAAATGTCCTTGAAATGTGACATTGAAAGGTGTGGCCAAAGGATTACACATAGACATAGGCCTATGCATTTCTTTCTTACACACATTCACACGCAGTTCTATCAAATGCAATTATATCACACAAATGTTTGTTTTTGCAGTAATATAGATAGTTATTTTTAAAGGTGTTCTGTCACAAAATCCAGTTCTATAGCCATTCTTAGCCAGAGAGCGATTTACAAAGTGCAAGATCGAGCAAAGGTCATGAACCCTAGTCAGCGAACATGGCCATGTTAATAGAGTGCAAAGAAAAACAATTAAGTGCTACAAAGTAACAACAATACCAGGTAAACATCAAACCTAACATCTGTCTAAACAGAAAACACTGTTGGGTAGTAACTGACTGCATGTAAATTAATGAGGATTACATAATCAGATTATTGATTGATTGATTGAATACTTTAATAACAGTTTGCAAAAAGTACAGTGGTACGATTATACAATGATGTTAAAAGGATAACACAAAAAGCCCTAATTGTTTCCATTTTGGTCCTATGTATTCAATTCATCAAGACATTTAAAGACAAACTAGAAAAAGTGCTCCTCGGAGCACAGGTCTCCGCCAGGTCAGGTAGGCTATTGTGGCCTCCTGGTGGCGCTATAATAGGCCAACGTGAAAAGGGCCATTTCTTCTTAGGCCTTGCACGACAATCGGCCTCTGACTGCATTCATGATTTGGGGCATTTTGTTAAAAACATGTTTTTCGCTAAATTAGACCTGTTGGTGGCGCTATAACAGGCCAATGTTAAAAGGGTGGCATTTGTTCCTCAACATAGTGTGAATGTGCATGCAAAGTTTGAGCACAATTGGACGGTGAGTTCATGATTTGCGGAATTTTGTTCAAAACAAGCCAATAATGCAAACTTTAGATGTCAATCTTAGCAAATCAGTATGGAATATGAAAAATCAAACACATCCGTCGTGATCACATGACTAGAGATCATGTGTACCGATTTCAGTGAAATTTCGATAAAATTGGAAGGAGTAGTATAAAATAATGTGTTTTACATAAGTCGGCCTCCTGGTGGCGCTATAAAAGGCAGATGTGAAAAATGCAGGGCAAAGGTTTTTCCTTGACCTCTAGGGAGTGCATACAAAGTTTTACACAGATCGGTGCAATTATAGGTAAAAACACAAATCGGCCTGTTATAGCGCCACCATGAGGTTGATTTGAAAAATGTCAAATGGTAGTTCTTCCTCGGCCTAATGAGAACGGAAATTGCATGCTGTGTTCATGATTTGAGGCATTTTGTTTAAAACGGAGCACTCCTGCAAACTTTGGAAGACATTTTTAGCCAATCAGGATGGAATATGAGAAATCTGAAATACCCGTTTCGTTTAATGACCTTAGAGATACTGTGTACCGATTTGCGTGACGTTTGGACAAATTCTGTAGGAGTACTGTCAAAAAAGGTGTTTTGCCAAAAGCGGCCTCCTGGTGGCGCTATAACAAGCCCATGTGAAAATGTTGGGGCAGAGGGTATGAATTGGCATCCAGGGAGTGTGTGTGCACAGTTTCGCCACGATCAAGCCAACGGTGCCAGATATTAGCTGTCCACAGACGGACGGACGGACGGACAGACGGACGGACGGACGGACGGACAGACGGACGGACGGACGGACGGAGGGTAAAACATACTCTCTCGCCATGCCTTTCGGCCTGGCGGAGACAATAATATTTAAATTTACAGTTCACACCACTCAAAGGTAGCATTCAACAAGCTACTTAACAGTCAGGCTTGGCACCAAAAGAAAGGAGGGGCCTAGTTCTCCCTGCCTGTTGAAGGAAGTTAATTAGTTCACTTTTCCTTGTCATCAATGTGGTGACATTCCTCCCATTTGATGTTAATACTGTCACACATACAGCTGGCATTGTGTAGTACAATAGTTCACAAGCTTTGCAGGCAGGTCAAATAATGACCTGTTATTCTAACACTACAGAAAACACCTGTTTTATGAAAATGTTATAAGATGCAGTTAGATAGTTGAATTAAATCTTTATTTCGTTTGAAAGACCCCTCGTGTTTAGGTTCAAAGTGACACTTAACACTGGATGTTCAGCAAACAACATTTTCAAGACATGAACATAAACAAAACCATATAAGAAACGGGAGAAAGGAGAGCATCTGTTTGGCAAAGTAAAAATCCCTTTTTTTTGGTACAAATGGGTGACAAAACAAAATGGCAAAAGGAAAGAGACCAAGGCACTCTTGTGGAAAATGTAAAAAGCCTCATGGCAAGTAAAACCCTGACAAAGGCAGTGTTGGTCTCTTCCCCTTTTTTGCCTTCGAGGTCATTTTACTTCTCTTTTCCTTTTTTGCCCTTGTTCTCTGAGCCAAAACTACTGTATGTGATTGCACGATGATTGTAAGTGTGAGATATGCTACATGATCCAATTGTGTATAAGAAAAACTAAACAGCATAGGATGCCAGAATAGGAGGAAGGATTATGTGCAGGAGGTAATTTGCATACATATGCGAGGGGACTTAAAATGAATCTGGTTGTGTCTGTGTGTTGTGCGTGCGTGCGTGCGTGCGTGCGTGCGTGCGTGCGTGCGTGCGTGCGTGCGCCGTGCGTGCATGCATGCACGTGTGTGTGTGTGTGTGTGTGTGTGTGTGTGTGTGTGTGTGTGTGTCCCGGCTAATACGGGACGGTTGGCAACCCTAAAGCTCACAGCGCGTCACTTCGTGCCACGCTGTGAGCTTGTAGATCTGCTATTTTGGAAAAACTGTGAAAATGTGTGCAAATCTTTAAATATATATATTTCAAATTATTTTTTAACTCAAATCTTTGCTTCCGGGGGTCCCTGGCACAATTTTTTTTTTTGAGAATGGGGTCCGCAGCCAAATACACATCATTTTGGGGGTCCTTGACTTGAATAAAGTTTGAGAACCACTGATGTAGACAATTTAACCCATTGAAACCGGGAACGCGTTTGTGCGTAACCCCTTTCATTCTCTTCCTCCTCCCCGATGTTCTTACATCAGTGTAAAAAACATTGGCGTCACCTTATTCCAATTTCAAGTTCTATAAACAGGTTAAAGCACCGTGGTCAGAACCAGCTGTTTGGTTAAGGTCAAGGCCTACCTCTCTCCCCATAGATCTAGAGAGGATTCTACATGCCTTCATCTCTTCTAGACTCCACTATTGCAACTCCCTGTACATTGGCATAGACCAATTATTTGGTCTTTTACCAATTATTTTACCAACATTGAGACTGGTTGCACAGGTGATTGTTTCACGCAATCAATTCTCAACCTGTTGTTTCGGGGTGCGCTGGTTTCAGCACACCCCAACCCCCTCTTGTGTGTTGGCTAGTGAGGCGCGTCCTAGCGAGACCTGACAGAATGGGTTTCATAGCGTGCATACTGGTTGCACGCATACTGGTTCTTATCAGTGTGACGTCGTCTGTTAAGGGGTCTATAGATCAGTCGTTGCTTAGGCGCCTGCAGCTCATCCAGAACGCCACTGCTCGCCTCCTTATACCGGCACTAGGGGTTTCACGACTAGAGATTTTTAAAGGTCGACTAATTTGACCCAGTGGTAGTCGACTAGTTGACTAGTCAAAATTTACATTACATTGTTTTTGTTTTTTTTAGGGGGGGCATTGTTTGAATGCCATCCTACTACTATATAACTATTATTATTATCCTCCTGTCCTTATTTTTATGGCGTTTTAAGGGAAGCGCTTCTGGCAGAGCAGCACAGCACCAGTGTCTCCAAGGATCCCCATTGCCCAATAATAGGCTTTTATTGGGCATAATTTTGACCCCCTTTTGATAAAAAATAAAGTCAGGAGGATAATAATAATAGTGAGATGGGCCATTACTATGGCATAATTTATTTATTTTTTAAAATCACATAACTGGCCTCGCTACATTGGCTCCCTGTGCGCTTTTTAAATTTGATTTGAAGCTTTTGATGTTGGGGGGGGCTGACTCCCCCTTCCTTGCAGATTTTAAGATTATTCTCTCCTCTCTCCTCCATCTCCACCTCCCTCTCTCCTTGGCCATGTCTGACCTTCTTCTTGGTCAGGTCTGGCACAGCGTACACGTCCTCAGACATTCTACCGTAGCTCATTTTACAACTAAGCTGTCGTGCAGCTTTTTTGGGGAAACAGAAGTCACAAAAGAGGAAGATTAACGATGAATGAGAATAGTGAAGTCGTTGAGCCTATCACTTCCCATCAACCTGTCATTTGTTAAATAACGTGACGCTCTCTCTATCCTTTACTGTTTTAAGGAGTTAGAGATAATGGCAGTGGTGGAAAAAGTACTCCGATATTTTACTTAAGTAAAAGTATCGTTACTGCTATGTACTGTAGAAATAAAGTAAAAGTCCGGAATTCAAAATTGACTAGAGTAAAGGTACACAAGTGTTGGTATCAAATGTACTTAAAGTGCCAAAAGTAAAAGTACTCATTATGCAGGAGGTCCCATTTGAGAAGTTTTCAAATGTATAAAAATCCTTTGAAAATAGCAGATCTACAAGCTCACAACTTATCGCGTTGTGAGCTTGTAGATCGGCTCTTTTTAAATGGCCGAAGTATAGGTCTGAAGTGGTTTTGTAATAATAATCAAAATCTAATAAGTAACTGGAAACTAAAGTTTTCATATAATTGTTGGGTAAAGGCACAATATTTGCCTCTGAGATGTAGTGGAGTATAAGTAAAAGTACAGAAAATTGGAAATACTCCAGTAAAGGAAATATACCTCATAATTGTACTTAAGTACAGTACTGTATTCAACTAGATTAGACACAGGGAGACAAAATTGTTAAATGAATTGAGGTCGGGGCCACAGGCCTATGTAAACAAAAAAAAATAACCAAATGTTCATGGTTAACCGTTTAACCGGCAACTGTTAATAAATCTGTAACCAAATGGTTAAATGGTTAATATTTATTGTCTCCGCCAGGCCGAAAGGCATGGCGAGAGAGTATGTTTTGCCCCCTGTCCGTCCGTCCTTTTTCATTTCATTGTTAGTGCAAATGCACTTTTCCCCCCAACCTAAAGTGGTGCCTGGAGGCAGATGCACAGCCACCACGTCAGACTGCAATTCTGCCTTAAGTTAAACACAGGGAAATAAAGAAACATGCGCACTTCAAGAAGTTGACAAGTAGACATTGACCTGAAGGCTGTGGGATTTCCTTTTCAAAACGTTTCAGAGAATAAGAATAACACCATGTTTTGCAGTAAAACTGAGAAGCAGTGCTCTACATAATTTGCTAAATGTCTGTTGCAATTGGTTACGGTTTTAACTCTGTCTTTGGGACATAGGAGGTCAGCGACCACATGCGTGCCACTTCATGAGAAGTTTGTCGCTTCCTCAATTATGACGTACATTTTGTGTTATAGAGCCTATTGTTTGATATGTAGTGCGTATGTTTTTGTGCCTCATGAATATTAATTTATGTACACAGTATAAATGTGGACACAGCTACAGACTAGACCAGACAGCAGCTCAGAGAACACAGTTTGACACAGATATTGGACAAAAGTGAATAACGTGATTGCATTATTATTTTGAAAAATATTATAGAATAATACAATTATTAACATAAACTTTATTAACTTGAGTTACTTTTGTTTTGGGGGGTCGTTCCTTAAGATGTCTACGGACATTTCTGGCAAGCCAGCCAAAAAAAAGAAAGTGAGGGACAAAGGACGGGTCCAGGAGGTGAATGAAGAGGAGGATGAACATGACTACGTTAATGAAAGACCACGCCGTCTCAGACGCTCCGGCTCACAGGAGACTCAACAGGAGACTCAACAGGAGACTCAACAGGAGACTCAACAGGAGACTCAACGAGATCTAGGTACACAGTAAAATACTTCACAACATTACCGATTACATGATAGACATTAAATAATATACAGTAGGATCCTTCATCATTGTACAGGGAGGTGTGTACTGTTTACATCAGTGGTTCTCAAAGCTTTTCATGTCAAACACTCCCACATTAATATGCATTTGGTTCTGAAAACATTTTGGGTTTGAGAACCCGCCTATACAAGATTTATGTTGTTAAAATGCTTAAAGTTAAAAAGTAAGAAAAGTATTCCAGAATGTGTTCATTTTTTCAAGATTTTTTGAAAATAGCCGATCTTAGGTTAATGTGGTTACAATTATTTTTATGTTATATTCACTTATTTTGGTGGGCACCGCCTGGAACCCCATCAAGGACCCTTGGCGGTCCCCGGACCACACTTTGAGAACCACTGGATTACATGATGTGACATTTTAGAGAAAGCCACAAGTGCATGTTGTAAATTGAAGACATGTTCATTCAACCACGTTATTGTACATCAGACATATAAACCTTTCTGCAGAAATTACCTATATAATATTATTCACTCTGTGTTGTTTGAAATGAAACATGGAAGCTGACAGTGGTGGAAAAAGTACTCAAATGTTTTACTTAAGTAAAAATATCAATACTGCAATATGTAAAAGTCCGGAATTCGGAATTCAAAATTTACTTGAGTAAAAGTACAAAAGTATTGGTATCAAAATGTACTAAAATGTTTGAAAATATCAGATCTGCTATTTTCAAATAGCCTATGTATAAAATAGGGCTAAAGTGGTTAATGTATATTTTATAATGTAATAATTTATTTTATATCTGCAAAGTAACTAGGAACTAAAGTTTTCAAATAATTGTAGTGGAGTAAAAGTACAATGTTTTCCTCTGAGATGTAGTGGAGTAGAAGTAAAAGTATAGACAATATACTCCAGTAAAGTAAAAGTACCTAAACATTGTAGTTAAGTACAATATACTTGAGTAAATGTAATAGTTACTTTACACCACTGAAACTGATCATATTCAAGTAATAAAGTGTATTGTACTAATTATCCTGCAGTTATCCAGAGAGCCATCGTCCGAGCGTGTGCAATGTGCCTTACGCTGCTGTTTCTCCTAATGGCAGTGAGAACCGTACACATGGCCATGGACTGTGACAAGGACAAAGGTCTGAATCAAGCTCTTATAACAGTAATAACTGTGTTTAGCATCAGCTTTTGGTCTTCTGTTAGTAGAATAAATATTAAATTGTGTATTACTATTGATATTTTAATTGTTATCGGGGATAGAGAGGTAGAACATCTGAGTAAACTCATGGCTGGTGTATGACAACTATCATAGAACAACAATGTAAAACACATATTTATAACAAAAACTCTTAGAACATTGGTTTGGAACAGTGGTTCTCAAAAATAGCACATCTACATCATTATATGTTAGAAATAGAAATAGTATAGATGGCTGTTACTTGGAATACTCTGGTTTCTAATTTGGGGGCAGGTGAATTAGCATGAAGCGGGCTTGATGCAGATGAGCAAATTGACCATTTCTGGAGGGAAAAGTGGGGTGTTTTTCATGCATGCATGCATGTGTTGGTCGTGCAAATGTGTGGGAGGAGAGGTGTAGATGAGGAGAGTTGTAGTTGAGGGCGTGTCATTTGCAATTCAGCAGCGCACAGTAATGTTATAGTCAACGACAAGGACTGTGAATTTTTTCATGGACATGAGTCATTTCGTCGCCTTGCTAAACTAATGGCCTATGTCATTTTTTAAAGTTTTTCAGGATTTTTATTTTTTTTATCCAAAACAAAACTATATGATATTTCTTTATCATTTCACCCAAAATGTTTATAACAAATTATGACTATTTACATAGAAATAACACTGTCTGTCAGTTATGTAACATAAGAGATCTAAATAGGTTTGAATAGGATTAAATCTGATTTAGGCCAAAAAAAAATGAAATGGCCTAAATCATTAAATCATTTGGCCTAAGTCACAAAACCATGTGACTTAGGCCAAAAAAAAGGCCTATTTTGGCCTAAGTCACACTAGGGAGTTAGGCCATTATACTAAAAGGGGAGTGAACAGCATGATCCTTTTCAATTAGGATATACTGTAGGCAATTTTACCAGAGGTGGCCAGTGTCATGAGGAGCTGACTTAGGCAAAAATATCCTTTTCTTCAAAAAATGACTTAGGCCATTAGTTTAGCAAGGTGACGATTTTCGATTTTAGCTATTATAATAACAAAATAATACATTTTATTTGTAACACACTTTACATTTCAACCGAATCTCAAAGTGCTACCTTTCAAGAAGAAAAAGAGAATATAAAAACAATGAAATGAATACAATTCAGATCAATGGTCAACTACACACAGCTAAAAAAACGTTTTCAAAGTTTTAAAAAGTTTGCTATACTGTATATAGCAACATAAGAAAACCTGTAGGATTTAGAACAGTGGTTTAAACAGTGGTTCTCAAAAATATCAGATATACAAGCTGACAGTGTGGCATGTTCATCTGCTATTTTTTAACATTTTTCCTTGGCAATGTTAAAAAGTGGAAATGGAAAAAGTTTGAGAACTATTGATTTAGAAGGCCTCAGGTCTTAATGGGTTAATTAAGTGAAATAAGCACGGACACAACTAGATGGATTCAAAATAACGGCGAGTCATCTCAGACATCCTGTTGATGTGAGCTTGTAGATCTGCTATTTTAACAACTTTCGAAACATTTTTTAAGTAAAAGTAAAATTGGTTACGTGTGTGTGTGGGTTTAAAACATTTTGAACCAATGAAAAGTATTAACAAACGCTTGTGACTAAATAATAACTAATTAGGATCCATTGAATCAGAGGTAATTTTTTTTGCCATGCCACTGTCTGCGCTGTGCTTCACGCCAGTTCATTGTCAAATAAAGATTTACTATCAGAACAAGGTTGTATGTTAAGCTCATCAGTTTGTTGTTTCTTCTTCTTGCAGATATGACTGAAGACCAGATCAAGATCCGTTTTGAGCAGTTAGAGATCAGTCATAGCAACCTGACTGAGGAGAAAGACCAGTTGCAGATGAGTTTTGAGCAGTTACAGATCAGTCATAGCAACCTGACTGTAGACAACGGTCAGTTGCAGATCAGATATAAGAACGTCACTGAAGAACGAGATGCCCTGAAGAGGAAGTTGTGTGGTAAGTGGAACATCTCTGTTTTTCTACATTGTCATATCATTGTTTGTCATTAATCTGAGCAACACACACACACACACACGCACACGCACACACACACACACACACACACACACACACACACACACACACACACACACACACACACACACACACACACACACACACACACCAAATGGATTATCTCAACTAACATGATTTTATTGTTGTTAGAACCCCATGGCTTTACATTTGCTGGTGGTCTGTGTTACTACCTCTCTACTGTGGAGAAAAACTGGAACCACAGCAGACAAGACTGTAGAGACAAGCAATCAGACCTGATGGTCATAAAGAGCAAAGAAAAACAGGTACAAAGTGTACGTGCGTGCGTGCGTGCGTGCGTGCGTGCGTGCGTACGTGTGCCACATATTCCACTTCAGAAACTTGGAGAAACAAATCTAACCAAAAGCTTTTTTATCCAGGACTTTGTTGTCAGTTTAAAGGACAGAGTGTGGCTGGGCCTCACTGACAGAGACCAGGAAGGAGTCTGGAAATGGGTGGATGGAACAAACCTGACCACACCAACGTAAGACTTATCCTCTTGTTTATTTCAACAAACATTTTAAGCACACTTCACATATTTACTCTTTTTCTGCATTTTTCTAAATGGTGTTGATGCTTTAATAATATGATAACGTAGCACACACTGTCACTAACCCACAATGTTGTGTATTTCACTATGCAGATGTTTAATGTGTAGAAACCAAAATATTTAGAGTGTAAAAAACATTGTTGTAAAGTTATTCCTACTTCTTCAGGTTCTGGTGGCCTGGTGAACCTAATGACCCCGATGGTAACGAAGACTGTGTTGAGACTTATCCTGGAGGATGGAATGACAGATCATGTGGTGATGCAAATCGTTTTTTTATCTGTGAACGAGTTATCTAGTGAAAACATCACTTTCACAATGCATTAGCTTGTGTGTTGGTACAACTACATGATGACAGTTTGTCTGTTTGATTTGGTTTGTCTGCCTTGCAATTCTACCCAATATACACTGTATGCATTCAATTACAATATATTCATCATTTCATTATTAAGTTAAGAGAGGCCCATATCATGGGAATATCATTAATCTAAAAGCCATCTGTTGCATTTTAATAACATGTTCATATTAATAAAGTGTGTTGGAACTGGGTTTGGTCCAAGTCCTTTTGTTAAAACAGTGAGCATTGACACACACGAGAGTAAAAGAATACATGACCTCAAATAATTGATCCCAGTGCAATTTAGCAGTTATATCTCAACATAATTAATGCCCTACAGTACTTGATCATACTACAGCGTCATAATAAAGCATCAAAAGTAGCAGATCCACAAGCTCGAAACGCAAAGCAATGCGACCGTTTGGAGCTTGTAGATCTGCTACTTTTGATATTTTTTAGTTTGAATCCTGAAAAGTAACAGTTTTGGAACATATGAGGTTTCCACCCGACAGAGATGATATTTAACTGCCTGATCATCATCCCTTGAATGGTTTTAAATGGCAATATGAAAGTCTAATCTACATGTGTGTTCATTGGAGCACCGAGCCAAGCCGGCTGCATCGCTGGCAGGAATGGAACCCTGGTCTCTGAAGAGTACTGTACCTCACTATCTGATGTTATGGTGCAATTTGGTGGTCAAAAGGTCAAGGATCCTGAGGTCATCCTTATTAGCAATAGTGGGAAAAGTACTAAATTTTTTTACAAAGTAAAAGTATCAATACTGCAATGTGGAAATACTCTGTTACAAGTAAAGGTCCAGAATTAAAAAAATACTTGAGTAAAACTACGAAAGTATTGGTATCAAAATGTACTTAAAAGTATATAAATGTATATTTCAAATGGCCGAAATGTATATGTATATAATGTATAGGGGTGAGGTGGGTAATGTATATTTTGTAATAACAATCAAAATCTAACAAAGTAACTAAAGTTTTCAAATAATTGTAATGGATAAAAGTGAAATATTTGTATCCGAGATGTAGTGGAGAAGTTGAAGTAAAAGTATTGAAAATTTGAAATACTCCATTAAAGTAAGCATGCCTCAACATTGTACTTAAGTACAGTACTTGAGTAAATGTACTTAGTTACTTTACACCACTGATTGTGACTGACATCTACTCGATTAAATAGGGCAGAAGTGTTTCAGTAATAATCTTTATTATTTTTATATATCATAACTAGAAAAAGTGCTCCTCGGAGCACAGGTCTCCGCCAGGTCAGGTAGGCTATTGTGGCCTCCTGGTGGCGCTATAATAGGCCAACGTGAAAAGGGTGCCATTTCTTCTTAGGCCTTGCACGACAATCGGACACTGACTGCATTCATGATTTGAGGCATTTTGTTAAAAACATGTGTTTCGCTAAATTAGACCTGTTGGTGGCGCTATAACAGGCCAATGTTAAAAGGGTGGCATTTGTTCCTCAACATAGGTGTGAATGTGCGTGCAAAGTTTGAGCGCAATTGGACGGTGCGTTCATGATTTGCAGAATTTTGTTCAAAACAAGCCAATAATGCAAACTTTAGATGTCAATTTTAGCCAATCAGTATGGAATATGAAAAATCAAACACATCCGTCGTGATCACATGACTATAGAGATCATGTGTACCGATTTGCGTGAAATTTGGATAAAATTGGAAGGAGTAATATTAAAAAATGTGTTTTACACAAGTGGGCCTCCTGGTGGCGCTATAAAAGGCAGATGTGAAAAATGCAGGCCAAAGGTTTTTCCTTGACCTATAGGGAGTTTGCATACAAAGTTTTACACAGATCGGTGCAATTATAGGTAAAAACACGAAACGGCCTGTTATAGCGCCACCATGAGGCTGATTTGAAAATTTTCAAATGGTAGTCCTTCCTCGGCCTAATGGGAATGTGCGTGCAAAATTTCACGGAAATTGCATGCTGTGTTCATGATTTGAGGCATTTTGTTCAAAACGGTGCACTCCTGCAAACTTTGGAAGACATTTTTAGTCTATCAGGATGGAATATGAGAAATCTGAAAGACCCGTTTCGTTTAATGACTATAGAGATACTGTGTACCGATTTGTGGGATTTTTGGACAAAATCTGTAGGAGTACTGTCAAAAAATGTGTTTTGCACAAATCGGCCTCCTGGTGGCGCTATAACAGGCCCCTGTGAAAAATTTTGGGCAGAGGTTCTGCTCTGGTATCCAGGGACTGTGTGTGCACAGTTTGGCTGTGAGCAAGCCAACGGTGCCGGAGATTAGCTGTACACAGACAGATCGAATGACGGACGGACACACGGACGGACACACGGACACACGGACGGACGGACAGGGGGTAAAACATACTCTCTCGCCATGCCTTTCGGCCTGGCGGAGACAACAATAACATACAAGAAATCATCAACACTAGGTGCAATAAAAGTGTATGTACAGAAAACATGGGGGGGGGTCATTTCTGGTGTCAAGTTTAGCTAATTGCAACTGGTGCTCTTTTATGGCGGTTTTGAAGGAGGGTAAAGAGTCACACACTTTATGTTGGCCATGGGTGGGGGTCATTCCTGGTGTCAAGCTTAGAAAACTTGTCTGACCAGTTGCAAATTGCAACCGGTGCTCTTTTATGGCGGTTTTGAAGGAGGGGAATTAGGCGTCACATACCTTTTGTTGCCTGTTGGAGGGGCATTCCACATTTTGGTGGCTTAACATGACAGGTTATCCTGTCACAGTAAAAAGTAAAACAGTGGTGTGTTCTAAGTTTTTTCTGAGGGATACTACGATAATCATTCCCTGCACAACATGCGGGTGGTCGTGGAGATACGCTAGCTCGTTTTGGATGAAACGGTTAGTAGAGGGTTACGCATGGCTACGAAAAGTTTCTGCAGGTCACACTACGTATATAGCGTAACACGGTATAACACACCACTGCCTTAAAATAACCTGATGAAGGTCTAACAGACTGAAACGTTGTTGTATTCCCATTAAATCTTTTTTTTGCATTTGAAGACAGCGTGCAGGAGTTTTTTCTTTCAGTACGTTGGGGCCCTCTTCTCCTACAACTGTCGCCTATGTAGGTGTGCAAAAGACTTGCTTTTTTATGGAGGCAAAACCGTAGAACGAATTTAACCCCATTGATGTTTGTGCCGAATCTAGTTTGTTGATAACACAACAAGGCCTTCTACCAACCCACATTATCGCCCTCGACCCGTCCCACACCCGTCATGAAGAACAAGAATAGATATGTCTTAATTGACCCCTGTTGTGTGTTCCTTTTAGTTGAAAATAGGGGATGCTGAGCGGAGGTTAGCATTTTTGGACCTGCCTTTTCTAATCATGTCTGGAACTTTAGTTTAGTCCCCCGACACTAGACAAGCTACTTCAAGACAGCCTATGTTGGGAAAACCCGTCGCCGTTGCAAAAGAGTGGGACGATCTTCAAGTCGAGGTGACAAACCTATCGAGCCTAGTCATAGCTGGTTGTCTGAGAAGTGTATTTAAGTTCAGCCTCACGACTCCCCCCGAACAAGATCAGTGGAGCTTCCTCTGGTGTTGTGCCTGTGTGTCTCTCTCACGTTATTGAAGTAGTTTGACAGGTACATGGGCACTGAAGACCAGGCCCATTGCAAGTTGCTGTACTCTGTCCTCTACCCTGAGCCACCCATTGCATAATGATCGAGGGGGTGAGTCCTAGTTGTGAGGTTTAGTAGTAACCTGATCCGTTTGTTTTGAGATGTCTGAAGTTTATCTTTTAATGCCTTTGAGGTGCTAGAGTACCATGATGTGCATGCATAGTCAAAATGACATTGGATGAGTGCTCCAGCTAGTGTCCTGACTCCTCAGTGCATCAATGAGGAGATCCCGGCCACAAATCTTTGATTCTTGATTACTTTTTTTTTTTGCCATTTTTTCACTGGAAAGATTGTTCTCTAAAATACAACCCGGGTAGTTCATTTCTTCTTTCCTTGCGATAACATTGTCACCCACTTTTACTGTGAAGCCAGCAGCCTTGCAGGTTTATTTTGGACCCAAAAAGAATGGATTCAGTTTTGCCCAGGTGTAATGATACTGTAGTTTGTTATCAGCGAGCCAGGTGCAGATTTTACCGAGCTCAGAGCTAAGGGCTTTTTCAACCTGCAATTTGTCCTTGACCGAGACCAGGAGTGCCGAGTCATCCACGAACAAGAACAAATTGCAGTCACATGCTGATGTCATGTTGTTAACATAAATTAGGAGGCCCTAGTATGCTTCCTTGAGGAACGCCACAGCTCACTGGGAGGGAGGAGGGAGGGGGGAGGACAGCATTCCGTTCACATCCACCACCTGTTCTCTCCCCTCCAAATAGGATTTCATCCAGTTCACGGATGCACACATCAAAACCGATTACCTTCAACTTATCAATCGGTATTGATTATGCGTCAGGGAACCTTGATTAAATGTTTTCTTACAAAATATTTCAAATATGTATCAAGCCCTACCCTAGGGAGCTCACAGTTATCCATTCCATTCTCAATACAAACCCCTGCCATTCCAATCCAAACATCATCTTCTGACCCCCTTTCCCAAGCCCCCCCACTAGATACTAGATAGATAGATAGATAGATAGATAGATAGATAGATAGATAGATAGATAGATAGATAGATAGATAGATACCGGTAGACAATTTATATATTTATAAAATATCAGAGCAATGCATAACACATCTGCAATATGATATGAAATGATTTGAAAGTCATTAGATTTATACTTCGTTGCACCCTGGTTTGTGCAACACTGGCGTGCAACATAGTATAAAATAAATGAAGTCTTAGAGTCGATACACAATAATCTCTAAAAGGGCAGCTGTCAGCCCACCGGTCAAGGATTCTTGCCATCACTGCCAAATAGCTGCTGCCAAAGGTCATTAAAACGTAGGCTTATAATCTGTGTCCTCTGATTATTAGGAAATAAAATCAAAGAGTACCCTGTAAGACATCAGTTTCAAAAGTAAGTAAATTAGGCCTACATCATTTGATGTAGGCTAATAGCTGAGACTAGATTAATTTCCAGTGGGCCTTTCGTTTCCAGAGAACCAACATGCACATTATAGCAGCACCCTGACTCTGTTTGACCTAAATGGAATGGACCCAATATCTATCATTGGCAACACCTGTTCAATGCCAAAAGAAAAAAGATCTTAATAGACCTTTTCCCTATGCAGCAGCCAGCTGCAAGGGAAAAAAGGTCTATTAAGATGTATCTGTTAATTAGGTTACTGTTACAGTAATCTGAGTTCCCAGAAGTTTTCGCCAGGCCTTTTCATGTTCAGTTCTTGCAATCTAAATGTAAATGTAACAGTAAGACCGTTTTCCTGTATCATTGGCCCTCAACTTATTGCCTTCTAGCTGTGTCATGACATCAAAGACTATATAAACCACAGTAGGAATTATTCAGCTATGACCTTCCAAGAGGTCACACATAGAAATGATCTTGCGGCTACTGTAGCTTGGGAGAAAACAATCAGTGGATGACTTTTGAAATCCTCCACTGACTTCTGTGTTCACTTGCCAATCAAGCAATCTGAGAGTGGAAAGCATAGCTTTAGATCCACTGATAGGAGTGGGGTCTGAGCTTTGTTGTTGGTTAGGAGACTGGAAAGGTGGACTGATTGAGTCTGTGAAGGGCACCGAGCCTCAACACAACTTTTTTTGGCAGGGTTAACCATTATAGATGTGTTAAAAAATCATTAACATTTTTGACACACGTGCACGCACGCACGCACGCACGCACGCACGCACACACACACACACACACACACACACACAGAGAGAGAGGGTGGTGATAGTAGTGCTGTTGGGTTCTATAAGTTCTACACTATCACCACTAGAGGTCAGGATGAGACCAGTCCAAAATTCAGATGCAGCCTACCAGATCCTTGAGTTTGGAGACCTATGATGCACTCTGATATGTTTACATCTAGTTTTTTATGCTAATGATCATTAACATGCTCTGACAATATCAAATAAACAAACAAACAAATGAATTAAGTGCTGAAATCTGCTCCAATATCTGATAGTTATGTAGATGCATGGAAATATAATCGGTGGATTTCGTATCAATCTTTATCACTGTAAGGTTGACCATACTTTTCATTACAATTTTAGTAAGAGTTTCATTTGTTTTTAAAGCAGTGGTGCAGTGGTATGCTTTATATATGTTCTGGTCCAGATGTGGCTCTGGTTCCTTGTCTAACACCAGTATGTATTACCTCAGCTTTTGTTCAAGAGAAGGTCATTAAGACTATCATTTGTGTCATTTATTATGACAAATGAACTACCGTATCGTATGCTTAATTCAGTTATATTTGTAGTCCTCCTCAGAGTGCCTCTTGTTTCAGCTCTAAAACAACTTCGCAGGACACTGCCCAAACCCCTTTCATTCAGCCATTCATAAATGGCTGAATTACACACTTCTTGTATTCTGCAACAATGCAACTGTTGGTATCTACGGTAGCACTATACGCCATAGTAAGGCTACTGCATACATCTGGAACGGTATCAATACAATATTCTGCAGTGCTAATATACTTTCTCAATTCTATAAATACTCCACCACACCTGCCTACCGTGGCAATTAACCATAAAACTATTGAAATAGAAATGTAAAATGTACTCACTGTCATCAGATTTGTTATTATTCTTTATAAATTGAATGTATAAATTTTCATTTTATTTTAGATGTAGGGCCCTATAACTGCCACTGCTTTACCCACACCCGCTGCCCACTGACCGTGAACTATTGCCCGCTACCGGTGAAATACGGATAAGGGAGCTGGCACTGTCTCTAAACGGTATTTTGCAGCCACTATACCCGCTATTCATTATGCCGACGCCGTTATTTGCGATTGAAGGTGTGGGCGTGTTGTTGCATTATCCCCAAAATTGCTATTTTGCCCACACACACACGCTTTGGAAAGCGCATAGTGGAATCTAAAACCACCCACTATACCAAATTGGTTTGGTAGAGAGCGCGCCTGCAATGGACATGTCGGGCTCCCGCTCTCCTAATTCTCAACACATTTCTGTGATTCTAATTTTCCTATAATCAGCAGAAGGGAGAGTGTCAATTCCTTGTGTCAATTCTGTTTATATAAGATGATAGTCTATTCAAAGAAGACAATTTGTCCATAGCGCAATGCAATGCTTTCCAAATTACTCACTCTTTTTCATTTTTTCATTGATTACGCAGAAAATAATGAACTGATTACAAAAATATGAAATTCTCTCTAATCAGTAACATGTGTAGGTGATACTTAAGTTTATCAAATGTGGTTTTATTGAAAGGCATTCAAAGGCTAGAGCCTATGAAGTAAACGTTGGGCATATGGTGTCCAATGTTGGAGCGCCTCAGTGTGGCTCCTGCGACAAGAGCAGTGTTGCCAGAATTTGCGAGAGGAATGAGCAACCAGCAGATCTGGCAACACTGCAGAGAGGGAGAGAGGAGATCGTAAGATTGCATTGAGGATAATGGCTTGCGCAGTCTTCTCTTAAAGGCAATGGCATCTGGCACGGTGATTAGTTTTATTATTGTAACGCCCAAACCACTATACACTATGCATAATGTAACAGGTAGTGCAGGTGTTTTGCGGATAAGGCAAGTGCCCCAAAATAGCAACCTTTGCACGGGAACGCCGCTTGTGCACTCCTAGATCCTCAAATAGTGGGTTTAGCCAGTATGGCCCATTATAGGGCCCGTAGTGTATTTTCTCATTTCTTTGCTTGTCTTATTGCGTAATCATAGAGGGCAACCTATTAGCCTAAATCTAATTCCTTCTATGCGTAGCCTAAACGTTCTCTGGCAATATTATGTGGCGATACACTTTCCATCCAAATGATCATTATACGTTTTCCCCAGGAATGTTTCTGTTGTGGCTGTGCTGGCCCCCACCACCACTGGAGAATATCATAGCCTAGAAATGCTATTTGTGCACTTAAGGCTTACAGAGGAGAGTACTCAACAGAATGGACAGTGTGAATCCATGAATAGTTCTTCAAGAACACAGTATTTACTACTGGTAAATACCTCCATTTCATCTTATCCCCTCACCATCAGATTTGTCCTTCCACACTCGGCCCCTATAAAGTAGCCAAAAGAATGTACGCATATGTCTGCGAGACATTCATCTATGGCATATTTATTATGATCATATGCTAGTTGTATTGTTTGATGAATGGCTTGGTTATGGGTCACTAACCTTCCTATTGCCATTAGTACATTATTAACGACCAAGGAGCAAGA
>NC_139942.1:40113577-40138577 GCF_963454915.1 Gymnoscopelus microlampas | reverse complement strand
AAGAGTATCTAGCTTACATTTCACACACATCATATTTTTGTTTTACAGGAAGAAAACGTGATTTGGGGGT
Organism: Gymnoscopelus microlampas; assembly: GCF_963454915.1. Taxonomy (NCBI): domain Eukaryota; kingdom Metazoa; phylum Chordata; class Actinopteri; order Myctophiformes; family Myctophidae; genus Gymnoscopelus; species Gymnoscopelus microlampas. The sequence continues at coordinate 40,138,507 of NC_139942.1, read as the reverse complement.
TTTTCTTTTCTTTTCTCTTCAGCATATATTGTTAAATAGGTGCACAATATGACCAGGGATGGGATCTAAAAGTGTTAAAAGGGCATTTTTCAATTCATTGCAACTTTAATGTTAGTGTGAGAGTGTAGAACTGGCCCCAAATGGACGGCGGTTGACAGTGACAGCTCTCTTGATGGACCGGGGACAGCATTTGACAGGTGTGATTTATTACATAACGGGCGGGGCGCCTCACGGCGCTCCACTCTTCATTTAGCTGACAGCGTTTTCTCCATGGTGCCCGGTGTTATGGTATCATAATCGCAACACGACCAAGAAATAAATCTTTTTTAACACCCGGGCGAGGCACCAGGAGATGCAGTCAAGGTGTCGTGCTGCGGTGAGCTTTTCCTCCCTCTCCTTTAAGGCATTTTTCAAATGGCCAGCGCAAGTGCCACTCAAACGACCTCATGATTCACAAAAAATGCATTTATAGTATAAAGGAGAGAGAAAACCCGATATGGTAGTAGTTGACACTTAGTTGAAATTTGCCTTCTTCGCCATAATGTTCTGGTTCCTTCAGGGGCACACTGAAGACGATATTCCACTTTAATGTTCAGGTGCTAAGGCTGTGTGTGAAGGCTTTACAGTTTGAGTCAGGTGTGACCAAAGTGCCTGTCAGTGGCTGGACTGACAAAAAAACTAAGAAGAAAAATAGGTTATGCAGTTCCAAAGAAACATCTTAAAATATTAAGATCTCTCCACTTTCTTAAAGGGGCATGAAACCCTACAGACTGATTTTGAAGTTTGTTTTAAAAAGTTTGGTTCAGGTTAAAAACTACAGAAGGGGGTCAGAGATAAAAACCCACATGTGGAAGGTGTACCTGGGTCCCCTCAGACACCATTTCCCTGAAACTACAGTATGTAAAAAAACACATTCAACAGAGTTCAATAAGATCCAAAGGTTTAATGAAGGTTAGAGAATAAGTTAGTCCAAGTTGGTCCACACAAGCATCCAATCTGAAACATCCCAAAGATCCTGCTTTATACACTTCTGGTGAATACAAGAACGCTTGCCCCAAAACACGCTCTCCCGGGTCAAATCCGGCAACCTTGGAATGGTCGCCACCACATATGGCTACACCTAACCTTATTCCTAAACGTAACCTTAAAACTATGCCTAACCCAAACATATTCCTAACCGTAACCTCAGTAAAACGAATACAAGAACCGCTGGGGGCAAACGGTCCGCGAAAACAAATGGGGGCGTTTCCAGTTACCCTTGTGATGACTCCTCCTCAACTCCTCCTTTTGCAGAGCTTAGCTTCTAGATTCCACCCACTGCTATCCTCTTTTATCGTACACAATTAATTCTCAAGTCAGCTCCTTTATGGGTCAGGAGCACCCTAATCTGAGTTCCCAGAAGTTCTTGCATAAAAATGGGAGGGGCGAGAAACAGGAGGACCCAAATCTGAGTTAGCAGAAGTTCTCTAGGAGCAGCCTGACATGCTGCTGCTTGCTCCTTTCGTATTAGGACAAGAAACTAATAATCTGTTGGTGCTTTCATATGTGAATCTTGTCGATTAATGGGACATTGCTATCTGTGTATTCCTGTACCAATGTTCTCAGACTCTGCACAGAATAATCGCTCCTTCCTCTGCTAACAAGCAAAAGTTACTGTGCAAAGCATGGCAGGGTATAGTAATCAGACGTGTTTGTGTCTGTTTTTGTTACCTAATCTTTCGTCTGTCTGTCAGCGTGTCTGTGTGTCAGCTGTCTGGAAGAGATGATTAGTTTTTAGGTCGAATAGTTCAAAGGTCAAGCAAAGTCACAACTGAGAGACATAGAATAATAGTTGTTGGTGCAGGCATGGTCTGCACCCCCCTACCCAGGTGCATTTGTTTAATGTTATGTCTTTAATTATAGTAATATTTAGGACATGGGGCTGCTGTGGGACACAGAGCTGAGGAGCAGGGGGATAAACCATATTTTAGTGCCCTGAGTAAGCACATTTCCAAATGAGTTATAGTGATGATAAAGATAGTTTTCTGCTGCCTTAATTGCTGGCTTCCTTTGCATCTGCTGTGATTTCCACAAAGTACTCAACCCCAGTACTTGAGTTGAGATACCCCTGGTCAAATATTACTCAACTACAAGTGAAATAGAAAGTGAAAATGTATTTTTGTCCAATTCCTAGAAATACAGTGGAGTCCAATTGTCTTTGAAATGTAGTGAATTGAAAGTCAAAAGTATTCAAAAATACAAATAATCAAGTACGAGTACTCAACCAAAAAAAAAAAGTACAGTAGCCTACTCATGTACTGTACTTCGTTATTGTCAACCACTGTCCCTCACTTTGTTTCATATTGGCTTACCACCCAACCCCCACTCTAACCAGCTGTGAAGGAAATCATATTATGTTTGGTTATGTAACCTTATTTTCAGTGCATTATGTTGTTCTTCTTATGTTATTCATCTTTGTGCCCTATGGTACATTAAATTTTACATGATATAAGAGCCAAGATGTCTCTCCTAGGCCTGATAGCTATTGTTTATTTATGGTACAACTTGTCCTTGTAACATGACAGGATAACCATGGTCTGACTCCTTGTGCTCCAGGCAGAACAATCGTACCCTAGGCCTGTGCGTACTCAATGTACACCTCCCTTGTCTGCTAATGTATCAAAGCACCAACACCAAGTACTGACTCTGGCCCCTTCATTTCCTATTAGTGATTGACCGTGAATTCCACGACACAGCCAACATGTTTTGTCACTCTTTCCGCCTCTCCCACTTTCTTATTTGTTTTGCTTTTCATTTAGACAGGCCAGTGTGTAGAGAAACAGGTAATTGAGCGAGGTGTAAAGACAACACAGACAACAGCCTCCAGATGGAATCAAACCTGGGACATTGCGATTTTGAGTTCAACACTATCTGGTGTCCTGTCGGTGCACCTACCCGTGCATGTGCCGTATCCCATAAAAAAATCCCATAAGAAAATAGCAGATCTTCAAGCTCACATTGTCAGCTTGTAGATCGGCTACTTTCAGCGAAGACATTTAACGTACAGCAAAAACAGAAAATCACTAGTATAGAGCCCTGAGGGACTCCGGTCATCCAAGTACAGGGTTTAAGTGGTCATCCAAGTGCAGGGTTTAAGTGGTTAAAGTCACTTCAGTGTGCAGTGTTTCCAATCTTAGAACAACATCTATGAAACCTAGTTTGAATATTTAGAGATAGTGACAATGAGTTTTCGTCTAAAGATTGTATCTACACAAGATGTAAATCGGAACTCACAATATTTGCATCTTCTATGGAGAAAATAGATGATCGTCAGCTTTGATAAGAGCCAAAACAAACAAACAGCATTGCCATGGCAGTGATTATTAAGTACTCAACCGCAGCACAGTGAAATCCTGTGAAAGGTGAAAGTACCTCTGTCAAATATGTACTTGAATTAAAGTACCGGTACTGGAGTTGCAACACCTTGTAAGCTTGTAGATCTGCTATTTTCTGCGAAAGTTTTCCCCAGAATACGGATGCTGGAAGTGGTTAAGTATAAAACATATTAAGTATTAAAAAACGATGTGCCAGAAATGTTCAAAAAAGCTTGAATGGTAGATATGCTATTTTCACTTAAAGCTGCACTGTAACTTTCCTCTTCTACCCCGGATTTGAACCTAGTTTCCTGCGCAAGTCAAGTGCTGACATTTTTACCATTGAGCTAATAGAGCCTACCTGCTTGCCCGGGGGATCAATTTAATCTTGACCATCAGGTACAAATTTGTGTCAGAAAGAGGAAAAAAATGTAATCCATAGAATAATCACTATAAGAAAATAATCAATAGTTGCAGCCCTACTTTGAAGGAAAACCTTTAGTCATCTGTCCCCTACCCGTTACATACAGTATATTGCTATCACTTCATCCCAGCTCACCTCCCCCTGCTAAACTCACACTAGCACATTACCACATCATTGCGGCTTCATTCACAAATTCACACCTAGTAACTTGTTATCCACGGCTACAGACTGCACAGGGAAGCCACGCTGTTATTAGACCCTGTCTTGTAAAAAGACACGTTCTTCTACTACATGATCCACCTGGAAAGCTATTATCTGCATAATGTGCAGGTGTTTTACATAATGTCACTCGTGGGCAAAAACCTCACATCTCCATATTTAAACTTTTTATGTTTAGTTTTTTTGGTAAATGAATGCCATACTTCTTTGTGCAACAGGAGTGTCACACAAAAGCAAAAACAATATCTGATTTACAAGCTCACACAGCGTCGTGACACGTTTTGAGCTTGTAGATCGGATAATTTTTTTGAGCTTGTAGATCTGCTATTTTTCTTTTAATAAATATTGAACCAATGAAAAGTATTAATGCGAGCTTGTGACTGAATAATAACTACATTGGATCCATTGGAACACAGTTTATTTTTTCTATTTCCTGAAAAGTAATGGTTTTGGACAAAACATAAATAAATAGACAAACAAACAAAACAAACAAACAAACAAACAAATAAATACAACAGGAGCCACAGTGTGTAGCACAGCTTCGACTGACAAAATGAATTCACCCATTTCCACGTGGTGAACAGCGTGTGTCAACTACGTTTGTCTGATAAGTTTTAATCTGTCTAGAGACCTGCAGGTATTAACTGTGGGGCTGGGGGGTGTTCCCCTCTTCCCAGTGTGTCAACTCAGCTTGTCCTCCCAGCTGTCAGCCTGTGGGGACCAGTGAGTGATGGCATTGTGAAGACATATACTGTATAAACATTGGGGGTTGTATATGCACTGTGTGTGTGTGTGTGTGTGCGTGTGCGTGTGCGTGTGTGTGTGTGTGTGTGTGTGTGTGTACTTGTATTACTATGCTTGCTAGGGCCGAATGATATACATTTACAATTAGAAAAATATTCAGGTTCGGGTTAGGTTTAGAATTAGACATTTAGAAGCTAGGTTTAGGGATTAGCAATCTTGGAACCCATTCGGTAAAAAAAAAAAAGTCCTTTGTTTTTGCCTCTGGGGGCACCATCAATTTTTTTGTGTAGAGACCTCGCAGTCCTCCCCTTTCATAGTCCACTTCCTCCCGGGTGCTTCTGTGTTTATTCCTATTAACAACAACACGTTTAGGCAGTGGTTCTGAGAGATTCTGCTGTCAGCAGAATCTGTTTTGAGAGATTAAGGGATTAGAGATAGGGTTATGCCTGATATACTCTTAGTTGCACGATGGTGTCGCGCACTGAAAAATAGCTGATCTACAAGCTCACAACGTGCTTGTTAGCTTATGGCTAATGGCATTCATAAAATCGCTGTGTGTGTGTGCATATTTATGTAGCCAGCACTTAACTCCGAACTTTTCCGAACTTTTCCATCCTGTGTGTTAATGCAAATATGTGCCGCCTATCACATTTCCCAACATGCTCCGGTTCAGGAAGCTGCTGAGTGGGAGAAGCTGCAGTAAAGCCTGATTTACAGTATACCTAGTCGTACGACGGTGTCCCGCACTGAAAATAGCCGATCTACAAGCTCAGAATGCCTCGCTTTGCTATGGGTTGTGAGCTTGTAGATTGTCTGTTTTTGCCATGGGATACAGTCATAAGACAGTATTATTCGGGCATTATAAATCAATGGGCCCTCCTGCCCCCATCTCTCTAACTTTGTTGTGCAACTTTGTAGCCTCCGGGAGCTAATTTGTTCACCTTTATAGTAAAACAGTTCACCTTCATTGTAGGAGAGTGTGTGTAATCTATGTCATGCATAATATATTTTTATTGTAGTCATTTTTTAAGGCATGCTATACGCTGTTTATCTGCCCAGCTTGGAACTCTTGTACTTACTTCCCCCCCCCCCCCCCCCCCTCTCTCTCTCTCTCTCTCTCTCCCTCTCCCTCACTCTTTTTTTGTACGGATGTTGACTTTAAGGCCTCAAAATGTATTGAATGGTATTATGAAAAAGATTCCAAATGGCCAATTTGAAAAGAAAGAATTTGAAAAACCTAATATCAGTATTGATTCATATCCATCTCCAGTCATGATGTATGCCTTACTAGCGCAGTAACATCCTCTGTAATGGGTTTGTTTGGGTCCATTTTTACACTCTCAGAGTAAAATTAATTTGATTTTACTGGGGGTCATTGCCCAGTGTTTTATTTTGTGTTTGTTGCACTTTTTATTCAAACTAACTGATCTCATTAGCTCCAGGTTCATTTTTATGGCCACAGAAATTGAGGTTTTGTCCAGGCACAACAATCAAATGAGCTCCTGAATCTTCTCTGCGCGCGCACGCACACACACACACACACACACACACACACACACACACACACACACACACACACACACACACACACACACACACACACACACACACACACACACACAGGTTCACTCATGTAAATGTCTCCCTCCACGGATGAGTGCTCAGCAAAGGCGGGCGGCAGAGACTGTTGAGCGAAGAGAGGAAAAAGGAAAAACAGATTGAGAGAGAAGCAGATGGATGGAATGTGAGGAGGAGACGGAACGGAGAGCAGTGAAAAGAGCGATGAGAGGAGAGACAGAGATAGAGTGAGAGAGAAAGAGAGAAAATGAAGAGATAAGGAGAGGAGTTGATGAGTGTGGGAATGATGAATGGGCTGAGAAATAGACAGATGGGCAAATCAATGAATTGTAGGGCAGGAAAGATGGAAGGCAAGCGGAAAGGGGCGCTGGTGGAGACACCACCGATGATGATGATGATGATGATGACGATGACGACTATGAGGAGCACGATGATGCTGATGCACAGGCATTGACAAAATCTATTCAGACTCCCACGCACAAAACACATTCACGCAGGCACCCACTTACATATACACACGCAAAAGTATAAAGTGCAAAAGTGTCTGGAGGCTGAAGTCATCTACTTAATAGATTTCACATTAAAAGCAAAGCATCTGTAATGATATTCAAATTAGCAGTGAAAGCCTTTTGGCTTTTTGTTACTAGGATACAAATGAGACAGCTGATTTAATAAAGCAAACAGAATAAATGATGTGCCATTGCCAAAGTATATGCACACACATAAACATGAAGGTTTGATTCACTACTGAACAACACTTCATAGTGACTCAATTAATACAAATAAAAATGCATAGCAATTCCCATATTGTATTCTTTTCGACTGTTGAATGGATCACCAGCAGCAAGTGTGGCATTAGTCTGCATGATATGTGTCATATAAACCGCACTAAACAGGATACAGTACGCCAACCTGCCATTGGTGCTGTGTTGTATTGATTTCAAAAAGGCATTTAACTAAGGCTTACAATGTCCCTCCCAACCTACTCCAGACAACTCTAGACAACTCCGTGCTATAGTCCTAATGGACCTGGACTACGCGGATGACATCTATCTGTTATCTGGCTATGTGGTGCAAGGCACAGGAACTCTTGACCAGAGGAGAGTTTGCCAAGGTTGGTCTTGGGCTAAATGCTCAAGCTAAAAAACAAATGCCCAAGCTAAAAAGCTGAGGTTATCAGTCCTACACCATCCTCCTAGAGTAGACCATCCACCACTAATGACAACTGAAAGAGTCAACAACTTCAAAAAGCTGGGTTCAGTGGTCAACCCATCAGAGCAAGACGTTAAAGTGAGGAAGGCGCTTGCATGGAAGTCTCTGAATGGCATGATAAGTCCAAGTTAACACAAACATCAAGCTTCTTCTCTGCCACTGTAGAGTCTATTTTCCTATAGCCCATGGCTATGAATGCTGGACCCTGAAGCCTGCTCTCAGAAGACCATGGATTGATGCTACACCAGACTGCTGCGTGCAGTGCTAAACATCAACCAGAATGAGCACATTGCGCTAAATCTGATTGTCAATGAGGCTGGCAGGTCTTTGTTGTGGGAACTAACACATGGGTATTGATCACGACTCCAGGGCGTCCCATGGCAACATACGTATATGTAAAGAAAGATGCAGGGGCAGAAAGTACTGGTGAGCTAGCTAGATGCCTGGCAGATCGAGATATGAAACTTGATAGTGTATAGAAGCTTTAAGTAAGTGTCACTGAACAGCTTGTACTGTAAAAGCAACTTGCGCACATTTCTGGACAACCCATGACATGAAAATATTTCACAGGACATACTGTACATACCTTTCAAATAATGGGTGAGATGTTTCATTAGCCCCATGCCTGTTATTATTTTTAGAATAGTTACTGCATAGGAACACATTGTTCAATATTTCTGAATTGTCTGGTTATGTAGTCTGTGACGTAAGCGTTTGGTAACAAGCGTTTGGTAACACCATATTTCTGTTATACAAGTTGCACGCACGCACGCACGCACGCACGCACGCACGCACGCACGCACGCAGGCACGCAGGCACGCACGCACACACACACACACACACACACACACACACACACACACACACACACACACACACACACACACACACACACACACACACACACACAGCCACTCCCCTACACACACACACACACACGCACTCACACACACACGTGACCCCATCACACACAGCCCAGCCATAATGGAGTAATTATCCTCTTCAACGCCGATCACCTCCTCTGATTGCAATTTGCATTTATGATTAGCTTTCAGTCTGCCAGCGGCTGTGAGACAGGAGGATGGATAGCCTCCACATCACACCAATAGACCTGCACAGATGCTTCACAAACATGCGTGCCCGAGGACAAGATAACACAAACATGTGTGCGTACGTACAGTACGTGCATGGAAATAACAAGCAAATAACAAGCAACTAACAAAAACAGCCCATGTTGGATGATGGATGTTCATTATTTTGCACTTGATTCCCCGTAAATGATGTCACTATCAGTACTGTATGTTCTGTTTAATTCCGTTCTGCATCCCAGAAATAGACCCCTCCAAGCTTTGCCTCACAGTCACGGTGGATTATGAGGTTTCTTCAAATCCCCTTTCCTTTGCCTGTGGTTTTCTCTCTCTGCAGTCTGTCAAAATGGATTCAGAGCCCTCACATGGGAAATTGTGAGACTGTGTCTCTCTTATACTGTACATACGCAACCCGCCAACCCCCTAATATATGTGCATGAGGGTGCTCGTGGGCACATACATGTAAGCACGCTCACTCACACACATACACAAACACACACACACACACACACACATGTGTGCGCACATACACGCACGCACAAAGAGGCTGCAGGGGGATCACTGAAGTGTGAAATGATTCTGTTATCATGTCGTCTGTCTGGAATATATTTCCCCATCAACCTTCTACAGCAGGTGTGCCTCCATATGCCTGATGTGACTGTGTGTGCACACATTTCATAACCTCCAAGTTCTATCCTTCTGTCTGTTGTTGTGGGCTCCATTTAAACAAGGTGATGGCGTCAGAGTATCTGTGACGCAGTGTTTCTTGTTTGACATCAAGGAACGCACTGACATTGTAATCTCACGTGACCAAATGGGTCAATTTAATTACACAGGTGGAATACAGGTTAGGACCGACGTAAATTTGCTATATTTTTAGCCCCGCTAACGGCAGGGCTCTGAAGATAGCAATATTGGTCGGTCCATCTTTCCAGGTTTGTTCCTCCAACACTTTTGTAAATTGTCCCAAACAAGATTCTGTAGCCTATCTTGAAAACTATAGGTGGGATTGCCACTCGCTGTACTCTTTCATGCTCCACAGATGATGACCTGCTGATTTTGTTGACCCGCATATTTACTCCAGTGCCACCCTTAGGCCAGAATTTCTACTTACACACAAGATATCTCACAATCAAATGGACAGATTGCCATGAACCTTACTGAGCACATTTACACTCCCCAGAGGATGAACCCTATGATTCCCACCCTTTCCTCTTGCACCACCTTTAGGCCAAGTTTTACACTTTGGACACAACATGTCTAGAAATCTAATGGGACGATTGTTCAAGATGTATTAATAAGCCCAGCTTTGTTGACACTTGACACAGCCTTGTGGCTCTAGTTCTATAATCCTGGTCTGTTGTTGCCAGTTTGAACTGTTACTAACCCTGACTGTAAAAGTAAGCTTCAATTAGCAAGCAGCCAAACAGGGTGTTGGCTGAAGACGGGGGCAAGAGAGCTAGAACGATTTCTCACTCTTAATATATAAATCAAAGACATGATACAGTTGGACAATGTGGAAGAGGGAATGTTGTGGGGTGAAGATTTATTTGTTGAATGTAGAGATGTCCAATAAATATTGGTCCTGCGATATTATTGGCCGATAGTAACATAAAAATGTAATGTCGGAAAGCCTGATATTCATTCTAAAACTAAGCCGTGTGAAAGAAAATTGGGTTCCGGTGGTGGGTTTGGTTGGCGTCGTTGTTGTTTTTGTTCCCCACATAATGTGAATCAATTAGTTTAGTCTTGCTAGTCGTGCTACGAGTTAAAAATATGGATATACCAAACGATTATTATACCAAAAGAAACGAAACGATCATACCAAACTAAACAAACTTTAAACTAGGGGAATCATTTTGGAGGTGCATGCCGCGCTTGGTTACGTCTGGGTTCCGGCCACCTGATGACGTCATTTTATTTTCGCTCCATGACCGGAACAGAAAACCGAAAATGGTATTGATCCGTGCAGGCTACTCAACTGCACAGCATGACTAACCTAACCAAAATGAAACATGAGGGGAACATATATATATATAGTGGGTGATGAGACCACTCTTAACACAAAGGGGAATAGACAAAGAATAACATTTAAACAGACTACAAATAACTACAACATAACAGCACTAACTACTATTAACAAATGAATGAATGAATTACAATGCAACTGTAATATAAAGAAAATATTTTCTTAAAAAATCTTATAATATATTCTCAAGACACGTGAACAACAGACGGTACAGAGATTTCACACATTTCGAATAGGATAACAGCATGGCTTCACGTGATACAAACGGGAACAATTGTTTACATTCTTTCTTACCGTGGAAGTGAAATTTGGAGTGGGATATGGACAGTATATTTGTACAGATTAAACAAAAGAAAAGTGATGAATGTGGATCGACAATCATCGTGGCATTTGATGGACGCTTGACCCAGTTCCAACTTCCAGCCACAAGCAGAATGCTGAGGTCTACTCAGCATCCCACTATGTGTCATTAGGGGTTAAAGCCTGAAGGGCTAAAAGAAATGCTGTTGTTTTTGTATTTGTTTTTCTCCTTCTGCTGCAGTTTTGCTAATTCCCATGAGATGGTAAATGGTAGAGGCACATTTTCACCATTGACTGGAAGTTGTGCGCATTACATGACCAGCAAATATGACCCCAATCGACCTGGTGGGGAGATGCCTTAAAGGAGTAGTTCACCCAAGAGATTACTTATGTTCTATCAATTACACACCCCATGAAGACTTGAATTCATGGAGTCTCCATGAATTCAAGGCTTCATGGGGTGTGTAATTGATAGAAAAGTAGGTATTTTCTCGGGTGAACTACTCCTTTAACAACAGATTTTACGTTTCAGCCTATACATTTTGAACCTCACAAACCGGATTCTTTGGGTCCAGATGACAATATCAAAAAAAAAAGTCATGCCCATTTGCACCTGATTTTCCACCATATTATTATTTTTTAATTCACATCTCCTCCTAAACCATAGGTAAAATGTATACCAAATTTCCTGGGAATAATTATTGAACCGAGGTTACCACAACCAACTTAATACAACTTGTTGATATTTTATTTAGGTTTTAAAGATATTGACCAATAGCATTCAAAGGTGGCGTGGCTTGGTACATAAATAGACCAAACTTGGTCTTCATCACAAAACTTGCCGGATAGGCTACCTATGTACCTGAGGCATAACCTGAAAGTTTCATTCTAATCGACCACCAGGGGTTGTGTTTGTAAAAGTATTTTGAAATAGTCCAATAAGGGCTGCCAAATTTGGGCTTCGTGCAAATTTGGGGAAACATCCCCAAAATGTATTGGTAAAATGTCAACGTGGCCCAGCACAGATATGGTTTAGGGTCTGTCTGATAAGAACCAGTTGGAAACTGTCAAAGGTCTAGCTAGGCCTCTTGGTCAGCTTTCAATTTTTTTTTAAACAGTTACACCTATGTTGCCTTGAAACCCCCGAAATGCTGCTTTGCGGTTATTTTTATGGTTTTTGTATGGTGTATGTGTGTGTATATATATATATATCAGAGGGCTAGACCTTTGACAGTTTCAGGGAGATTGTAACTTCCATGACAGTCAATAAGCCATGGACATGATTGTGGCCGTTAATCTGAGATCTCTCTATTTCACGGTCTCCCCTCTCTCTGTGTCTTGTTTCTGCTACTGCGCTGACAGCTCAACTTTTTCCTTAAAGATTGATTCTTCTCTCCTTTCCACTCCTCAATGGAAACCCATGCACCCACATACGCACGTAGGCTCGTGTGCGCACACACACACACACGCACACGCACACGCACGCGCACGCACACGCACACGCACACGCACACGCACACGCACACAGTCACATGGTTCAGTGGCTTTTGCAAGAGCTAATTGACATGAGTGTGTGTGGGTGTGATGGGTGTGGGTGTGTGGGTGGCAGTGGGATAGACAGAAAGACAGATAGAGAGAGATGGGGGTGGGGGGGGGGGTCTTTACTCAAAAAGAAGGCCATTCAATTGTCCAAAATATCCTAACTCTTTTCATGCCACTGCCTCAAACCAAATGAGATAATGAACCAACATGTCAATCATGTGTTAATCTAGTATGGGTTGTCTAGCTCTGGCTGCCATGCCTGTCAATCTCAGTTTGTATCTGCTTTCAATCACAAGTAGCCTATAGCCTAGAACAGTGTTTCTCAACTTTTCTCATTTCAAGGACCTCCAGTTTGATATGAATTAGGCCACAGACCCCATTCGATACACATTTTATCTCTGCAACCCTGCACTGCAAAATGTTCAATGTTGATTTAACTCTGACAGAGTACAATTTCAGCTACAGCCAACAACAGTTCCTATAGCCTTGTGGACCCCTTGGAACACCCTCAAGGACCCCTGGGGGTCCACGGACCCCACGTTGAGAACCACTGGCATAGAAGAACCATGTAGGGTTAAAGCCTATAAAAGGAAACCTCAACCCAGCCTAATCCACACACACACACACACACACCCATGAACATACAGGCACACCCATTCACAGCCCCACATGCACGCACACACACACACACACACACACACACACACACACACACACACACACACACACACACACACACACACACACACACACACACACACACACACACACACACACACACACACACACACACACAACCTGATTGAAGGCTGAGGGCAGTCTATCGATGTATGCGCAGCTAATGTAGCAGTTACAGCTACTTATTAGATGAATTATAGTGGACATGAAACGGGGATGGAGGTAACTAGTTCAGAGTAAGGCAAACCCCATAGCCCAGACGCACAGATTGCAGTGATTGGCTTGTTGGTTGTTGGGCAACCTCTGGTTTTAGCTATGAGTTTGAGCCTAAGCTGAGATAAATTAATTAAAACTAGATTTTATTAAGATTTTGTTGTTGATAACAGCTCAGATGAAACAAGATCAGATGAAAACATAACAAGCAGTTTCTGCCATAGGCTAGTTTAGTGAGTAGAGAAGCCACAAATAGTGTAATGTTAATTATCCAACGTGATTTCATTTAATTGTGCTGTTATATTTTGCTGTTTATGTTGACTAATTGTTACAATCCTTTGGTCTAGGGGAAATGAAGGATTGTCACATACGCGTTATTATGGATCCCACACCAGGTCTTGGCAAACCCGCTGTGATTGGTCAGTAGTCGCTGTGATTGACAGTTCTCGTTTTTGCAACTATGCCTAACCTTAACCCTAACCTCAGTAAAACTATGCCTAAACCTAAGCCTAACCCTAACCTCAGTAAGACTATGCCTGAACCTAACCTCAGTAAGACTATGCCTGAACCTAACCCTAACCCTAACCTCAGTAAGACTATGCCTGAACCTAACCCTAACCCTAACCTCAGTAAAACTATGCCTGCCAGGGAGCCAATCAGACAGGTAAGGCGGGTCTAAATCCTGGAGCGTTGGTGGGATCCATAATCAGGCGTCACATACGGGTTGGAAAGTGAAGTCTGGTTTTTATTGACCATTTATTTTCTCTTCTCGTGTTAGAATTGCATGATTTGACAATTTGACAAAGCATGAATTATTTTATGACATGATTTTCAACACTTGATTTTCAACAGGATTTTAGACATCAAGTAAAAAATACCGGTAGTACCTGGCGCAAAACAATAAATAAACAAAACAACCTAAACCTAACATTGCTTTTAAACCTCTCAACTGTCCTAATATGAAATAAAAATGACAGGAGAAATCTAATCTAATCTAAATCAAAAGTTGTCATTTACAAAAAGCTGGCGCCACAATACCATCTCCACAACAGTTAAGGTGTCTCAAGGATCTTTAGCAGTAGCAGGCCCAAACTGTCAGTCAGGCTGCTCTACTACTATTTAGTGGGTTCAAACAACTCAAAGGTGGACCCAAGCCACCACTAACTTATACATAGCTTCAGAAAGACTTGCAATCCAGCAAGCTTAATGAGGTTTCAACTGAGTGCACCTAGGGACTGGAAAATTATAGAAACATAGACACACAATATGGCAGGCGAGCAGGGGACAGCACTACTGCAAGTACAAAATCCTTAGGTGTTTGGTGTCCTTAAGTAGCCAACCCCAACCAATCACTGGAAGGGCTGATGATGGAATCCAGCACTCAGCAGATAGGCAGCACCTGGAATAACCACACCCACTCACAGACCCACTCTCTGACATACACACTCTACTGTCACACTCTTCCACAGACGCTACTGACACATGTAACACTAATAGTCAACACAAACAGCAAAACTATAACATCCATAGTCAATGACTATGTTGTCAGGGTAACCGGAACAGTGGGCACCTGCAGAACTCTGGGCACCAGTGTTTTTATTTAATTTATATATAGCCTATTTATTTATTTTATATTTTATTTTAGGCTACATTTACATTTATTTTATAAATGGGAGGCCAAATAGGCATACACAAGTGCTGCAAAGTGCTACAAAACCATAGCCAGTGGGGCATAAAAAGAAGCTGCTGAAGGGTTAATTTTGGTCTGATATTTGATGTACCAGTCCGTGCATGTTCAAATCGTAAATAGGCTACACTTTATTATATTATATTATACATTATTTCCGTCCATTTCTCAGCTTATTCTTATTTTTCTACATTTTGTTAGATGCCTATACTGGACCTAGTCAGTCGTCAGCTGTTGCCGTGACAACCAGAACCAGCGTGACCATTACCTCCGGCTATGGGATCTAGCCCAAACTACTGCGTAACAAAGGGGGAGGGAAGGACACCGTTTCTATGGCAATAAGAGTTTGTTTTCTCTCCGGTTACATGCCTAGTTCCTTGTATATCGCCCGTTAGAGCTAGTGGACAGACACAACAACAATTAAACTAAATACTTAATATTTTAAGGCAGCCTATTCTGCGTTGTGTTTCCTCCATGAGCAGGTGAGCAAAGCACTAGGCTACTAGTAACTCTAGATCAGTGGTTCACAAACTTTTTAGCTCAAGACCCAAAAGGGAAATTCGATATATCCCCAGGACCCAAACTAGTGAAAATAGCAGACGTACAAGGTCACAACATGTCGCTTCGTGCCACGTTGTGAGCTTGTACATCTGCTATTTTCACAACTTTTTAAAGTTTTTTTCTTTTTGGTGGGAAATGTATGGAATTTCTTTGATTTCTGCTATTTATTTATTCTTTTGAAAAAAATAGTTTTTTCTCATGTATGCTATAGCCTATATATATATATATAATATATAATAAATATATATATACTTTTTTTTTTTTTACACTTTTGGAAAATCTTTTGAAACAATATATAGCCTAATTGTGTATGTAAAAGGATATTTTCTCCACTATAGAGCTAGATGACGGCCTATACCTTTTACTATAAAGCTACAATACAAAGCGCTGACTGACACAATGTAGCCTATCAATGAAGCACATTTTACCAATCCTAAATACAACTGTCAGTATTGAACACCGACTTAAACGTTTATGTAGCCTACTTGGCTACTTGTTTTTGAAAATAAATAAATAAGACCGTAAACTTACTGTAACTGATCTAATTTCTCCTTATGTTGTGCTTAGGTTAGAATGTTTGGGGAGATCATCCAAGGTTTCACAGAAGCAGGTAAATGTACGTTTTTCTGAGGATTATCTAAGAACACATAGACCTACTACAGTATGTGATGATAAGAGCAGTGGTTCTCATTTTCATGTCAAGGAAGGACCCCCAAATTGATATTTGGCCATGGACCCCCATCTGAAAATAATTTGTGCCAGGTAGCCTATAAGAGAAGATTTGTCATTTGTCAACATTTTTCAAAAAAATTGCCTATCTACAAGCACAAAACGTGTCACATCAGATCACAACCCGTTGTGAGCTTGTAGATCGGCTATTTAAAAAAGAAAGTGTCATTCTATTTGATGTAATAGACGTTTTTATAATCAACTAAATTGATTTGTCTGACAATGGTGGCGTACAAAAATAGTCGATCTACAAGCCTGACAAGTCCGACCTACAATCGTTCATTAATTGTAATCAAGGTAATAATAGGGATATTGATTTGAAGTCATATCGCCTCTGACATATTTGTTGAAAATAACTTTGTTTTCTTCACACATGAATGTAGCTGACATCATCATTGATCTCTCCACACGCTGAAACCAACACACCTTATGGTAAGAGGAGAGCTCATTCAGACTTCAACAAATTTGCTTTTCTTCTCTGATGATGCATTTTCACCTTCTGGTTATTATAGTATTTCATACCAAGCTGTTGTACTATTGTATCCTAGACACTGCAGGACAAAAACCCATCACTAATAAACGGCGGTAAGGAGTCAAGCAAATCTAAATAATAACACAAAGAGAGATTGCATAATAGAATGATCATAATGATCCTTTGTCCCATAGGAGTCTTCCTGTCCGTGCACCGTCTCATTCTGTTCAGGTGGGTGATTTGGATCAGATTAAAGCTGCAATCCGGAAGTTATTTTATTGAATACAACTTTATTTTGACCAATATGTAGTAGTAGAGTATGCTAATACAATATAACTAGTACTGTACATCTGCAGTGGTTGGAGGGCTCCCTTCTCTTCCGTTGAGAAATGTAGACCCTGGTGTTGGGTAGGACACCTGCTGCACAGGTGTATGTTGACAACTATACTGCCTGAAGCTCATACTATCTTCTCTATCCAAACGAGAATGCCTTGTTGGCAGAGTGGTAGAAATGTGTTCTGTTATGTGCCTTGGTTCAAATCCTGGATAAGACATGAAAGTTTGGTTCAAACCCCGGGTAATAGACTTCTCTAGTCTTACTCTTGCCTAAATTGTATTTGTAACTTGTCTGACTGTAAGATTTTGCTCCGGTATCGCACTTAGCTTGTACCACTCAAATTGCCGATTTTTTTCTTCAGGGTTCTGTGTCTGTGACAGTTGAAGAACAGTGTGCAGGAGGTATGAACACAGTAATGCCTATTCTGTAATATTCTGAAAGTCCTTTAGGATGGTGGCTTGTCTGACATTGGGGATGTAAGGTTGTCATTGGAATCATCTCTGTGGAATTACAGAGGTTTGCAGTAGGGCTGCATATTTCCGTATAGGTTCAGAATGATCATTACGAAAATAACTGTGTGTGTGTGTGTGTGTGTGTGTGTGTGTGTGTGTGTGTGTGTGTGTGTGTGTGTGTGTGTGTGTGTGTGTGTGTGTGTGTGTGTGTGTGTGTGTGTGTGTGTGT
The DNA here is from genome assembly GCF_963454915.1 of Gymnoscopelus microlampas. NCBI lineage: Eukaryota > Metazoa > Chordata > Actinopteri > Myctophiformes > Myctophidae > Gymnoscopelus > Gymnoscopelus microlampas. The sequence continues at coordinate 40,120,660 of NC_139942.1, read as the reverse complement.
GACATAAACTTTAACATAAACCTTATACCATTTATTGCAATATCAAATTAATGACAGGGGTGTTTCTGGACTGAGGTATTTTTCACAATGCATTCTGTCTGTCTGCCACAGAGCCTGCTGCAATAGAGGAAAACCTGAACATTACAGCAGGGTTTGTACATGAGTGTGCACATTTTGATAGGCCGCTACAGTAAGAGCAATTAATTATATAAACGCCCTATCCACCAGTCTCACAACCATAAACCTGATTGCAGGGTTGAAGAAACAGCTGCACCCATTCAAGACCTGAAAATGAAAAGCCCCCAAAAGCCACAGCGGCCATCAAACTCAACTCTGACAGGTATGGAGCAGAGAACACTTTAACCTTTATTTAACCAGGCAAGTCATTAAGAACAAATTCTTATTTACAATGGTGGCCTGGCCTGGCTTGAGGTAGGGAGGGTAGGGAACGAAATGTATAAATAAATGAACATTCAAGTTAAAAGCAAACAAATTAAAAAGATTAAAATGAAACCTCAAATTACAAACAAGCAGTGCAAACAACAAAACATTATTTTAAATTGCAGTAACAAGAAGAAGAAAATGGATAAAACATAAAAATTAACATTTAATTCCAGGAGAGAAAGTATATGCTCCCCCACCCGTTGAGCCCCTCCCCGTACCTGAGCCGTGTGAAGAGGAGGAGGAACAGAGTGAGGAAGAGGACGACGAGGATGAATACGAAGACCACAGGGCTCCTCTGGAGCTCATGGCTGAGGTGAACCAACTGACTATTAGCACTGGTTCTCAACATGAGGTCCTTGAGGGGGGTTCCAGGGGGTCCCCAGATAAATGATGGATATTTAGAAACCAAATGGACCCTTACAGGTCTTTAACTCTCAGAGTTAAATTAACACTGATGATGTTAAAGTGAATATTAGAGGACGAGAGATAGAAATTATATAAAATGGGGGCCGATGGCCTAATGCATATCAAACTGGGGGTCCTTGAAATTAAAAAGGTTTAGAATCACCTGCATTACATGATTCTGCATAGTGGGTGTGCTGGGAGAAATCAAAGCTCACATGTTCTTTCAGTTCCTCCAAGCGGTGATGGCGAGAGACTTTCAGCTGGCGAGCAAACTGTGTCAGATGAGTATGTGGTTTTGCATCAGTGTCCTGTCAGTCAATAAAACTCCACCTGTCAATGTTATGAGTAATGTCTTTTTTCTCTGCTCGTTCCAGTCCTTGTCTACGAGCCAGAGAATCCTGAGGCCAAGCAGTTCCTCCCGCTGATCCAAGAGAAGCTGTTGGAAGGTGAGCCTTTGATATTTTCATATGCATAATATGCATGTACGCATTTATGCATATACAGTACATGCTTTTGTGCATACTATATACAGTACATGCCTGGTCCTACCAGAGGTGAGTGAAGCACCACATACGTATGTATAAGTAAAGAAAATGCCACAGAAAGTCCTGCATGGCACCTTTCCATTCCTGAGATATGGCCAATTATGTTTGGACTTTAGTTACCTTGACATTTTATTAGTTATTACTTTTTGACCCAAAAGTTAAGCCAAGCCTACTCATCGTTCCCACCAATTGTTGGTGAAAATCTGTGATCTCGATTTTGATCTTTCCCTTGATTCTGACCTTGACTTTTGACCTTTTCAACCCAAAGATGTATTATTTCTTCGGGGATGTCTCCTAATCGTTTCATGAAACTCCGGCCATTTGTTCTCATGTTGTTTTGTTCACACAGACCAATTACAATACCCTGCCAGACGTGCATGCTGACAGATTCTATGGCTTCTATTCAGATGACTCCATTGATCACAAAAAGGGAGAAAAAAAATAGGGCTTAACCACTTAAGCCCTATTTTATACTTCATAATAAATCAAGTAAAGAATGTATACTGCATATTATGGAATAAAACGATAAAATAATATGTTATTATAGTTCATAAAAATCACACCTGTGTGAAGGTAGCGGCGCCTTTGATACATTTTGTCATCAATAAGTGTTTATAATGTGTTTATAGCCACGTGTCACGTGAAGCTTGACCAATCACTTTGTTGACGTGTCTGACCAATCAGAACGTAGACGCAAAAGCCAGGTATAGAGGGCTAATATCCGCTCTATACGGTGTCATGAATAGTCCCCTTGCCTGACAAATCAGAACCTTGACGGGCCTGACCAATCAGAACCTTGACGGGCCTGACCAATCAGAACCTTGACGGGCCTGACCAATCAGAACGTTGACGGACCTGACCAATCAGAACCTCGACGGGCCTGACCAATCAGAACGTTGACGGACCTGACCAATCAGAACCTCGACGGGCCTGACCAATCAGAACGTTGACGGACCTGACCAATCAGAACCTTGGCGGGCCTGACCAATCAGAACCTTGACGCAAAAGCCAGGTATAGAGGGCTAATATCCGCTCTATACCTAAAGGTATAGAGCGGCTAGCGCCGCTAAAAACAGAGTTTAAGGAATGTAACAGTGATTTTAAATTACTATACCTATTATCGCCATTAAGCGGTAGCGGTTTGTTCTCCTAAGAGGCACATTAAAGCCGGCCTGAGGGCAGTACAGTGAATTCACTCGACAGAACATGGCCAGACTGGCTAATGATTCCTTTTGCTTTCTGGGCCACCTGTTTCTCCCAAAGGGAGCACAAGCCTCTTTGCTGGGCTCCGATTATTGTAGAGCAGACTTTCTATTCACAGTAACATTTAGGCTATTGCTGTCCAACAATTCTTACCATTTGTGGTATGGTATCATTAGTATTCTGGAGGTTCAGGTAGGCCCACCTCTCCCAGAGGAGCGGGGGTTGGCCTGGGGCTGGGCGGGGCATTTCTAAATCAAAATTTATTCGGGAGAATAGCTTCAATAGCCAACCTATGTCCACTGCTTTGGAAACCAATCCTGATACCGTCCTAATATGAAGGACCACCCTAAAGTCTTTGCATTGGTTATGCAATGCAGTTATTTTGTATTGCTCTGAATTGTTTCCACTAAGTTTTATCTGACACATTGAATTTAGGGGTCACTAGACGTATGGGTAGGTCATCTGTCTAGGCAAGACTAATTCACATGCAATAGGCTCTATGCACAGCAGCCATATTGGGAATGAATTGGGCCCCTTCCTTACTTCCTTCACAGGTGTTACCAATGATAATAATTAAGGCTCTGTTCCATTTAGTGTGGCATAGTGGTTGTCTTATTTTCAAGGACCCCCATAACTCTGAGAGTGTACAAATGGAACCAAATGGACCGTAAGGGTCCATTTGGTTCCATTTGTACACTCTCAGAGTTAGATACCCACCATAAGGGGCCATTTGGGAACCAAAATGGAGTGTTTCTAGTGAGTCAACATGCACAATATCAGCACCCTGACCAGAATGGAACAGAGCCTTCATTAGTATCATTGGTAACACCTGTGAAGGAAGTAAGAAGAGGCCCAATTTCTTTCCAATATGGCTGCTGTGCATAGAGCCTATTGTGAGGGTTTTCTTTCTACTCACAGCCCATACTCCAGCTCTTTTTTGCCCAGCTGGAGATCCCATCCCTAGAAAGGAGTCTGCTCCACAGCCACACTGCTTTCTTGCAATAGGTTGTTAGCAATCACAGGGATGCAGCTTACTTGTGGCTGCCTGCCTCCCCAGATGCCTGCCTCCCCAGATCAGCACCATGGATGCTGTCCATGGTGCTGGAAGTGACACTGTAATAGTGAGCTCTCACAGCTGTCATGGAAGAAACTTGAGACTCACACATTCTTCCTTGCAGCTTGCCTACCACTCAGAGCTGTCCCCCATCTGTCGATGAAGCTACCAAATTACGTTTTTAGCCAAGCTTGATGTTAAACACAATATCCAAAGTCACTAATTGCGAGGTTACTAATTACGGCAACCCGACCCACCACTCAGTTGTGGATTCTAAACTCTGGATGGACTTATTGTTGCCACATACACACACGCCCATTTTATATTACAGGCCTATGTGTGCGTTCTCACAGTCTTGTGTGTTATATTGTATAACAATAGCTTACACAACATTGTTTCAGAGAACTAGTTGGGAACTGTTACATACTATTGCTGTACTTTATGTTATTCTGTCCATGCTACAATGATATCAATACATCTTATGAAACCATATTGAAGTCAGTTCACTGTGTGCTAACCATTGTCTTATAGAAGGAGGGATATCATGGCATGCAATGTACTTTGTAAGAAAGAAAAAAATAACAGCCTTTAGGAATGTGTTATATGGATTCATTAACCTGTTCTGTATGATGTAAAGACTGCAGACAATGAGGACGTTGCAGTTATTTGGAACAAGATAGAGAAAGCCTAATCATACAGCAGTGACGTGCCGATTTTAAAAAAATGTTCAAGCTAACAACGTGAAACGATGCGTCATGTTATTAGCTTGAAAGTTAGTTTGTGAATAAACACTATGCTGCACCTTCTCAAATGCCTTTACATTTGCATTGTGTTCCCTTTCAACAGAGCAAGAGGTGGAACAAAGTAAGGGTGATGATGACAATGACGAGGACGATGACGAGGACGATGATGATGATGATGATGATGATGATGATGACGACGACTTAGATTCACAAGATGAAGATGATTCAGAGGAATCCAGCAGTGATGACGAGTCAGCCAGGAGCTCAGGCAGCTCTTCTTCCTCCCTCTATTCTTCCTCCTCCTCATCAGAGGATGATGAAGAGCGGGTGAAGCAGGGCATCAGACATAAACTGTGTCCTCCCTCTCACATATCCCTGTAACTCAGTAACTGTTGCTGCCTAGGTCCTTTTTCTAACTCTGTCACTGACTCTGCCACACTCTTCAAATACAGACATATTATGTAGGTTTCATTGACCATGGGTCTTGGTCACTATATCTACAATACATCTATTGACCATAAATAAAGTATTTATTCATTACATGGATGCTGCCCTTGATTCCTGCAGACGTAAGAGCAAACCTGAGATCATGAAAAGTATTATTACATTATAGTTTTAAACTATCAGTTGTAGATAGATAAATTAAACAACAAACATAAGGTATTGTGGGAGCAGGGACAGCTCCGGTGCTGTTCCGAGCGGCCTGATGCTCTGACCAGCCAGGAGAGCTGTTGTGCAGTGTAGAGATAATTGTTGCTCATCTCTGGCAGCTCATTTGTAAACAACATATTCATTTTAGGCAATAAATAGGTCATGTAGTTCCTTAATCTTGATACATTTAACATCTACAGCTGCTAGTTTAAATCTTTGCTTTCAAAATGTGTTCAAAATGCAGAGCTCTCGCCTTCGATCCTGGGCACCACCAACTCAGAGTACGAGTAGCACGGTTTGGGTGCGGTAATTACTGGCGCTCCACCTCAGCAATCCATCTCCCAGGGAACTAGCTTTGTAACAGGGACAGACTCCCACGTTATCGGCTGATACCGACAACAAGCCTCTCCCGACCTACTTACTTATTATTTCAAAATTCACTACTTCCATACAGTCAGTTTCTTCACCTCGGTAGTGGACACACATGTTGACACAGTAGTGTGTTCTAATCTCACCCATTTCTTCACCAGCAATTACACATGGGAGACATCACTGAGAAGATCAAAAATACATACAGTATACAGTATAAAACAATAATGTGTCATTTGTCTGTGCTTGGAGGTGGGTGCTTGGTGCTTCACTGACAAACAAATTGCAGTCTAATTTAACCGAATTCTAACAAGAGCAATTAGAGACACAATTACAATAATACTTATAAAACAAAGTCTGGCCATAGCAACCACGACTCGCCAACTGAAATCTGGCCCCGGTGAAGTTGTTGCTCTGTGTTCTGTGATGACACATGGATTCTCTGACCAATCAGTAGTCGGCAGCATTACACGTCACCATTTTGACTTGTCTAAGCCCTGTTCAGCCTCCCTACTCCACTAGAAAGGGGGGGGGGGGGGCTCGATTGTCACGATACCTGACCATGGAAACAAAAATTCTGTGCTGATGTGTCGTGTTGAGTAGGTATACTGTCCTATTGAAACCTGGCATGGAAATAGCCTAATGAATTAACTCATCTAAATATTCATGATATTATAAACTCAAAATGTCCAGCAAAATATTTCCACAGTAGTGGGTACGTTTAGGTTTTGGGGTACCAGAATCCATTCAGTGACCAGTCATGTGTTTGCCATTATGTGTGGAAAGATGGGCATTCACAGACCAGGACCAGCCCTTACATCCCAGAGTGATGTACAGTAAGCGTGATGGCACTCGACGGGTCCAGGTTTGAGATACGAATCTGATGGGGTAGGATATCACAGGCTGAATGACAATCAGCGAATCCAGAGCCTTACAAAAGCCATGCATTGGTCAATGAGGATGTGATTCCTTTGTTTATTATTATGGATTATTACATGAATGGGATTGTGGGGGTGTGATGGGACATTAACATATCATAGATTCTGGCATAGGCCTACTAAATGAGAGCAAAGATAGAGGTACTCTAATGCTCCATTATAGGGAGTTTTGGGGAGAGAAAATAACAGAGGTTTTTCTTAAAGGATTTCAACCACACCAGGGGACATGGGGAAGGTCACGTTAAAGTTGAGTAACAACAAGGAAGTGTGGACATTAAATAATAGTGGAGCAGGTTTTAAAGTATATTCCAACTCTAAAGTGGTAGAGCATGACCTATAATTTACCATCCATAATAATAGTCAAATAGAAAGATGGCATTGGACAGTGAATTAATTCATACAATACAGGACCTAAGGACAGATATTTATCAAATGTGTCTAAATTCTGTATTAATTTGTAAACCCATAGGCAATTGTGCCAGGCTTTGATTTTGTTTATTGTTGTCAAGGTTATTTTATGCAGCCTCTATAAACTTAACACTCAGGTCTCCTCTCTCACACACACACACACACACACACACACACACACACACACACACACACACACACACACACACACACACACACACACACACACACACACACACACACACACACACACACACACCTTACACCCCTCTCTTCTCTACTTGACGTGGTTTGTGGCTGTCAGCGGCAGTCAGGGAGGCTTC
>NC_139942.1:40103577-40108577 GCF_963454915.1 Gymnoscopelus microlampas | reverse complement strand
TTGACGTCAACATGGTAGCAGCGATGATATGTGCTCCCCCCCGCCCCTCAGGGAATTCGTTTTTTTGTGTCTATTCGTGTTTTTCTGCATGCCAGTGATGACAAAATAGGCCTACACTCTCCATAAGCAGGCCTTTTTTCTTATATATGGCGAAATTGGCAACGCTAGGTCAATACTGTATAATAGGACAACCTTGATATAGCTTTTAAGTCAACTGAAGATATAATATGATATAAAAATATTTAGATATTTTGAAAGGAAGCGAAGTAGATAGCCAATAGGCCCTTAGGTTTGGCCTACAATAGCCTAAAACAATTAATAGGCTACTATAGCCTACACACGTTCTTTTTTTAGTAGAAGTAGTTCGTAATCATTAAAATTAAAATATCCTTTAAAGAATGTTACAGAGGTTCGTGTTTTTATATCAAAGCCTATACCATTTCCATTAATTGAATGTTTTGGCCTGTGTGACAATCTATATTTTTGTTAAGTTAGGCCTACACATGAGCTATCTATAAATGCAGCAAATTGATAGGGTACTTTATCTAATCGAATAGAGAAACAAACAAGGTAGCAGACTTGGTGAGTTCATACGCCTCCTTACAAGAATCCCTACAACTTAGACTGTGGGGGTCCACACCGTCTGGCCCTCAAAGTCAGTCCGTTATCAGCCGGGTTCAACTGAGAAGAGACACCATCGGGTTCAACGTGGGTGTCTCCCTCTTTCGCATCACTGGGTTCATGGTTCTGATGTCACGAGGCGGGGCATGCAGGACATGTTGTTATAGTACAAACATGTACACGTTATTCTCGTTCATATAATTGATTAACCCATGCATTTATAGCCCCACCACATCAGAATGATTCTACAGAGTTGTGTTAAAGAGACGACATCATCAAATCATTGTAGAAGCCTAGCCTCCTTCTGCAGAGACCAGAACCAATTCATAGACGCAGTTTTTGAACGTTCCAGTATTTTTTTACTTTGACTATTTTGTGGAGTAAAGATGTTGAGTAGGCCTAGTAGTAACTGTGCGTGTCCCTCCTCCTGTGACCCGTCCTGCACGGCTCTAGGGTTCCTGCAGAAGAACAACAGCCTTGAGGAGAAGGGTCTGGCCGCTCAGAAGAACCTCATCGACAACAGTGACAGCAGGGACGCGCGTTTCCGACGCACGGAGACAGACTTCTCCAATCTATATGCCAGGGGTGAGGATCACATTTTTAACCACTTAGACCCTGTGGTTCTCAAACCTTTTCATGTAAGGACCCCCAAATGAATATGTATTTGGCCGCGGACCCCCATCTGAAAATATTTTGTGCCAGGGACCCCCAGTGTAAAAAAAAAAAGAAGACATTTTTTAATTTTCTTTTTTTATAGCCAACGTATAAAATATGGATAAAGTGGTTAAATGATTGTGACCCAATATTAACACAATTTGCGAACCACTGCTCTATACTTAAAACGGACCTGAGATGCACTGCACTGTTATTTTTCTATCTACACAAAATAATCAAAAATAACCAATCTACAAGCTCACAATGGGCCACGAGCCCACGACGCTTCATGTTTCAGCACCAGGGACAGCTCATTTAGCCTATTTCAACACCAGGGACAGCTCCCCACGATATGTTGTGAGCTTGTTGATCTGCTATATCATCGTCAGGCTTTGGCATTAGCGGGGAACTGTCCCTGGTGCTGAAATGTGAACGTGTCATGAGCATTGTGAGCTTATAGATCGGCTATTTGTTTGGCGAATGTTTCCCCCAGAATAGGCATGCTGGGGTTCAAGAGCAGCTTATAAACAAATGTTCGTCGTGCAATAGTAGCATTTATTTACCAAGCGCGTACTGTCCAACCAGTGGTGGAAAAAGTACTCAAATTCTTTATTTAAGTAAAATCACCAATACAGCATTATAGAAATACTCTGTTAAGTAAAAGTCCAGAATTCAAAATTTACTTGAGTAAAAGTACAAAAGTATTGGCATCAAAATGTACTTAAAGTACCAAAAGTAAAAGTACTAAAATATTTGAAAATAGCAATAGCAACGCAATGCAACGCGTTGTGAGCTTGCAGATCGGCTATTTTCAAATAGCCTATGTAGACAATAGGGCTGAAGTGGTTAATGTATGTTTCATAATATCATACTTTATATCTGAAAAGTAACTAGTAACTAAAGTTTTTCAAAAAATTGTAGTGGAATAAAGTACAATATTTGCCTCTGAGATGTAGTGGAGTAGAAGTAAAAGCATTGGAAATTGGAAATATTCAAGTAAAGTACAGATACCTCAAAATTGTACTTAAGTACAGTACTTAAGTAAATGTACTTAGTTACTTTACACCACTGTGTCCAACTGGCAGCCAATGCGCACGTTTCCCAATAGGCTCTATTCACAGCAGCCATATTATGAAGACATTCAGGTGTTACCAATGATACTAATGAAGGCTCTGTTCCATTCTGGTCAAACAGAGTCAGGGTGCTGATATTGTGCATGATGGCCCACTGGAAACACTCTATTACACCAGTGGGTCTACAGTTGGGGTCCAGGAACCCTCATGGGCTTCCAAATGGCTCCTTACGGGTGTGTAACTCTGAGAGTGTACAAATGGAACCAAATGGACCCGTAAGGGTCCCATTTGTACACTCTCAGAGTTATGGGGGTCGTGGAAACCACTGTGCACTAAATGGAACAGAGCCTTCGTTAGTATCATTGGTAACACCTGTGAAGGAAGTGATAATATGGCTGCTGTGCATAGAGCCAATACTCTTCCACGCCCTTAACATTTCCACACGCTTCACGTCCGTCTCTAGATTTACTTCCGGCCAAAAATGGCGAGGAGCCCACCATGCAGTTTCTTCTGGAGCTGACTGACATCCTCACCAACTATGTCAAGAAGACCTTCGATCGCTCCACCAAGGTGCTGGACTTCCACCACCCCCACCAACTGCTGGAGGGCATGGAGGGCTTCAACCTGGAGCTCTCGGACCAGCCCGAGTCCCTGGAGCAGATCCTGGTGGACTGCCGAGACACGCTCAAATACGGTGTCCGCACAGGTAGGCCGAGAACGAACGAGAGAGAGAGAGAGAGAGAGAGAGAGAGAGAGAGAGAGAGAGAGATGCTCAATGCATTTCATTTAGAAGATGCAAGTGCAAATGTTTTTTTTTTGGAGGGGGGGGGGGGGGGGGGTTTAGTGATCTTAACTCAAATGGTGGAATGGTGCTTTTAATTAAAAAACAACATCAGTAATTAACAATTAACCTCCCAAGGCCTTTTCTGAAACACCGTTTAGCAGCCCATCACTATAGCGTAGCAATAAAATATCGCAGCTACATTGAGCTGGTGGGGATTGTCCAGATTTGAATGTGTGTAGGACGTATTTTTTTATTGCGTCCCTTCATCATTTTTTAAGGTCTGGGCCTAATCAGCACTACCTAACAGTCTAAAGTTAAACTGAACGCTACACAAACCATTTAATCAGTCTGCTCCCCTGATAGTCTACAGCCTATTCCAATGACTGCCTTATCGGCCCCCTGGTAATTCACTTGACATCCTCCTCTGCTTGCCTCGACTTATTAAAGCAAGTGTCGCCTGCGGGGCTCGCAGTATGCGAGGCTGTTTCAAGCTGTTAGAGCCACAACGTCGGCCAAACGCTCCCTTGGGTTTTATATGCTGTAGCGGTCCTGCTATTCTACAACTTAATTCACCGGTCATTTGGACTCATAAATTATGAGCGCGGCGCCTATATGTAAAGTTCTGAACACACATAGTTTAGAACGCCTGATTTATAGCCTATACTTAGTCGTAGTCTACCCTATGCCGAAAATAGCCAATCTACAAGCTCACTCACACAGCCGCATTGCGATATGTTGTGAGCTTGTAAATCTGCTATTTTCAGGCAAAGGCAAATGGGACAAAAGAAAGCAACGCCTTGTCAGGCTTTGACATGAGTGGGGAGCTGTCCCCCATGGCGATGAAATATGAGCTGTCCCTGGTTCTGAAATATGAAACTCAAAAGGAAATCGCTTGTTTGTTTTTCCCTCTGGCTGTTTATTTGTGTGCAATTATGTTAGAATGATCTATTATTTATTTATTCGTTTATTTTACAAACGCTTTATTTATAATCAGTTTTTATTTTAAATACAATTAGCCTATTAGATTATTTGAATAGGCTTATTTCTTTCTTTGCATATGGATAAAACATCCATGGCTCCATTGTTTTTAGATTGCTCTAGGCATGTAGGCTGCCTACCTTAGAGTAGAAATGGCTGTCATATTTTCTTGTTAGCAGTGGAATTACCCAGATTCAACAATGCATCTTAGATGTGCAAAACCAAAATGGAGGGAGATTCATATTTGAGTGCATATGAGCACTGACTGGAGGGAGGAACTGGCATTTCTATGTACGTTTGTTTTTATAAGAATGCTTTAGCCTGCAGGGAAGTGAAGCCATTATATGTCCTTTTATATAGCTCTCTCTACACAAAGGACTTTTTCTTTCCATTTATATAAAACAGGGTGACCTCATTTTCATAGCAAAGCTCTCTCAAATATGAAGTTCACAGAACGATGAAACCCATGAATGTTGAAAACATTCTTGCATCTGGAAAATGGGAAAATTATCAAAGATTATAAACCAAAATGACCATGCTTTACATCCATTGTGGTTTTGGGGTCTTAAGACTCCATAATAAAGAGAGCTGGACAACACACATGAGAGACCATGAAGACAAACTTGTGCCTTATCTCTGTTTCGCCCACAGGCCACCCACGCTTTTTTAACCAGTTATCTACTGGTCTGGACATCATTGGACTGGCTGGGGAGTGGCTCACATCCACTGCCAACACCAACATGTGAGTCTTCACCATTTTATGGTGTATGCATGCTTTTATTACACGTTTCCATATCAGGGGAATACCTCTACGCTAAATCAGAGAGTGTTCACGTTCAAGCAAATGGACATTTGGTTCCATTTGTACACTCTTTGTACAACTGTGTGAG
>NC_139942.1:40053577-40098577 GCF_963454915.1 Gymnoscopelus microlampas | reverse complement strand
ACATATTATGCCATCTTGCCACAGCTTCAATTAGTATGCACACACACACACACACACACACACACACACACACACACACACACACACACACACACACACACACACACACACACACACACACAGGTTGTAGTTTTACGACGTGTGAGTGAGTTGTTTGTGTTGCCGTCTGTTCCCACAGAGCCACTATTCCATTAAGAAGGCTGGTGCTGCACTGGGCTTTGGCTCTGAGAACGTCGTTCTGCTCAGTACTGATGAGAGGTATGCATTAAAGCTCTAAAATACTTAAGTTTCATGTCCTCTCCCGACAGAGGGAAGTCATTCTAACTCTAACTTCGAACCTGGATCTCCCCCATGGGAGACCAAACATCAACCTCTCATCCAAGAAGATATTACCGCTTAACTATACAGGCATGGATATTTGTCAACCAGTACTGTAGATGTCCTACCCGACTCCAGGATCTAGATTCCTCAATGAAGGGCAGGGAGACTGCAGACTGGGTGTAATTGTATTATCATACTCTACCATGCAGATTGGCTAAAACATCTTGCATGGTAAACCGGTGGAGCTTTTACTGATTTGATCATCATCATTTTAGATATATTGAATGACGGACTTCAAGATGAAGTACGTTGTCCCACCATGTGGTAAAATACAAACATTATACATACAAAGGTGTTAGTAAATAAAAACATACAGCAGACCCAGGCAGTGATGTTGCTAGGTTTTCAATGTAATGGGTCCTGGGATGCAAGGGTGGTCTTTTAGATGGGTCCCAGGGACATTTTATGGGTCCCACAAAAATGCACAGCGTTTAACTCGTGTTTCATCTTATATGGTTATATTCATGTAGAACATGTATCTGAAAGAAAAGTACACAATTCCAAATCCGACAACTAGTACTTGTAGTACTTGATTTTTTTTTTACATTAACCACTTGAATCCTAGTATCCCTTTTCTGAGGAGAACTTTAGCCAAAAATAGCAGATCTACAAGCTCACACTTGTGAGCTTGTAGATCGGCTATTTTTGGAGTTATAGGTGTGTAGAGGGAAAAAAGAGCAGCAAAAGTTTATCTGAAACACAATTTTATACAATATAGAGGGGGTCCCTGCTTCATCTCTCTCTCAACTAGGGGGTCCTTGGCCTGAAAACACTGAAGACCCCTGCTCTACAGGGAATTATTTGATATCTGGCTGCACGGAAAGACACAAGAATCACAGCTGCCATTAATTAGTGCTGTTCAGTGTTGATTGCCTAGTGGTCAAATTGGGGTCAACGAGCCATCGTTAACTTGCTTTGAAGTTGGGCTGTAAGTTGCGCAGCACTCTGACTCTCTCTCCCTCTAGCAGCAGCTCGCATTGCCCTGAGACAGAGAGAGAATACTTCTCCATACGGCGGTGTTTTACCGAGATTTTTCTTGTTTTCTGCACTATGCCTTGTAATCCGCGGACGGCTTTGAAATCCACGGATGGCCTTCAAATCCGCGGTAATTTCCGCTAAATTGTAGTGCGTCCCATGGACGCAACGAGGGTGCCGTGAATGCGTCCTTTTTCAATATGGTGCGTCAGAGACGCAGGACGCAGGCCTATGAGCATCTCTGCCCAGGGATAAATACATTTTCATTGCTATTTAAATTTGCAACAAGGGACTCTGAACCTCCTCCCAGAGGGCAGTAGCTGATAGAGCGTGTATAACATGGGATGGGTCAGTAAGTATCGTATTGGCTTGCCTTGGGGCAGTTTGTTTGTTTGTTAGACTTCAAGGATGGTCTCACCCCTATAAGGATGGTCTCACAAGAATCTTTGAGTATCCAGAAAACAACTATGTCTGATATAATATTATTATTATAAATATGCTCTATTGTTCTTCAGTTCCATAATCTCTGCCTCAGTCTGCACGTACAGTTTACCAAACAATGCTGTGATTTCTTATCTGAGGTTCTCTAAAGTCTAAAACATACCTTTTTAGACTGTCCACAGGTTCCAGGTTAATGAGTCAATAAAAACACTAAGGCAGGGGTCTTCAACGTTTTCAGCCCAAGGACCCCCTAGCTGAGAGAGAGATGAAGCAGGGACCCCCTACTCTATATTGTATAAAATTGTGTTTCAGATTAGTTTTTTTTTTACTTAGTCTGCTCTTTTTTCCCTTTACACCTATAGCCTCTTTGCCAAAAATAGCCGATCTACAAGGCGTTGAGAGCTTGTAGATCTGCTATTTTCGGCTAATGTTCCCTTCAGAAAAGGAATTCTAGGGTTCAAGTGGTTAATGTAAAAAAACGAAATCCTCACACAGAGATTTGGCGGACTCCCTGTAGTAGCTCTGAGGACCCCCTAGGGGTCCCGGACCCCCTGTTGAAGACCCCTGCACTAAGGTATGAGGAGACTTGTGAAGTGAGATGGTTTCATTGATGGTTGACCCCTGGGGTCAAACACCATCGTTTCAGTCTTTTAAGTTATTAACCACCCTCAATCTCCCAAAATCTCCACAATGAAATGACGTGTCATGTTTCGTGTTGAGGGTACCAGCTGTTCCATTGTAAATGTCAAAGAATGCTAAACATCTTGGATGCGAAACCACTGGAGCTTTACAGCTAGAATCTGGGACTTAATAACCAATCTGTATAGAGTATGTTAATACAATATTACTAGAACATGTGCAGTGGTTGGAGGTGGTCTCTACTCTTCCATTGAGACATGTAGACCCTGGTGTCGGGTAGGACACCTACTGTACTGGTTGAAAATGTCAATTAAGTTATTTCATCGTTCTCCACAGTTAGCCAAAAAGGGTCCAAGCGACCGGTGCGACGTTGTACTGTATCTCTAATAGTGTCCGTAAGTGAAGACAGTGTGCGGGATTCCTTTTTTTTTTGCCCGTCGTTCTCCACGTGAAAATTCATGTTGTGTTCCTGAGCGTGACGATAACCCGTTCCTCTGTTCTTTCTCAGGGGCAGAGTCATTCCTGCAGACCTGGAGGCTAAGATTATTGCTACTAAACAGAAGGTCAGTCCCTTCTTTCTTTCTTTCTTTCTTTCTTTCTTTCTATTGAGTATATTGAGTCTATTGAGTATATTTACATGATGCTTTGGTCTCCGCTCTGCTGTCTCTACACTGCAGGGTTACGTGCCCCTGTTTGTGAACGCCACTGGCGGTTCCACGGTCTACGGAGCCTTCGACCCCATCAATGAGATCGCTGACATCTGTGAGAAGTACAACCTGTGGCTTCACGTTGACGTGAGTGACGTGCCTGCACACTCCTGTGTGTGTGTGTGTGTGTGTGTGTGTGTGTGTGTGTGTGTGTGTGTGTGTGTGTGTGTGTGTGTGTGTGTGTGTGTGTGTGTGTGTGTGTGTGTGTGTGTGTGCGTGCGTGCGTGCGTGCGCGCGCACACTTGTTAAAGTTGCGTGTTCCTTCAACAGGGAGCGTGGGGAGGTGGCCTGCTCATGTCCAGGAAACATCGTCATAAGCTCGACGGGATTGAAAGGTGATTGAAATGACTTTCACGGCTACAATTTAGGTCTTTAGCAGACGCTGTTACCCAGAGCAGTCAGAGTGTCATGAATATTTTTACAGGATTAAATGGTCTTGGAATTAAGAGTGCTAAGAATAGAACGAGGCTATGGTACAAGTAACTGGGAAAACAAGCAAACAACAACAGTAGCCGAGTGGGTAGAGAGGCCGCCTGGGAATTGGAAGGTCACCGTTTCGCCTCCCGGTTCACCCTGTCTGTGTCGAAATGTCCCTGAGCAAGACACACAAGGGGGTTAGTGTTATGGTTCAGGTTAAAAACTACAGCAGATTAGAACATGGCAGGCTACTATGCAATGCTGCTAATCAAATTAATAATGGGTGTGTTAGATTTAGGTGTACCCAGAGCCATGGGTGTACCAATGTGCAACTTCATTTAGAAACAAGAGAATGACCATAACCTTGATTGTTATCTTCTCAGGGCTGATTCTGTCACATGGAACCCTCATAAAATGATGGGCGTGCCTCTACAGTGTTCTGCTATCCTGGTCAGAGAGAAGGTAATCCCCCCCCCCCCACACACACACACACACACACACACACACACACACACACACACACACACACACACACACACACACACACACACACACACACACACACGCACACGTGCATGAATATGTGCCCAATCCACACACATGCACTCAAAGAAAACTAATAAAACAAAGACTGCTACACTGTAAATGTTAATTTAGGTTAATTTTAGTGTGTAAAATGAACCCAAATGCGAAAACTCCTTGTCAAATGTGAGGTTGTTTCCAGTAGTGATGCTTTAACTCTGTTTGTGTGTGTGTGTGTGTGTGTGTGTGTGTGTGTGTGTGTGTGTGTGTGTGTGTGTGTGTGTGTGCGTGTGCGTGCGTGTGCGTGGGTGGGTGCATCATCAGGGCATCCTGGCAGGCTGTAACTCCATGTGTGCTGGCTACCTGTTCCAACCGGACAAGCAGTACGATGTCACTTATGACACAGGGGACAAGGCCATCCAGTGTGGCCGACATGTGGACATCTTCAAGTTCTGGCTGATGTGGAAGGCCAAGGTGAAGTACAGTACCGACAGGAAGATGCACAGACAACGTGCACAACATATGTGTACATACACACACAGTACACACACACAATCAAAGAATACATGCAAACATGATGTTTGTAATGATCGTTGGCTAAATTGAATTGAATTGAATTGTTTTCCGCTACAGGGCACCATAGGGTTCGAGCAGCACATTGACAAGTGTTTGGACCTGTCTCAGTACCTCTACAACAAGATCAAGAACAGAGAGGGATACCAGATGGTGTTTGATGGAGTGGTGAGCCACTCTCCTCTCTCTCTATCACCATGAAAAATACTGTAGTTACTCCGAGTACTGTAATAACAATCAGTTCATTTAACTTCATCACACATTACCAGTACATAGTAAAATTGTCAGTGTTAATTTTACTCTGATGCTGCGATCACACTGGCAGCTACAAAGCTACAGGCAACCATTATTTTTCAATGAAAGCCAGTGACATGAAGATACAAAGCGACGCCCCACGATTGTAGCTGAGACAAACTCTACAAAGCTACAATCCAAGTTGAATTGGCTTCAACTGCAGCTATAATGCTACAAAATGACCAAGTGGTGTTTAACCATTTCCAATCACTTCTCTCTTCCCACAATTTCTGCTTGTAATGGAGGGAAACTAATAATTTGCATCAGCCAGTTCTGTGTTCTTTTTACCCCCAGGCTAAAAATGTGAAACACATGGAGACAAATGATATATTTAGATATATTTAGAATATTCAACGACTGCATGATCATAATTTGACTAATATGTATTGTCTGTCCACAGCCCCAGCACACAAACGTTTGTTTCTGGTACCTTCCACCCAGTATCAGAGGAATGCCGGAGGGCGAGGAGAGAAGAGAGAAGCTTCACAGGGTAAGACACTTGTCAATCCATCAGTCTGGGACCCATCTCCTCAATTTACAGTCAATTTCCAACAGGCATTTAGCAGACACTCTTATCCAGATCGACTTACAGTACAAGTGCAAAATCAGTAAATGGCATGAAGCCTAATAGTCAACAAACGACAAAAGAAAAACAATTTAGTGCTTCAATGAAACTAGGATACCAGGTAAACATCAAACCTGGCATCTGTCAAAACAACAGGCTACATCGTCCACCTATTATATCAGCTTCCTGCTCAAGCACTATTTTCATAAAAACTAATTAAAGAGTGATGAAATCCCTGGTCTCCTTTCCGCCGACCTCGCTAGTTTAAACAATGCTATGAAATGGCCGCTGAGAGAGCGGGGCGGGGAGGAGGGTCGGGCACGCAGGCTGTCATCACCTGCATGACTGTATAGTGGATACTGATGACGTTTCCTCTGACAAAGGTCAGAGGAAACGTAAGTGCAGATGATGCTCACTCGGCTGGAGATTTATACCACTAGGGGCACCATTGAAACACATCTCTGTTTGTTGGAGACTTCCTCATAACTGGTAGTAATGAATGTGGTGTTTCACTATATAGCGTTTTAAGTGATTTATTTCAATTAATAACTAATACATTATAAGTGTACATGCACACACAAATATACCTATCATAATCTGCCCAAGGAATATGAACCTTTTCATATTCTGCAGAATATACATTATTCTGTTCATATTCTGATCTGCTCAAATTCTATTTTGTCTTTAACCCTCCTACAGGTGGCGCCAAAGATCAAGGCCATGATGATGGAGTCAGGGACCACCATGGTGGGCTACCAGCCTCAGGGTCAGAAGGTCAACTTCTTCCGCATGGTCATCTCCAACCCCGCCGCCACCCAGTCCGACATCGACTTCCTCATAGATGAGATCGAGAGGATGGGCCATGACCTGTAGGCAGCGCCCCGGTGGCAGGAGGCCCGAACTACACAACATCTTATCAGTGCTGCAGATATAATCGTACCTGCAGTATCCTGAACAGACCTTTTGCCATGAGAGAGACTTTTAAGTGTGTTAACTGTCTCTGTCCCAGACAGCTCGTCCTCTAGGCAGGACATACAGTATATACACCAGTGTCTGAAGGCCCTGGCTCATACTCTGACTAGTTAATGTATTGTATGTATGTATTATGTACGTATGTGTGCTGTAGAGTCCTGTACACGTGTGTATTTAATCTAGTGTGTCCTCCAGTTGGTCCACAGTTTCTCCATCACCGTAGGAATTTGTGTGTGTGTGCGTGTGCGTGTGCGTGTGCGTGTGCGTGTGCGTGTGCGTGTGTGTGTGTGCGTGTGCGTGTGTGTGCGTGTGTGCGCGCGCGTGTGTGTGTGCGCAAGGGCATGTAAGTGTGACAGGTGTGTCTGAACATATACAAAGTAAGGAAAGCACAGATTCTAATATTACTTTGAGTATCATTTGCCAATTCTATTATGTATTGAATTATTGGTGCTCACAACTGCACATAAATTGAAATCCTAATGCACCAATCCCCTTGTTCTAACCCTGCACCCAGCGTGCGAGCAGGTGTGAATATGCAGTATGTTGCAGTTGTTTGTATTGTGCGGTGTACTCTGTGTTAGCACTGTGTTTAAAAAAAGATAAGCCTAACCTAGGGTTAACACCATAGGGTTAAGAAGGTTTAATGGTGGTGTCAATCACCAAAATAGCAGATCTACAAGCTCACAAGGCGTTGCATCTGCGGTGCGTTCTGATGTTGTAGATCAGCTATTTTCAGCATTGTATGACGAAGTTTGAATCCGGCTTAAAACGGTTTCGTATTGCCGTGGGTCTTTGGTCTGAACTACTGTAAGCTTAAGTTTGGTATCTGAAATTGATGAGTTGATCCTAAATCCATACCCACTTTTGAATGGGAGATGTAAAACGCTGGCTCGTTGTCTGTTTCCATGCAAGCACATGATACCTGTATGTGTTTTTAACTATATGTTAACATATGAATATGAATATTTAGTTATATACAAAATATAGTATTTCTTTATTACATTACCACTGGTTGCAGAGTCAGGTATTTTATTGTAACTGTATCTTTATGTATATTACATGGTAATACATTTGTAAATGTAAGTTAATCAATCAGAACTTTAGTAGTTTATCTGTAGTGAATTAGTCAGCCAAAGAATGAGAAAATTGGGAACACAGCAATCCATCCGCCTCCTTTTGTGTATATATAGGTACAAAACTCCTCATAAGTTGTCAGTGTTTGTAAGATGTTGCCTAATATTGACTCCTGCCTAATATTGACGCAATTTGTAGGATTGCGTCTCCATCTGTGTTTGCGCGTCTCTTTGATTGAATGTTTCTTCGAGGTGAATGACCGGCCTTCCAACGAGATTATGATGAAACGAGGGGTGTACTGTAATAGGTGTATAATGAGGGGTGATTATGATCATCTGGCAGTCCTGTCAGCACTTTATAGCAGTGGTTCTCAAACATCTTCAGGTCAAGGACCCCCAAATTGATACATATAACACATCATGCTGTGGAAACCCATTTGAAAAGATTTAATGCCAGCAGCCAGGGTAAGAGAATATCTCATCAACTTCTAGCTGGTGAAATAATATAGTGAAATTAGGCTGTTCCTCGTTTTGCAACAGGGACCCCACTGGGACCTCCTCATGGACCCCTGGGGGTCCCCCGGACCCCACTTTGAGAACCACTGCTTTATAGTTTTAGGCAGAAGCGCAAGGATGCCAATGGTGTCTGACAGAATAGTGCGCTCTCTTAGAGTCAAGTAAGAGAGGATTGCTTTTCCCCTTGTCTCAATCCTCGTAGATTTACTGTAATATAGTATATATATTCCTTGTAATACACGTATACTCAGTGTTTCAGGGACTCGGCGTAAATTGTACGAAAGAGTTTCTGGTAGATGTATTTGCACAATGTCCACCTTTATTTCTTCCATTGTAAATGGATGTGTACTACAGCAGTAATATATGAGAGTTTACGTTCATAAGTATTAATGGTATCTAGGGACCACATATGTGTACTGCACAACGGCATAAATCATATGATAGTATGTGTACTATGTGACCAATGAATCCTATATTATGTGAGTCTTCATGGTGAGACCAGTTGTGATGGAGGGGAGATGTCTCCCTGGATGTTTCATTGCAGTATAGGCACTTTAACAGAACCATACATAATAAAGTCTATAATAAAGTCTATTGAAGTCAACATGTGAGTCTGTGTCTTACATTGGAGCATACAGACACACCTTGACATATACATAGAGACAAGCTGATTGTATTACACTGACATACATACAGTAGTGACAATCTGATGTCTTCATTATACACTGTTTACTCATAGAGACAAGCTTGTGTCTCTGTCTTACACTGCAACATAGAGACTAGCTCAATGATATTCAACTGGCGGTCCGCAGGCCAAATCCGGCCCCAGCTGAGCTTTCTTGTGGCCCCTGGAACGCATTCCATATTCCAATGTAAAATGTATTTAACTAGCCTAATTATTATTGGATGGTTGGTTGTACAGGATGACCATTTTGATGTTTTTCAGAACCGTTAACAAAAGCTCATTAATGGTTCATCAACCATTAACTGATAAGAATCAAATGTAGGCTACCATTTATGATGGAGGAATGTCCCTCACTCAGGGTTCCAAATTAAACCCACCAGCAGTGCATTTGCAGTCCAAACACTGCTACAAGAACCCAAATGCGGTTAAATGTAATATTTGTTGAGTAAGTAACCCATAAGAAATACACCTCACTTCATATGTACTCAAGTAAAGTATCCTGTGTTAAATTGTACAAGCACAAGTTTCCAAAGTAAAAGACCTTTTCATAGTACAAACAAAACAAAAATGATGTCTACTTCTACTACTTTTCTACTTCTCACTACTTTCAGAATAATGTAGCTTTCAAGTAGTTCAGCAATGTCTTTTTATATAGGAAGCTAAAGGTAGCTTGCCAAAAGCTACATTGTTACATTTCTGTGGCGCATCAACATACAAGAGCAAATTAATTCTGAATGCAGTTCATCCATCACAAACCATCCATTTGTAATTGTATTTCTGGGTCTTGAGTGGATGTTGTCCTTGTCCATTTTGCACCAAAGAAATAATTCACCTGGATTTTGTCAATCTTCCATCTTTTCCATCTTCATCCACTTCAAACACATCATAAGAGCTTGTGCTCTTATCATTCGGTGCGGGGTGCTCAAATCAAATTAAAGCAAAAACCTTTCATTCATACGAACATGTAAACACTTCACCTTGCCAGCCTGCCTCCAAAAATATGCTTGCATGCCAATGCCCTGTGCACAGAACACACTGACATACTGTATCTACTTAATTTCCTTAATATCAGAATCTAAGCCTGTGGACTACAGTATAAAGGAATGATCCTAGCAAACGCATTAATGCAGTATGAAGCCGGCCCTAAGTTACCATATTGGACATATATGTCCATTGTTGGTACCTATATAAGACACACAAAAAACTGTGAAACGGTTAAGCATTAACATTTTGTTCATTTCTGTTGTCACAGTCTTGTGGCCCCTGACTTCAAGTCATTTTACAATTGCGACCCCCTGCCTAATCTAGTTGAATACCCCTGGACTAGCTGGTGTCTCTGTTTTACACTGAAGCAGAGATAGAGACAAGCTTGTGTCTCTGTCTTATATTGAGGCATACATAAAGATACAAGCATACAGAAGAAAACTGATGTCTCTGGTTCTACAAATTACATTCTGCAGGAGGTTCCCTCAGCCTCCCCTCTAAACATTCTGTCATTAGCTTCAGACACACACACACACACACACACACACACACACACACACACACACACACACACACACACACACACACACACACACACACACACACACACACACACACACACACACACACACACACACACACACACACTATTGCCTCTGCCTAATCATCCGAAAGGAGGCTTTGTTTGGCCCCCAGCTGTGTGTGTCTTCTTGTCCAATTGGCTGTGTTACTACATGCTCTCATCTTCTGTTGTCGCCTCTTGCTCCATCTTCTCATCTCAACACCTTTCCTCTCCTGTCCTCCTTTCCTATTTTTTCTTCCTCTTCCTCTTCCTCTTCCTCTTCCTCTTCCTCTCCTTTCCTTTCCTTTCCTTTCCTTTCCTTTCCTTTCCTTTCCTTTCCTTTCCTTTCCTTTCCTCTCCTCTCCTCTCCTCTCCTCTCCTCTATCTACATGTTGAAATGTAGATCATTTGCCTGCTGCAGTGCTGCTACAATGTGTGATACAGCTCCCAAAGCCAATTTAGTTGAAAGAGAGTTATCTCTGGAGGTTTTAAACAACGGCATTTCATACGATTTACATGGAAAGCATATAATCAAATGATGAGATGTGAGTGGACTGAGAGGGAAGGCCAATGCTTTGATCTACTGTCTGTCACTGCCCTCTGTTGGTGACTGTCTGTCTTGACAATTTCGGAAAGCGATGATGAGGGGTGGTCTTTGAAATTAGTTTAGTGGGCTAAACACTTTTTAAATATATTTAATATATATTATGTATAATGTATAATATATAGGCACAAACTTATACTTCTGATTTTTAAAACAGTGCCTCTACACAGTAAACTCATTAAGGCTCAATTTCTGTCTCAAAGTGGCCTACTAGTTTGAAGTCTTCTTTTCTTCCTACAGTAGGTATAGGATATAAGCTAATAGGTTGTGAAACAAACTTTAATTGGTATTTTGGCTCAGAGGGATAACTTGGCCCTGATTCCATCAGGGAGATCCTAATAAGAGTCAATTAATTGGAATCAGCTAGATGCTGATTGATTGATTGATTGATTGATTGATTGATTGATTGATTGATTGAATGAATACTTTATTAACAGTTTGCAGCACTATGCAGAGAAAGCACTATGGCTTGTTTCCATTGGGGTCCATGTGTATTCAATTCATTGAAACATTTAATGACAGACAAATATACAATACTAGTAATCAAAAAGGAAAATATTTCTGGTGATAGGCTTGGAGAGTAAGGATTCACAATGGCTGTTGGTAGGGCATTCCACATTTTGGTGGCATAGCAGTAGAACAAATTTAACCCCTTGTTTGAGCCAAATCTGGGTTGAAGGTGATTTGTGGAGCTCTCTCTGGTGTTGTGTTTGTGGACGTCTTTGACATTTTTGAAGTAGTTTGACAGGTACATTGGGTGTCTTTGTGGTGTAGTGTATCTTGTAGACCAGGCCCTTTGCAAGTTGCTGTACTCTGTCCTCTACCCTGAGCCATCCCACCCCAAAGTGAGCAGCGGTTAGATTCGTTGTAGGTGTGAGGCCAAGCAGTAGCCTGACCCGTTTGTTTTGGAATGTCTGGAGCCTTGTTTTTAAGGCCTTTGTGGTGCTATGGTAGTGGTACCATGAGGCGCATGCATAGTAGTCGAAGTGACATTGGATGAGTGCTCCTGCAGGGGTTCCGTTCACCTCCACCACCTGTTCTCTCCCCTCCAGATAGGACTGCATGCCTTTTGGAGGTCCAGCATGACCATGCGTTCACCTCATGTTTGATGTGGTCGTTCAAATAGAGTACGCATGTGTCAGTGGAATGGGATGTTCTGAAGCCAGATTGGAATTCAACATTATTTTTTTTAAGCAAGCATACTTTTGAACCTGTTCATAAACAATTTTTTTCCATAACTTTCAAGATAGAACTAAGAATAGATATAGGGTGGTAGTTGCCGGGGTCAAATTTGCTTCCTTTTTTGTACAGAGGAGTTACTCTTGCTAGTTTGAAATCGCCATGATGGAGAGGTTTATTATGTGGCCAATGATTGGAGCAATGGAGGCGTTGGAGTCTCTGAGAAATTTGGAGGGGATATTGTCATGGCCAGTGGCCTTGTTTAGTTGCAGGGCGCTCAATTTTGTTTACACCTCATCAGTTGTCACCAACCATGGTGAGATCATGTCTAGTTGATGGCCTGTGAGCTATAGGAATTAGTATTTCATTAGTATTCATTAGTATTAGTATTTCATTTTGGTGTCCATCCTCCTCCCTACCTTCAAGGATAAGATCAAGTGTGTGTGACCTCCACAGTCTCCTCCTAACACGTTAAGCCTACAAACACCGACCATCAAAAACTACACATACCCGCTTTCCCTTGGGGGGTTGTTTTGCTTCCTGCCACGTAACAGCGCGTGCGCAGACCGCTCAGCTCTTCTAGTTGGCGACGTGTACCGGGTAGATCCTCAGATTGAAGCGTATGTGTGTGTGAGCTGATTGACTGATTGATTGATTTAACAGAAATAACACAGTAGCAGCAAACAGCCGAGCCATGGGGGGATCTCAGAGCGTGGAGATACCTGGAGGAGGTTCTGAAGGCTACCATGTTCTTAGGGTGAGTGAGTGTTGGGCATTCAGCAGACAGCTAGCTAGCAGTGTTGCCATGTCCGCTTATTATAAGCGACTTATGCTTCTGTGAAGTAGCTTGTAAATATCGGTGGTTGCGGTTTTTTGTGCTTGTTTCTTTACTTACTTATTTTAGGCTTGCTTCCAATGTTTTTAATTATTATTAAAACCAGTGGTTCTCAAATATTTTCATACGAATGTATTGTGCCACATTTGTGTTGATACTTAGAATGTTTCCAAAATAATATTCCAAATATTCCATATTTTTTATAGCCAGAGGTTTTGAAAATAGCCGATCTATGCGACCCGATGATGTATAAGTTTAAAGTGCCCAAGTTGCTTCTTTTGGGCTTGTTTTCCTAGACCTGGTTGCTTATATCTCTCACAATATATGGCAACACTGCTAGCTAGCTTTAGCTCAGTCTGTTGACTACAGGCCTGGGATGATCATTGACAGTATGTCTATAATATGTGACTTACTTAAATTGGATGAGGATCACTCTTCTTAAATCCTGCAGGTTCACCCTTAATTTGATTGGTGTCACTGCGTTAATGTAATCCCCCCACATACAGAGTGTGCTGTGTTTATGTTCTCTTCTGCTTGGAGACTTTAAGCATCACGGCTGCTACTAATAGCCACCAGGCAGCTATGATATTACAGAAAGCTGACTTAAGGTGCCAAGGAAGCCAGACTTGTCATCGAGGGGGAAAAAAACATGACAGATTATACCTCCTCTACTACAAGTGACCAGTTTCAATATCCTCCTAGCTCGTTTCTACAGTAGCTAACCGCTAGACCCCTTCCCCCTATTGTGTGCAGTGTTTTTAAGCCCAGGTCTGATATCACTTTTATTCCCTTAAGGCTAGGTATGGGGTAGGCATTAGACAACTTGCAACTCTTGCAAGAACAGCCATGCAACCGAGCACTTGCAGCAGCAGCAACAACCAGCCATGCATAAAATACTGTAGCTCTGTAATACTGTAAGTTGTTTGATGTGTGTGTGCAGGTCCAGGAGAACTCACCGGGCCACCGGGCGGGTCTGGAACCTTTCTTTGACTTCATTGTCTCCATCAATAACACCAGACTGGTAAGTGCTGGCATTATAGGAAACAAATAAAGGTCATCATGCTGTGTGTACATAACTCAAACTCAAAGTAGAGGTACGCCTGATGAATAAGCTCCAGCACTGCATTGTATTGATAATGCTTCCTTTTCAATACCTGTCCTCCAGGACAAGGATAATGACACCCTGAAGGACTTGCTGAAGGCCAGCGTGGAGAAGCCTGTCAAGATGCTGGTCTACTCCTCCAAGACCCTGGAGCTCAGAGAGTCCACCGTCACACCCAGCACCATGTGGGGAGGACAGGGCCTGCTCGGGGTCTCCATTCGCTTCTGCAGTTTTGAGGGAGCAAACGAGAATGTTTGGCACGTGCTGGTCAGTAGCCAAGACGTTGTGGATGTTTTTTTTTGGTACAGTATATAGGATAGAGAGTCAAGAAAGAGAGTGTTAGTGTTTTTGTGGACGACACACTAGCTGGTGTGTACCAGTAGCCAATAAGAGTGTGTGTTTTGGAGTGTCCAGGTGGAACACGGGTAAAGCCCTGGCCATCACCATGGACACTGGGGTTCGATTCCTCCATGGTGCCTCCAGCGTGGCCGGGCGCTCCAACCAACACAATTGGCTGTGTTTGGGAAGCCGGCAGGGCTCCTTTCGAATTGGGAGGGATAGCGCGTTCCTCCACATGCGTTACGCCCGCCTGGTGAAACTCCTCACTGTCGGGTGAAAAGAAGTGCCTGGTGACTCCTTAGGTGTGATAGTCAACACCCTCCCCAAGACCAACAGTAAGGGTCAGCAGCCAGTGACAGGGAGGGGAAATTGGCCTGCACTAAATTGGGGAGAAATAGAGCAGGGGAAAAAAAGGTGATCACAAAAGTAAGTGTATTTGATATATCATGTCAGACTGTTTTATCATGAGTGTATAAGTAGCCTTGGGAACCAATGGTTGCCAAGTCATGTGGCCCCTAGGTCAGGAGCCTGTTTCCTTAACATGAGACAGCAGCATAATGTACGCCCCCTGGGCATGACACTATTATGTTGCAGGGACTTGGTCCCAATCCAACCCTTGATGCTGCATTGGGTACCATTTTTTTGTTTTCATAGTTACTGATATGAGACGGCCAGGGATTGAACTCCGACCTCCCAGTCTGAGGGCGGGCACTCTAACTCACAAGGCCACTGAGATGTTTTTGTGTGTGTTAGTTATTTTTGAATAGTTTGTGTGTGTTGCTTCTTTCCTCTAGCTGCTTCTTTCCTCATATTTCTTCTCGTCATCTTGCAGGAAGTGGAGCCAAATTCTCCAGCAGCCCTGGCTGGTTTGCGACCGCACACGGATTACATCATAGGAGCTGACACCGTAATGAATGAGGTATGTTGGATAGTGTTATGAATGAGGCATGTTGGACAGTGTTGTTAAGACTGAGGCATGTTGGACAGTTCTTTTATCAATGAGGTATGTTGGGCAGTGTTGTTATGAATGAGACATGTTGGACAGTGCTTTTATCCATGAGGTATGTTGGGTAGTGTCGTTATGAATGAGGCATGTTGGACAGTGCTTTTATCAATGAGGTATGTTGGACACTATCCAACATACCTTGTTGATAAAAGCACTGTCCAATGGACAGTGTTGCAGTGTTGCTATCAATGAGGTATGTTGGACAGTGTTATGAATCAGGCATGTTGGACAGTGTTATGAATGAGGTATGTTGGACAGTGTTATGAATCAGGCATGTTGGACAGTGTTATGAATGAGGTATGTTGGACAGTGTTATGAATGAGGCATGTTGGACAGTGTTATGAATGAGGTATGTTGGACAATGTTATGAATGAGGTATGATGGACACAGTGTTATGAATGAGGCATATTTAACTGTGTTGTTATGAATGAGGTATGATGGACAGTGCTTTTATGAATCAGCTATGTTGGACAGTTTTATGAATGAGGTATGTTGGGCAGTGTCGTTATGAATTAAGCATGTTGGACAGTGTTATGAATGAGGCATGTTGAACAGTGTTGTTATGAATGAATGAATGAATGAGGTATGGTGGACAGTGCTTTGGTGCACTCACTGCCCACTCACTGTAATGACACCTACTGCAGTTGGTGCCTTAAACCTTTGTTACTGTGAGGTGATAATTTGCTTTAATTGTTGGAGTTGTATTATTATTATTATTATGTTTAAACATCCTGTTCCGCTCTCTGTCTTCATCTTTCTCTCTGTAGTCAGAAGACCTGTTCTCTCTGATAGAGACCCATGAGGGGAAGGGGTTGAAACTCTATGTGTACAACACTGACACAGATAACTGTAGAGAGGTGGTCATCACACCAAACAGTGCCTGGGGAGGAGAGGGCAGGTAATACGCGCACACACTTGTACAATTACACAATACCTGTTGTTTGTCATCTGTCAATCTGGCAGTAGAGCTTAACCTGCAGAGCCTCGTTCTGGGTGGCAGGTGTAACGCATGCTCTCTTCAATTGATGCGCACACACACACACACAAACACAAACGTACTTGCTGTGTACACACTAATCCACATGCATGCATGCATCATTACATTCTAACTGATGTAATGCTGCTGCTACACACACACACACACACACACACACACACACACACACACACACACACACTTCACTTTCTCTAATATAGGATACAGGTGCAAATGTCCAAGCCATAGTCATTCTCTACTCTTATGCAAGCACAGGATTCAGCCTGTAATTGTCTAAATTGTCTAAACATGGTCATGGCAGTATTCCTCAACAGTCTTTTTCTTCCCCGTGCTGCAGCCTGGGTTGTGGAATCGGGTACGGGTACCTCCACAGGATCCCCACGCGGCCGTTCGAGGAGGGCAAGAAGATCAGTTTCCCTGCAAACGTTCCCAGCGAGCCCGGCAGTCCACTGAAAGATGGCTTCACTGAGGTCAGACTGCATCTACATGATTTACATTACAATACTCCAGCAGGGCTTATGGCTGTATCTAAGTGTCAAGCATATTTTAAGCTTGTTTTTAAAGTAGCGTTACAGTAATTGAACAAATGTGTGTCTTGGGCACATCTCCATCAGTCTATGACGCATATGTAGGACTCCAAATTTGGGCAAGGTTTCAGTGTGAGTAGAGTCCCATTGACTTCCATGAAATGAAAGTTAAATGTTTCAAAAAGTGTAAAAGATGAAAGAATGTACTCCTGTAGCTACTGGCAGCATGCATAAAAAGTTTAGCGCTGATTGTATCGGTCCAGCAGTTTGCGAGATTATCTCCGGGCACACAGACAGACACGGTCACACAGACCCTCTCATATATGAGTTGATGGCTAGCCTCTTGCAGAGGCTTGGTGTAAAAAGTTGGCTAGAGTAACAACCTATCAAGTATCAACTTGATTTAATTGATCTGAGATGTATTCCTGTAACGTAGCAGGGAATGTTTTCATCCATCATCCACAGCAGTTGATTAATTCCAACATTCACCTGTCACTTGGTATCTGGCCATATATATGTACTTGATTAATTGAGGTTTGTCTGGCGGAGTGGCACGTAAGGTCAACAAACCAACCAGTCTGTGTAAATGTTTATGGGCAATTGGACTGTGGTCAACGTGTCCCACCCTAATGTCCAATAGTGTTCATTAATATAATGTAACCTCATGGCAACATTTAGACTTTCATTGTTAGGTTTTCTGTTAAAAGAGAAGAATGTTATATAACATGTTTGAATAAACTTACCCATACCTGTTCAGTGGCAGATATACATATATATATTTTCTATACAGTCTCTCCTCCTACTCCTCTCCTCACTCCATCTTCACTCCGTCCCTCAGGTGCAGCTTTCAGCTGTGACTCCCTCCCCCATCTTAGCGTCCGTCCCCTCTGGGCTAGAGGAGTCCCTCTCTGCCCTGTCAGTCAGCAGCACAGCCCCGCCCACCATGCCCAGTGAGCTTCACACAGGTGCACTCTCTCTCTCTCTCTCTCTCTCTCTCTCTCTCTCTCTCTCTCTCTCTCTCTCTCTCTCTCTCTCTTTGTTCTCTTTACATCTATGTATGTAAAAATAATTGTTCAATTTTCTTTTTAGGGTCACTTAAAGGTAGGATAAGTGATATTTTTTGTGTTTTTTTATTTTGTTGTTCAAAAGGCTTTATTGTATTATATTCTGATAGTAATCATTGCTACAGAGCGTTTGTTCGGTCACAGGGGTCTCTCCAGCTCTTTAGTAAACAGAATATAGTACATTTTCAGGTAGGTGACAACATTTAAGCCAATCAGGAGAGAGCACTGAAAATAATTCTGTTTAATAAAGAGCTGGAGAGACATGGGAGACTCCTTTTACTGAACAAACACTCTATAGCAATGAGTACTATCAGAATATAGAGCTATCTAACACTTATTTTAACCAAAGTAAATCACTTACCCTACCTTTAACCTTTTTTAATATCCTTTGCCTTTTAGTTTCTTCTTTCCTATGTTCCAAAAAGAATTCTGTACATTACTTTATAATTTGGTTCACTCTAATTGATGTTTGGAAAGCAGTGTTGTTGTGGTCAGTGGGATCAGACCCACTCAGTCCCATTTATACTCCCATTCAGAACGGATGCATTATGAGCCCATAACGTAATGAACACAATCTTTATTTGTTCACATACTCTGGTCCAATTGTTTTTTTTCATGGACATATTTAGCCTATTATGTCCTCAATCTTAACATGCAAAACTGCAGGCTTAGCCGTACGCTGTGTCTCTAGCCCAGAGCCACTGAGAGATCATGATTTCCCAAAGCTCAATAAATACGACACATGGAAAAACAACTTGCAGATAACGGATTAAAATTATGGGCGGAGCATGGACGGAGTGTCCGTGTCCGTACTTGATGTCAAGTATAAATGGGCCTTAAGTCTCAGCACCAACTTACATAAGGTCACTCACTCTTCTCATCTCTCTTTGCGGCCTCATCTCTTGCACTTTTCTACTCTTGTTACTCTTACTCCTCTTGCACACGCACGCACATTCTCTCTCTCTGGATGAAAGCACACAATTGTAATATGAATTCAGAATCTGGTTGTTGTTGTAACCCAATAACTACAGCTCATTAAGCACATATTTAGCATTTTCCAATTCTCATGATCTCATTCATCGCACGGTTGCTTTGTAGATTCTGACTTAATACATCATTTTGTTTTCTCTCTCTTCTTTCTCAGGTCTACCCACAGTTCCATTGTTACCCAACCCCCTCGCTCCACTCAACCCTGCTGCCGCCAACTTCACTCCTTCCACAACGCTACCAGGTTGTGTGATTGTTCCATCAACACGTCCATCACAGTGTTTATGGCCCAAACATTGACATGTAGATCCTACAGTTAGTTCCGTCCTCTCCGCCAATGCTTCCTAGCATGGTGCTGCCGGTCGACATGACGTTGTGTTTTTGTGCTCGTAGGTCTGATGCCGCTCCCGGCCGGCCTGCCCCTTCTCCCCAACCTCAACCTGTCAGCACTACCGGACCTCAGTGGCGTGTCGCTAGCGGCCCTCAGCGGCCTGCCGCCACCGGCAGGACTCGCAGGTAGATGGTCTGTCTGCATGGGTTAAAGTTCTCAGTCGCCACGACTGATTTCAGTCATTTTGATTTGATAGAAGCCAGCATGTCTTCTATGGAACCATGTTTCTCAGCGAAAATAGCCTACCTGCAAGAAAATATTTCCGGTTATTATTTTAAGATTAGAGCATTTGAAGTGGTCAAACTGCAATATGTTTGGATATTTCATAAAAGCAAAGGTTAAGCCTCGATCTGTGATTTCTTCACCTGTATTCCTGGCAGTATGTAAAACAGCAGGAACAATACTATTAAAACATCATATCGTGAATGTGTTAATTGTTTAGGAAACAGTGCTGGTGTGTCGGGGCTCCTTTCACACTGATTCACAAATCGTGCATTAGGACTTGGCTATACAAAATCTTTCTGTCGTGAGATTTTATTTTGTTTTAATCCATGTGTCTGTCTGTCTCCCTCTTCTCTTCACACTATTTATCATTCACTTGTGGTTCTCTCTCTGCAGCGTTTCCTCCTCTGGCTGCTCTCCCACCCCTAAACTTACCTGGTCTGGGCCCCCTGCCCCCTCTGCTGCCCTCCGCCCTGTCCTCCCTGCCTCCTCTCCTGCCCCAGGGAGTGGTACCACTGTTGCCCCCCTCGGCGGTCACCCTTCCCGGGGCTGCCACCACCCCTGAGGTCCTGCCTACAGCCGTTACAGCGCCTTCTGCCGCGGAGCCTGCACCCGTCGCCACGGAAAGCATCGCCACGGAAGCGCAGCCGCCCACAGAAACGCCGCTAACCACGACGGAATCGTCGTAACGTAGGAATGGAGCGGCGTGCTTATCGTTCGACCAAAACACACACTCACATACACACTGAGTGGTTACACTCTCTCTTTCCCTGTCAGTCACTTTCTTTCTGTTCTTTTTTTGTTTTGTTTGTTTCTCTATTTATTTCACCAAGGGGGTGGACAGCATGTTTGCAGATGTACGGAACATGTCAGCACGTCCAAGTGGCGGTTTGGGAGGATTTGCATGGGGCTATGAAGGAAGCATGGATGGATGGATAGTTAGAACCAGTGGTGGAAAAGAAATATCAATAATAGTGAAAATAGCATATCTACAAGCTCACAATGCATCGTGATGCATTAATTGTGAGGTTGTAGATGGGCTATTTTCACTATAATGTACTTTTCCCTTCTTCAAATGTAGTGAAGTCAAAAGTACAACAAAAAGTTGTCTTTGAATTGTGTCCAAAAATACAATTCTCAAGTATAGTACAGATACTAAAAAAATGTACTTACTGTTACTGTCCACCACTGGTTAAAACAGCGGACAAATGGAAATTAGCCCTTAAGACCTTTCTGTGTCATCCAGTGTGAATCTAAAGCAGACATTGTTGGGCTCAGTGTCTGCTTACCACCTCTGCAGATACTGTTAGGATTTCATTTCTGTTTATGCGTTTTTTCTTTTGTCCATCGCTTTTTTTATATACTATATATATATATATATATATATAAAGGTTATATATAATATCCCATTAGATTCTATTTTTTATTCCATCATGTTTCTTTTTTTTCTGTTTAATTGATTTTCCTGAATGAATCAGCATTATTTTGCACCGCATCATATTTAGAAATGATTAGGCATAATTGTCCCCTTTGTATGTCTGTACAGTGTGCACAACTCTTAATATACCGTCTGTGACCAATCCCCTCTGAAGATTGTGACTGCCTCGTGGTCATGCTGGTAGAAGGGACAGGAGGTTACGGTTGGGTGAACTACTGAATGGATTATGGTCGGTATTGGGTGTGTGTGTGTGTGTGGTGGGGGTTAGGTATGGCTTCATATGGGTGTGTGTGGAGTTGCTAAGAAGTACTTAGTCCCTCCTTGCATGGCCCTGGGTGACAAGTGGAAGCAGAGCTGCAGTGACGCCGCATATCCACCAGGTGTCACTGTGACGATTTTGTGAACACCATGTTATGTACAGTGCAGCAATAAAGCCAATGGAATTTTACATGATGCATCATGTTTGTGTCAGTTCTTTCTGATATTTTTCACACCTTTAATTCATCTTTATTTAAAACTATTGGTAAATTGTTATATTATTGTATAATACATAGCCTTGCTTAGAAGCAGGAGGTGAGCTTTCGGTATTGAAAATTAAACGAATGCACAAGTAATAAACGCTGCATGCTTCTACTGTCAATGATACTGATACATTTCTTACAAGTTCAAACAGCTCATATACATAATGAGTCGGTGACAAAATGAGGTTGGTGAGATGACTGTGGACGTCTTTTAAAATCTTATTTTAAAGTCACGTGTCAGGTTTGTTGAAATTAAATTGTTTAGTCATGTTGGTTTCATGTCATTTGAAAAGACATTTGAACCATTTTAGCAATGAAAATCACAGCATGCGCCTGAGAATGTCAAATGGTGTAACCCAGGGGTCTTCAACAGGGGGTCCTCAGAGCTACTACAGGGGGTCCGCCAAATCTTTGTGTGATAGGATTTAGTTTCTTTTACCCCTTGAACCCTAGAATTTTTTTTTTTTTTTTTTCTGAGGGGAACATTAGCCAAACATAGCAGGTCTACAAGCTCGCTTTCTGCGTGAAGTGGGCGGACGCCTTTTTAGGAGACCGGAAGCAGGTTGGAAAGCTACGCGAGACGCGAGACTATGCAGATACGGGAACTAAACGGGAGATGGTGTGTATTGCCGATTTTGGTGGGGAGAGTCTTGTTTTTTTTTCCTTTTTTGCTGAGTGTGTTCAGGTGCGTTAGCCTAGCTCCACCCCTGAATCGCTAGCCGTCGTCCTAAACCACCCTGCCCCGGGTATAAACCGGCGGCCTCGGACCGCGAAAACAATGGGGCAGTGTGTTTTTGGGACGAGCGTCCATACAACGTCCAAGAAGAGGTAGACCTTGTTGCTTTAGAATGTTTATGCTGAAAAGTAACAGTTTTGGCCATAATGAGGTTTCCGCCCGACAGACAATACATTTATATTGTCTTTCAGGACTTTCAAAAAGCGTTAAGCAAAATGGGGTCCGGGGACCCCCAGGGGTCCTTGGGGGGGTTCCCAGAAAAAGGTGTGTGTGTGTGTGTGTGTGTCACAGTATAATAAAGCCCAAATAACAAAATTTAGCGTTGTCCTCGGTGGCGCATTTCGTTTATCATTTGCCTTCCAGTCCTTTACTTTGGGGAGTTTGGGTTCGTCTCCCGCTTGAGACATTACTTTTTCAAACAACCACGGAGTACTTTTTTTCCCCGATAAAGTATATAGGCCTAGTTAAGAACACTTAATTCATTATTTATCTTATCTGTTGATATTGTATAATCATACCCTGGCCTGACTGTCCTCAAAGCAGTCAATTTAGATTGAAATACTCCAGCACTGACCTATAAAAGAATTGGGATTTGAACATAGAATCTCTGCACTGAGAGTTTGATGCTTAGACTAGACCACCACACCACACCACACCACACCACACCACCCGGCCACATGTTATAATTGTGTCTTAGATGAGTAAACTACTGTACCGTTCATTTGTATGTTAGCCCTCAATTAGTACAGTTAAGTTGAAATACTCCAGCACTTTTTAATTATCTTTCAGAAATTATCTTTCAGAAATAACCCCCCACCTTCACAGAACAATCAAATACTGCCATTGTGATTTGCATATCAAAAACTCAAGGAACTAGCCATGAATGGCTCCGTTTCTGCATGACGTAGGTGGACACCTTTTTAGGAGACAGGAAGCAAGTTGTCTATTGATTCCAATGGAAGAGTCAACGTGAACACAGCTTTTGAACCATTCCTTAGCTCCATGGATACTGAACTAAATATTGGACCCAATCGTCACAAGACACAAAATATGCACGATTTTCATACTAAAATGGCTTTTTTTTTAGTGACACAAATTAGGAGAAAATCAACTTTGTTATCGACTTTTCTCTAGCTAGCCCAGCAACACACTCTCGCGAGATTTGGGAAGATATCTGAAGGGTCCATCTCGGTCCATCTGCAGTCTGACGGACGAGACATAGAGGGCTCTGTCCCTTATATTATATTTTATTATTATATTAGATTTGAACTCTATGCTCTGTCCCCATAAGATGTTCTAAAAAATGATAAACCGAGATTCTATATGTGAATGTAGTAGGCCTACGTGAAATCATTATGGACATTTAAAAAATTAAATACATTTTTTGTTCCAATGCTCAATAATATAATTTTCCATTATTAGCTTTCTTGGTTGATGGGGTATGATTTGGGAATCATGACATTTTGCTAAACATAACATTCATGCTAAACACATTATAGTGTATCGTGATCACATCAAAGCAGAGTAAAGAGAGAGGCAGCAAATAGCTCAGCTTGTTAAGACGCTGTCTGATAGAACCAGACGATGCGGGTTCAAATCCCACTCTACTCTTTAACCTGGGGCTTTCATTTGCAGGCTGACTTCCAGAAGAACAACCATTGCTCAGTGACTCACAGCAGATGTCTCCAAGTATTGTTGAAACATTATGTTGTATGTTAGCCTTCAGTTAGTAAAGTTGAATACTTCAGCATTTAATTATTAAATGCGCCATGCATGCAATGTTGACATTACATGGAATCCATCTATTTATATATCTGCAGTACCGTCCAGGGGGGTCCCGGGGGGTCGCCGTTACCCGCGTCGATAAGGGGTGTGTTTTTGGGACGAGCGTTCGATAAGCAAACTCAGAATCAGGCTAACAACTAGCCATGATTAACAGGCTACACGCGATGAAGCTGCGAAATGCTATCAGTCAAAGATGGTTAGTTCAGCAAGATACGCAATCTCCGGTTTACTTCCCGTTTCTGCGCGATTCTTCCATTGGAATCAATACACTCCACTTGCTTCCTGTCTCCTAAAAAGGCGTCCACCTACATCACATCAGTTAACCATCTTTGACTGATAGCCTTCAGCGCGTGCAGCCTGTTAATCATGGCTAGTTGTTAGCCTGATTCTGAGTTTGCTTATCGAACGCTCGTCCCAAAAACACACCCCTTATCGACGCGGGTAACGGCGACCCCCAGCGTGGTCAAGAGCCCCCCCCCGGGACAAAATCTCCTGTTATCGGACGGTCTGAGGTTGGCAGGTGTGACATTAGCTGGTAGTATTATTATTAATTATTATCATTAAATATTGATGTAACTACATAAACAGGTTGATGTAAATACATTTGATTACAAAAGGCGAAAGTCACGTGACCATCAAGCGTTTTGGTCTCATGTTGTTGCCATGACACCTGCTGGCTGAAAAAAGTCAATGCAGGGCTTAATAAACGGCACTGACAACATAAGAATTATACGGTTTGTAAACCCCTGACCTTATTGTTTGAGCAACACTGGCATGGAGAATGTAGGTGAGAATGAAATACTTAACCTTGTAGAATGTGGATGGAGAGTGAAAATATGCCTAATGGTGGCCTTGAACCTCAAATCTTATCATTTCAAATCTTTGACACAGCTCTCATGCCACAGAAGTTTGATGGATGCAAGTGAGAAGGAAATAGTTAACCTTATAGAATTTAGATGGCGAGTGGAAATGTGAAAATGTGCCTAATAGTAGCCTTGAACCCCAAACCTTGCACTTATAGATCACTGACACAGAAGCATGATAGAGGCAAATGAGAACGAAATACCTAACCTTGTAGAATTTAGATTAGTGTTTCTCAACCTGTTCTGGGCCAGAGACATCTCCAATATCCAGGTCCCCATGCCCTGTATAATGAGGACTATTTGGTTTGTTTAGTTGGAGCCATATCAGCTTACAACTATTGATTCTTTAATTGTGGAAAAGCACTTTGTTTTTTTTCTCTATACATTGATATAGAGTGCTTGTTCATAAAGGGGTCTTTCCAATTCTTTAATAAACAGAAACTACATTTTCAGGTGGGTTGCCAATTTTGTCCAATCAGGAGAGAGTACCAATTTCTGTTTCCATCACTTCCACTTTTCCACACATACAGTTTATCCTGTATCCTGTATGAGTGCTATCTCACGATTGG
Source organism: Gymnoscopelus microlampas (assembly GCF_963454915.1). NCBI lineage: Eukaryota > Metazoa > Chordata > Actinopteri > Myctophiformes > Myctophidae > Gymnoscopelus > Gymnoscopelus microlampas. The sequence continues at coordinate 40,073,106 of NC_139942.1, read as the reverse complement.
ATGAAATTGGTATCCTGACCTGAAAATCTGAATATAGAGCTATTTACACACAAGATATATCACTTATCACTTAAGTGGTTACGGCAAAACTGCCATCAAATATTGCCAACACGGCAAATGTTTCACAAACCCAGTTTGTGAAAGATTTAGAGAGAAAATGACCACAACTTGATCCACACATATTTTATTTAAATATTATTATGTCCTCTTTATTTAATAGTTTAACAGTGTAGCTTATTGAAATTAAAACACTGGTGCAAATATTTACAGCAAAAATATCTCAACAGTCCTTCCTCAGTCTTAACTGGACCACTGCTGGAGTCTAGACCAGGGGTCTTCAACGTTTTCAGGCCAGGGACCCACTAGCTAAGAGAGAGATGAAGCAGGGACCCACTCTATATGGTATACAATTGTGTTTCAGATAAAAACATTTCTTAGTGATTTTTTCGGATTTAACTTTCGTTTCGGTAGTGACAAACTTTCGTTTCGGTAGTGACACAATGGTGAAAAAAAAAAATACTAAGTCCAGAGCTCGATGAATTTTAGGGACCAAAAAAAAGTCACTACAAAGTACTAGCAATCAACTCTAAATTGCCTGAAACGTACTCCTAACAGGTTTTTTGGGGGGACGATTTTGGCCTCCACACTAGTGATTTTTTCGGATTTAACCTTCGTTTCGGTAGTGACAAACTTTCGTTTCGGTAGTGACACAATGGTGACATTTTTTTTTACTAAGTCCAGAGCTCGATGAATGTTAGGGACCAAAAAAAAAAGTCACTACAAAGTACTACCAATCAACTCTAAATTGCCTGAAACGTAGGCTACTCCTAAGAGGTTTTTGGGGGGACGATTTTGGCCTCCACACTTGATTTTTTCGGATTTAACTTTCGTTCCGGTAGTGACAAACTTTCGTTTCGGTAGTGACACAATGGTGAAAAAAAAAGATTTACTAAGTCCAGAGCTCGATGAATTTTAGGGACCAAAAAAAAAGTTACTACAAAGTACTACCAATCAACTCTAAATTGCCTGAAACGTACTCCTAAGAGGTTTTTGGGGGGACGATTTTGGCCTCCACACTTAGTGATTTTTTCGGATTTAACTTTCGTTTCGGTAGTGACAAACTTTCGTTTCGGTAGTGAGGACCCCCAGACCCCCCACTAGCCACGCCCCCAACCAATCTCCTGGATTCTGACAGTCCAATGTTGGCAGCCCTGGATTCTGGGGAGACATCAAATTTCTCTTTTGGGTCTTGAGTCAAGACAGAGGATCCCGGGGAGGCATCAAATTTCTCTTTTGGGTCTTGAGTCCCAAGACTCAAGACCCAAAAGAGAAATTTGATGTCTCCCCGGGACCCGCGTGTTCAACTCAAGACTCTTTTGGGACTTGAGTCTTGGGACTCAAGGTCGAGGATTTTGACATCGCCAGTGGGGTCCCTGTCCTCGTTGGTTTTGAACCCAGAACCTTCTGTGTGCAAGGCCTGTATTTTAACCACTACTCCACTGTGATTAAGTCATATTAATCACTTTTTCACCGGGACACGCCCCTCATCTAGACTGAGTGCCAAAGCAATGAGCAGCATAGAGCAGGGGTCTTCAACAGGGGGTCCGGGACCCCTAGGGGGTCCTCAGAATTACTACAGGGGGTCCGACAAATCTTTGTGATATGATTTTTTTTTTTACATTGACCACTTGAACCCAAGCATCCCTTCTCTGAGGAGAACTTTAGCCAAAAATAGCAGATCTACAAGCTCACAACGTTGTGAGCTTGTAGATCGGCTATTTTTGGCATAGAGTTATAGGTGTAGGTGTGTGCTACATCTCTCTCTCAGCTAGGGGGTCCTTGGCCTGAAAACGTTGAAGACCCCTGGTTTAGATTGAACAGAGTAGCACTGCCCTCTAGTGTCTCCATAATGAATCGGCTCCATGTGGACGCGTTAGATTAGCCAAATTCCAGTGGTGTAAAAGTAACTGAAATGTAGTGGAAGTAAAAGTACTGAAAATTGGACATACTCAAGTAAAAATACCTAAACATTGTGCTTTAGTAAATGTACTTAGGTAAATATCATACTTTTACTCCACTACAATTATTTGACAACTTTAGTTACTTTGTAGATTTTGATTATTATTACAGAAATACATTAACCACTTCAGCCCTATATACATTTCGGCCATTTGAAAATAGCCGATCTACAAGCTCTTGTAGATCTGTTATTTTCAAAAGATTTGTATACATTTGAAAACGTGTGAAATGGGACATTCTGCATAATGAGTACTTTCTACTTTTGGTACTTTAAGTATATTTTGATACCAATACTTTTGTACTTTTACTAAAGTGAATTTAGAATTCCGGACTTTATGTGAGTACTTTTTCCACCACTGCCAAATTACAATATTCCAACTTCCACACTCCTACTGACCGATGACCCTGTCATCAAATTAATTTTAAAAAATAGCAGATCGGCTATTTATAAATGATTTGTCTCTTTCTTATATTATTGGACAGTTTGGCAAATGTTTGAACTTCGTTTATAGCTTTAACTTATTATGGGATAATGTTCTAGTTGTATATTTCATTTTACAGATGAAGAAGCCCTGCAACTCGCAGGGCGTCCAAAAATTATTTTGAAATAAAATACTTCAATCAAACAATCATGACCTGATACTTCTAACTGAAACCATACCAATGTATTGACATAGCACATTTGGTCACGTTCTACAAAAAAAAAAGAAGAAAAAATAACATGCACACTCTACTGACAGTAAATAAAATAAAACATGGAATCCTGCGTTTAAATAAATACTACAATGAAACGCTACAGATAAAATAATACGTTTAAATTAAATGAGTTTCTCACGGGAGCTTTGCATGATGGGAAAAAAGCAAATGGCTGCCATAGCTTCGTTTATTGGCTGAGCACGTTATGGTTATATTATACCTCTATGGCTGAGCACGATCCTTTGTCCCCTATGTTTGTCCCTGCATCCTCAGTTATGAGCAGTGTTGCCATGTCGGTTGATTATAAGCGACTTTGGGCTTCTTTTTCTGTGAAGTTGCTTGTAAATATTGGTAGTTGTGGGTTGCGTTTTTTTGGGGGCTTGTTTCTAAAGTGTACTTGCTTATTTAGGCGTACTTCCACAGAATGCGCCTGAAATGTCAAATGGTGTAAAACCACAAACATTTTAAATATTGAATATTTTATCCACTTGAAGCATACCTGCCACAACCTCAGACCGTCTGATAACAGGGAAAAAAAATCCCCGGGGGAGGGGGTTTGACACTTTTATCAGGCTTTACTTGCATAGGATCCATTAAAACGTTAAAAGTAGCAATAAAAGAGCCATATTTAATAATAACATTTTGCTGGGGACCCCCTGGAACCCCCCAAGGACCCCACTTTGAGAACCGATGTTGTAAAAGACGTGTCTTTTCAACAGATATCTCTTTACGCCCAAACGCCGTGCATACGCCGTCCATACGACGTCCGAGTCAGACCTCAGTCAGCAGCTGTTTTGCAAATACGTTGAAACGACGTCGACTCGCGTCTGACTCGGACGTCGTATGGACGGCGTATGCACGGCGTTTGGGCGTTGTTGTATGTGTTGGGCGTTGTTGTATGTGCGCCCAGTGGGTAGACGTCTGTTGAAAAGACACGTCTTTGTGCAACTTGAATTATGGATTTTTGATTGCATTTTAAGTTTTAGATGGCTTTTCCCAACCCCGTAGCCTAAGTGAACGGTGACCAGTGATATTGTAAGTTTATTACGTGGAATTCATAGTTCATAATTATCAATTATTGTTTCCCCCCTTCCTATAAATGTAAGGCAAGTTTTATATTCATCACGCACAAACCTTACATTTCGCCACCAACTTATCGAAAGAATGCTATCAGTAATTTATCTACATAATGTATACACAATAAAAAATATGCTATGAATAATTATGTTGTCAGTACCGTTTATAAAGTCCTGCATAGACTTTTTTTTCAGCCAGCAGGTGTTGCAGCAACAACATGAGACAAAATACTTGATAGTTACGTGACTTTTTGCCTTTTGTAGTCAAATGCATTTATATAAAAATAATAATAATAATAATACCAGCTAATGTCCCTGCTGGTTGACATCCTTATTTTTTCATCCTTAAGGTCGACATAATAATTTTAGGCTGCTTTACTTTATGTTCTTTATGGTAGTTATAGTTAATGGTAGTTAATAGCAATCCTATCTTAGCTTTATTGAATTTAGAGGGAGGGGAACATAGGATTCCCCATTTCTGACCCCTCCAAGGACCCCTGGGGTGAGGTCCGGGGAACCAATGTTTTACAACGTTGAGAAGGAATGTTTTACAACGTTTCAGACCAGGTGCTCTATCCATAGCTCAATTGGAAGAGCTCTTGACTTCAGACCCCAAGATCATGGGATCGAATCCCAGCCCAAAAATCTCGGTATCTGAGCAATCTGGCTCCCACGAGTCCACTGTCTTTTTTCGCCTTTATCATAAAGGTTTCTGGAAATGAAATGCATACTGTATTAAATAATATAAAGGTAATATCAAATACATTGTAAAAAATGAGACATGACGCTTTATTAGCAAGACAGTATTTTATTATATTATTCCTCATTTTGCTGGTTTCCCCTGAAACCCCTTTACTGTTAAAGTGTAGAACTGCGTTAAGTCTCTGTTTATGATGTGGCCATAGCTGAATGGTTTAAGAGCCTGCCTCGCAAGTCATAAATCCCAGGTTCGATCCCAGGCCTTAGCATTCAGCAATATGTCAAAATGTCCCTGAACACGACGCTTTAAAAGAATAATTCTATTTGAAAATAGCCAATCTCAGTCTCTCACAATGCATTGCATCTGCTAGGATGCATATGGTCCATTGCGTGACCTGCTGTAGGTTAAGCGGTGAGCGTCCCACCAAAGATGAAATCACCACTGAAACTCCAACACACCCCATGAAGCCTCGAATTCGTAGAGATTTTCTTGTTTTTGTCGCATTCCTAAACCAATAATTTGATGACTGGTGGAGACTCATTGAGTAGGAGGAGAAACCCTACTGAGCCTCCTACTAATAATCGATGAGCCGGTCATCAAATCATTTCTTATCCTATTTGATAATTTGGCCAATATTTGTTGACCTGTTTTGAAAGGTTATCATGTATCATTTGGTTCAAAATTTCTTTTTAACATTAGAGGAAGCCCCGCCGTGAGGCAGGGCATCAAAAAATTAGTTGATACTCATAATGTTCCTCTCCACGGAAATCTTTAGTAAAAGGCGAAAGATTTATACGATCTGAAGAGAAACAAGAGTGTACTACAAATCTTTCTAACTGGAACCATAGCAATGTATTGACAAAGCACCTTTGGTCACGTTCTACAAAAAAGGAAGGAAAAAAACGTGTGATTTTTTTAACATGCACATTCTACTGACAGTAAATAAAACAACACATGGAACTCTGCGTTTAAAACAAACACTACAACGAAACGCTACAGATAAAATAATACGTTTAAATTAGTTTCTCACAAGCGCTTTGAATGATGGGAAAAAAAACATGTAGTCGCCTAGAGCTTGATTTATTGGCTGAGCACGATCACGTGTCATTGAAGGGTACCGCCCATAGAGTTATAGTACAGCCCAGACCTAGTGGTAAAATTACCTAAACATTGTACTTATGTACAGTACTTGAATTAAATACATGTGCCTTCTGCATAATTTACTTTTGCTTTTGGCACTTTAAGTACATTTTTGATGCAAATACTTTTGTACTTTTACTCAAGTAAGTTTTGAATACCGGACTTTTACTTGTAACAGAATTTTAACATTGTGGTATTGATACTTTTACTTAAGAAAAATGTGAGTTCCTTCCATCACTGATCACAGGTGAAGGCATATTATTGGTTGAAATTGGTTAGTAGATGTACCTGCCGATGTAATAAGGTTTTTATTTATTTTTTGGGGCCTTTTCTCCCTTTATTGATAGTACTGATAGTAGTGGAGACTGACAGGAAACTGGGATTTAGCAGATTATGTGGACCGCGGCGCTAGGCCAGCGGACGTCCATCAGGGATCAATTAATATTAATAGACACAAATTATTAAAAAAAAAATATATATATATTTTATTGTTAATTATGTCTCCATTATCACTACGGATATGCTCTAAAAATGCGAAAAATAGTTGTAGTTTCAATTGGTCTTTAAACCCCAACTGTTCCCCAGGCGCTGTAAATAAGAGCCCACTACTCCTAATAGGATGGGTAAATAAATGTAGAAGAATACACATTTCACATTATGTGCAAATGTAGCCTACAGTGACCAAAAATACCCCAAAGGAGTGGGACTAAATATATTAATTATTATACACAAGGTGAAACAAATAGTTTGCATAGGCTGGTAAGTTTTTTTCTTTTAATGATTCTCAGTTAACAATGGTGTGTGTTATCAACGCCAGGTGAAAGATAAATAATAGTTAACTTTTGTGTAGTCTATTTGTATTCTGCTAAATAAGACTTAAACATATGGAGACCAAGCCCAAGTAAGCCTGGTGAAAAATGTCACCTGTAGAAACTCGGTCTGCATCCTAAACTGCTTATTACATACTTTGTGGGCAGACACACCATTGTGGGCACCTAGTATACAAGATTTGCACATTTGAACTATGATATTCAAATTTGAACATCATCAAACCTAAAATTACCCCTCAACTTCTGTTTTTATGCCCAAAATCCACAGCTTGTAGCAATTGCATAATTATTAGACCTTAAATGTCATTAACATGAATATATGTATTTGGCTCCCCATTTATCAAATAAAAGCGAATATAAAATACAATATAAAATAAATATTAAACAAAAAAAATGGTGCCCAGAGTTATCAGGTGCCCACTTTTCCTGTTACCTTTAAAACTACTTTGAATTAACTTATTTAGCATAAAATCATTACAGCAGCAAAAACAAGTAAGCTAAACATTAGATATACAATAGACCAATTATTTGTTTACCAACATTGAGACTGGACGCACAGGTGATTCAATTCCCAACATATTGTTTCGGGGTGCACTGGTTTCAGTTCATTCAACCTCCTCTTGTGTGTTGGCTAGAAATAGAACTATTTCACCTATAGCTCAAATTTATTTTGCAGTTAAGAATTTAAAAAATAGTAGTACTGCAAAAAGATTGGTTTTCCTGGAGTACGTAATGGGCTCCTAACACGACTGTCATTTATGTCAGGATAAAATGATCTGTTAACTTGTTTGAGAAAAAAAGATCCTGCCATGTCAAACTAAAAGTTTTTAGTAACTCATCACCCGTTCTTAAAACCTATAAAGGAACATATTCACTAGCTGGATGAGGTTCATTCTTCCTAATGCTTATTCCAATCTTGCATTTAAAGAGTCCATTTGAAAATTCTCCTTTAACGTCTGCTAAATTGTACTGAACTTTCCAACAATTACCCTCCCCCCGCCAAAAAATAATAAATAAAATGAAGACCAATAAATGACGACCACATTATGTTGCCATACTCATCCTGCAGAGTACCAAATAAGTAAATATGAACCAAACCTCTGTAGGTAGGGACTTGTAAGGCAATCTTTATTGCATGTGAATGACATGACCTGGCATCACTCCTCCTTGGTGATGTGAGCTGACATATCCAAGCTCAGTGATGGCTGCATTTCAACCTGTCCACATTATTGTGATCAGCAGTGGCTGCCCCATCTCTTCTTGTACGCATGTTACTAGCATCCACAGGTAGCTTGCTTCACATTGCACTACCATCAGTCATCTTAGCATGGGAACAGTATGACTCGTCCACAGGTCTTTCCTTCCTCTTGATTGGACCATCATGTTCTTGAAACAAGATCTAAGCTCAGCTTAATTTGTCCTCTCAATTTGGCTCACACACAGAAAGCAGTTAAGACTTCATGCTTGTAGTGTCAGCAGACCAGATTATAGAGGGGAGAGATAACTACCATTTTCTATTAGCTTCTCTTATCTCACCAGTGAACAATCCCGCTCTACCCCGCAACATTCATCAGTTACGTTCCAGGTTGCCTACATGTGGGAGGGTATTGAATGCCACAACAAAGCTTAGATAAGCAAGATATACCACACACACACAACTCATTTTAAAACATTCACTTGATGTCTGGCTGCAGTCTATCATGTTGCAATGTACTCTAGGGAAAATGTACTTTGCTTCCTGGACCTTGCATGGACAGTCACCGCAAATCCTCTTCTTTTTAGCATTTAACATACATAACAGGGGTTCTGCTCCATACAGTCTACTAAACTTGTATGACAGCAAACAGAGATCTGCTTGAACACTGACGCTAGAATTAGTCAAATCACTTTCAGACAGCACAATGTACATTTGCAGAGAGCGAATCGCTTGATTTCAACACAGATCAAGTATACATACATACATATCCCAGGGCAGACCATTCACTCTGTACAAACTAAAAGCTACGTCTATAGCAGCAAAAATAACAGCTTTCAGGAGAACAAATAAAACAAGCGACAGAGGCGTTGGGAAGCAAGGGGATAAAATTCATTATTGTATAACTGCGAGCCAATGTTTGCTTCTGCACATGAAATGTACACTAGAAGATTCCCAAATTCCCAATACAAATAATGGTACTGTAACAATACAAACAGTTTTGTGTGGGTTACAGTAACAGTTGATCCTTCACATAATGTTCATAGTTACTAAGACGGTCAGTGAGGAAAAAAAAACAAATAAACCTCGATTAACTCGATGGCATGGTAAATAATATATCAGCTCTGCCACAAAAGGCCATGCTCGCATAACTGACAGAATCAGACACCTGGTATCTGAACAACAAAAACTGATTTAAGACAAGGTTCTCAGATCTACCTTCCAGAATAGATCCCTGGAGTTGATCAGAATGAACTGAACTCAATATAATGCTAATCCTCCATAACTTAAAACTCCTATAGTACTCTGTGCCTCATCAAAAAGAACAGATGAGCATGGTCTTGATTCTGAAGTGCAATTCAGTCCCAGAAGCCTCATTCTGGGTTAGTTTTTTTATTAAGTAATGTCAGAACTTAACTGCCCATCCTCTAGCCCCATGGCTCGTGTTGTACAGTCTATTTAATTACATGACACTGTCATTTTGTGGCAAGTTACAAGTGTTATGAGGACTTCAAGGAATACTCCACTGTCAAGTTTGTGGATGTTTAGTTAATTTGACATTAACTGTAAATCAATGCACAAACCATTTGAATACATGCGAGACCAGCGGAGAAAATGCAAATGTTCTGTCCCATTCTGAACATAGCGCATTGCTTTTTGATCCCACAATACCCAGAATGCACTGCTGAGGCTTGGTTCTTGAGCAGTTCTCGAGGCCGCTAGTGACAGAGGGGTGAAAGGTGGTAGTTTGTGATGTTGCCGTGCAGACAATCTGCGATACAGAGTGTTGAGGGACGTAGCACCATGTACTGATCCTTACTTCTACCGATAGACAGACAAGGATGAAAAACAGTGAAGTATTCCTTTAAATTGATAGTCCATATAATATGGCATACAGACATTTGGTTGTACATGATGCATTCCTAGCTCAACATTCTCAAGGTACCCCACACACACACGCACGCACACACACAGCAACTCTAATGAACCCTCCAGATCGAGGCAATTCTCATTTTGGTAGGGTGTCTTCTCCAAGTGTACCGGGCTGCAGTGAGGTGGGTCTGGGGTTACTGGTTCTGGGCAGGGAAGGGGGCATTAATGGCTGCTGAAATGTCTCTGTTAGGGAGAACCCAATAATCAAAGTCAATAAACACCTCCGCAAACCTTCTGAATACCTTAATCCCTCTCTGCCGATGAAGAGCTTGATGTGGCGATAGCAAAAACTGTGAATTCCGCTGCCTCCCTTTCAATGGTGCCTTCGCTCTTTCTCTCACTTTTCATTTTCCCCATATTTTTTTTGTTTTATTTCTGCCGATTTTATCTTGCTTTCCCCCCCCTCAGCCCCTTGCAAACGGTCACATTCAAGGGTACACACTGCAACAGTAGGGTGAGTACCCACCCTACCTATCTTGCTTCCAAACAACGCCTACCTCAACCCCTCGGTTCGTTCTGCTCTCGCCTATAATTCTCATCTGTTTGGGGAGCAGCAGCTCAGGTAAAATGGTTCACCCCCCTTTTGCCTCTACATTGGAACAATCCTGCCATGGGATTGGCCAGAGGGGTCTGTCAGTCAGTCACACAGAAGGAGAGGAGCCAGTCAGTAGCAGGAGGAGAGAGAGGAGGTGGCTGGAGACTGCAGGGAGCCAGAGGAGTTGGAGCGTCTCATGTGAGGGAGGAGGTAGGCGTCTGAGCCCAGCTGGTGAACGTCAAACCTGTCCTCCTTACGGTATGCCAGACAGCGCCGAATGAACGCCTGGGGAGAGCACACACACACACACACACACACACACACACACGAGAATGTTATGAATTATGAACAGCAGGCCGTGTGTGTGTACAGTATGTGTGTGGATGGATGGATGTATATTATGTATACGTTTCATGGTATGTGATATTTAGTACCCATTAAATTCCTGCTTTTCAGGATATTCATTAAATATTCCATGGAAAAAGACAGGGGTAGGATATACACATCCCCACAGTTTCTTTAAACACGGTGCTGGACTCAAAATCCATGCAGGGCGAAACATTGTGTGCTTTTTCTTCACTTGATTAAAGTGAAGAAATAATGTTTAAAGAAAACTTAAAGAAACTGTGGGGATGTGCATATCCTACCCCTTTTTTTCATGGAATATTTAATGAACATCCTGATCAGCAGGTATTTAATGGGTACTAAATGAATCATTTAACATAGCAGAACCACTCCCTGATCGTTTTGCACTGCTAAACCTCATTTTGTTGTGAAAAATAAAATTAGCTAAATTGACTACCGAGGACCCAGTACTCAATATAAGAGAACCTTTTGCTTTATTTCATAAATGTTATTTATAATAATCTTTGCATGTTTGAAACCAAAGCACCAATTGACAGAATGCTTGCAGAACATGTGTGTGCATGAGTGAGTGTGTGTGCGTGCGTGCGTGTGCGTGTGCGTGTGTGTGTGTGCGTACGTGCGTTACCTTGGCTTCCGTGCTGGCCTGTGGTTTAGCAGGAAACTGCACCTCGGTGGCTTTGAGAATGGTGTTCTCCTGCAGGATGTCCTGCTGGGACTGGTTGTGACCAAACGGCTACACAGAGACGGAGACATCAGCACATCAATACGCTTTTAACTGGTTGCCGTTCTTACCAGTATGGCTCTAGTTTGACACCAATACCTGATCACAATCATTCTAACTCTGATTTCTCACCAGCAGCTGCGAGCCAATGTCTGTAGTGCAGACATTTACAAAGTTGCAATAAATTGAGCTATGCTCCAGTGGCGGTCTCTCCTCTCCATAGATATACAAGGCATTGAACCTCGCAGTTTTCTCAGAATGCAGCAGCAAAAGTCTGCTGCAGGTGTGAATTCAGCGGAAGCTTCCTTCATAGTGTGGAAGCTTCCTTTACAGTTATCATTACATAATACTGTGGGAGGTTCACTGTTGCCGTTTCAATTTGTGTGGAACAAATCTAGTCTTCAGTGTCCACATGCATCCTAAAGATGTGTTTAAACTGTTTTGTACCTTGCGTCCATAGAGGCACTGGAAGAAGATGACCCCTACAGACCAGACGTCCACCTTGTTGGAGATTTTAGGAGGTTCCTTCCCAACGACAAAACACTCTGGAGGGAGGTACCTACAACACACACACAAAACATTTTCACTGACTATGTAACTAGGGGTTCCCAAACCTTTCCATGCCAAGGACCCCCAAATGGCCATAGTCTCTTGGCTCACCGCTTGATCTGCTATTTTCACAATTTAGAAAATGTTCATACATTTTGACAATAATGACATGCCCAAAATAAGTATGCCAGGTTAAAGCTGCACTATGTAACTTTTCTCTTCTACCCTGGATCTGAACCCGGTTTCCAGCGCAAGTACAGGGGATAAATTGAATCTTGACCATCAGGTAAAAAATCACCTCAGATCCTGTGTCTAGGTGAGACACAGGATCTGTGTCTCACAGATGGAGGAATTGCCATGTGTACGAGCGGACACAGAGTCACATCTCACCAGTAGGTTCCGGCACCCTGCGATGTGAGGTCCATTCCATCCACGCCATAGTTATCATCATCCATGATCTTGGACAGACCAAAGTCTGTGATTTTAATCTCGCCACACGCAGTACCGTCCACCAGCAAGATGTTTCCTGCACAGAGAAGAAATATTTGACTTGTATGAAAGTATCACATATCATTATGTTTCTGCGACCAGATTAGATATTTGAATTTAATACAGGGGTCATGGGTCAAGAGACGAGAGGCAGGTTATTTTTAATCAAACCATTGGTGTACAAACGGTCCATTGTCTTATCGTTTTTGAATTAAGTTTAAATCAATATCAACGCTACCCATCCTTAAAGTTGCACATCAGAAAGTTTACTCCGAATGTGCGATGATGTTGCCAACTTGAAACTGGATTCTCCATTTTCCCAAAAGCCTCGGCCTCTCTGTGTGATTTCTAGTTGCCTGCACTTGAATGATGCAATCCCTTTAGCAATAAATCTAATAATTAACCCTCAGCTTGTTTCCTAAACAAATCAAACCCAAGGTTTAAATAAGGGTTGTATGAATGAAAACAATCCAATTACTGTGTCATAATCCTTGATGTGTAAATGAATGTTTAAACTGTCAACATTAGGCTCCCACTGTACAAAGATGTTTGTGTGTACTGTAACATACCAGGTTTGAGGTCATAGTGGATAATAGGGGGTTTGATCTCGTTGAGGTAGCGCAGGGCGTTGACAATCTGCATGACGATGGATCGTGCCTCTTTCTCCGACATCAGCTTGTTCTGTTTCAGGTAGAAGTCCAGGTCGTTGCCCTCGCAAAACTCCAACACCGTACAGAATCTGGCATGGTCAGGGGTGAGAGATAAATAATCCTTTCATCTAGTGCATCAATCTATAAAATCAATAAAACTGCATCAATTTTTATCCTTAATGGATTGGCCAAAATATCAATCGATTTCCCAAATTGAATCTGTTTATTCACATTTTTTAGAAGTCTGCTCATAAGTTTGGTCACCGGGCTACGGCAACTGTGGTCGGCCATGCCATATTTTTATTGGTTGTCGGTTGTCAGGGAGACATCACAATCAATCGGAAGATGGGCCCTGAGATGTCAGGAATCAGGAAATAACCCTTAAAAGTGAATAGTAATTCAGTCATGCTTTGGTCCAGATCTTTATCTCATTCGTTATTAGTATTCATTTTAATTGTATTATCACATACAATATCAATGTATCATATACAGCATTATTGTTCTTGCGTTGTTGTTAGCACTTGTCCAATGTCTTGTGGACATTGCCACACTAGAATTTCACTGCTTGTACAAAACCTGTATGAGTAGTGACAAATAAACCCTCCAACACAGTCAATGTTGAGACTTCTATTACAATAAGGCCTCTCCCTTAAAAATGTATGTACTTATGGCACTCTCTGGCACACTGAATAACAGATCCCACCACATGGCATGGTGACCCAGTTAGTTGTGTGTGCACAACAACAACTCTGAGGCTCCATCATCGTTGGGGGATGGGGCTCTGAGGTCAGCAGGGGAAGGTTAGAGGTGACTCACGTGTCAGTGTCCAGGGAGAAGTAGTCGTACAGTTTGACTATTCTGGGATGGTCCATCTGCTTGTGTATCCGGTACTCCCTGCATGCATGCCTGTTACCATGGCAACACACAAGCAACCCCAGTTATTACTCGCAAAGTAGGGGTGGTTGGTGAAGACGTACACAGTAACAGTCAAAAGTTAGGGCACACCTTCCCATTTTCCACATTGTAGAATAGTGAAAACATCCATACTCATGGATTAAAGCAAGATAAAATCTCCCTAGGACCTAATGTGTCCTAACGTGCAACACACACACACACACACACACACACACACACACACACACACACACACACACACACACACACACACACACACACACACACACACACACACACACACACACACACACACACACACAGATTCCTAAATCATTAACACAATATGCAAAATTATGATGTTTTAGTCATATTATTCCTTGCTGTCAACCAGGTGAATAAATCACAGATTGAGGCTTTAACATTTGCTTTAATATGAATTCATCAGACACTATTACTAAGATTTTAGGGAAGATGCTTCTTAACATATGGCTAGTTTGACTACTTCAAATGCTCTAATCTTAACGATAACCAAAAATAGCCTATCTACAAGCTCTCAATGCGTCTGTGACGCATTGAGAGCTTGCAGATCGGCTATGTTTGCCGCGCAACATCCATAGAAGACATGCTGCTGGCTTCTATGGAATCCAAATGTGTGAAATCAGTCGTGGCGACCGAGAACTTTAATCCATGCATACTATGAAATGAAACATGAAACTATAAACCGAACGACAGACGCTGGCAGCAGGTGCAGCTCTGTTGCCGTCTATAACCAGACACAGACGGTGCTTCACACTAAGTTTCAGAGGAGAGGACATCACTCTCATTTATATAAAACACTTTTGTTTCCCACTCTCCTCACATCGTTCGCTTCTCTCATAAAGCCTCAGTGGGAGAGACCCACAGCTTGTTAATTATTTATGAATCCAGAATTTCTCAATGAGGGAGACAGTGTAGATGTGCTTCCAGGTCATTTTCAGAGTTTCTTTTTTTATGTTGGAAAACCATGTTAAATGACATATTGAATTATTGATCATGTTATATTATTTTTATGTCGCAATTATTTAGGTTCGCGTATAACTACGTGATTGGCACGCAATGTGTTAAACTAGGCACCGCCCCGTTAACTCTGATGTCAGCTTTGTACATTCTTCCAATACAAGCACCATCATGAGGTACTAGTCACCTGGAAAGCTTTTCAGTTAACACATGTACCTTGTTAAAAGTGAATGTGTGGAATTTCTTTCCTTCTTAAAGTCTTTGAGCCCAGCAGTTGTGTTGTGACAAGTAAAGGTTGGTATACAGTAAAAAGCCTAATTTGAAATGACAGTCCATCATTACTTTTAGACGTGTGCGTGTGTGGGGGGGGTATGTTGCTTTACTGCTCAGTGTAGTAATAAAAACACCATACCGTCACAGCCCTAAGGATGATCTCTGCATGTGTGGTTCCCACCATGAAGCATGGAGGAGGTGGTGTGGGGGTGCTTTGCTGGTGACAGTCAGTGATTTATTTAAAATTCAAGGCACACTTATCAAGCATGGCTACCGCATAATTCCGGCTAGGATACAACATCCCATCTGGCTTGCGCTTAGTGGGAACATGATTTGTTTCTCAACAGGACAATGACCCAAAAACACACCTGCAGACAGTGGAAGGGCTATTTG
This sequence comes from Gymnoscopelus microlampas, assembly GCF_963454915.1. Lineage (NCBI taxonomy): Eukaryota > Metazoa > Chordata > Actinopteri > Myctophiformes > Myctophidae > Gymnoscopelus > Gymnoscopelus microlampas. The sequence goes on along the minus strand of NC_139942.1, from coordinate 40,057,649 downwards.
ACCGAGTCGGAGAGTGATGGAGTGCTGTGTCAGATGACCTGGCTGCTACAATCACCCGACTTAAACCTACTAGAGATGGTTTGGAATGACTGCAGACTGACTGCAGAGTGAAGGAAAAGCATTAAGCAGCCAACAAGTACTCAGCAAATGTGGGAACTCCTTCAGGACTGTTGGAAAGGTATTCCAGGGGACAACCTCATATAGATTGTTGAGAAAACTTGCAAAGCTGTCACATTGATTTCAAAATTTTAAATAACATTATTTATGAGAAAGCCAAATTATAACATAGGTACATTTTCTCGGGTTATTTGAATTTCCAGCATTATAATTATCTGATGCCCCGTCTTTAATTTAACTGTGTATGTGTCACACATACACATATTGACCAAAACATTTTCAATCTGAAGAGGCTGCAATTTCTTTTCAGAGGAACAGATGTTTCAAGCAGCCTCCTAGACATGTCATTCTGGCGCTGTGCAGGATACCAGGCCTATAAATAAAACAGCATGCTGAAGAAAAATCACCCAACTGACCACATGCTAAATAGAAAAACATAATTTCCAAAAGAACAGGACATTTTCACATTGTTAAGCAAAAAGAAGAGAGAGAAGAATTAAAGTTCATGTGTGCATTTCTTTTGTTATTACATAGGACCTACTTGTGGTAGTTCTCCTTCTTCTCTTCTCTCCAGTTCTTGTTGAGCTGGTGGATTTTGACAGCCGCATAGCGCTGCTCAAACAGGTCAAAAGCCTGGGTGTGGCAAGAAACACACACACACACACACACACACACACACACACACACACACACACACACACACACACACACACACACACACACACACACACACACACACACACACACACACACACACACACACACACACACACACACACACACACACACACACACACACGTCTCAAAGTCTACATCTACAGTGACAAAACACACTGGCCACATTCAGGAAAACTAAATGCATTTATACATGGCCACAGAAAATACTTGTTTTTGATTGTCTAGCAGGTATTCGTTAGTATCCGATATTGGGACAGAACAAACATTTAATCAGAGTTAAGCGGCATGTAAACATAACAACAATGATAAACAAACTGTAGCAGCGGTTTGTTGGACTACAAAAGCCTTTTGTTGGACTAGAAGAGTGGTTGCCAGACAGTTTTTTGCCGTTCTTCTTAAATAAAATGGCTCCTCCCTTTTGGTCTTTGGTTATTGGCTATGCTACTGTATAAGCGCGATAATGTACTCTAAGGTGTCCGATATTGAAAGATAAACGGACTTGCCAGAGCGAATTCCATGACGAATAGCAGTTCTTCCACCTTCACGCAGATTATGGTTTACTACTCTCTCCACTAAAGCCTTACCTTGTAGACTTCATTCCAATAAAGCCTTACCTTGTAGATTTCACTCCACTAAAGCCTTATGCTGCATTCACACTAGCAGCAACAAAGCCAAGAGGCTGCAAGTCATCTTCAAGGAAAGCCATCGACACTGAGCTACAAACTGTCGCCCGACACTTGCTGCTGCATGACTTGTATGACGCACTACAAAAAAGGTTTACCTGGCTTCAACTTTTCTCAGCGCTCCTATGACGCAGTGAAGCGTCAATCAATCATGTTTTTGTTTCAGTTTCCACTCCCCTTCTATTCTCTTTCTTCACAATTCCTGCTCCGTTCCGTAAAAGGACAAAAAAACGAATTATTGCTGTTAAACAGTTCCCTGTACCATTTAAACCTACTCTTCATCATCTATGTAGTGTGGCGTGACAATACAACGACGACTTGGCAGCAATGTAGCTGGCCACGCTTGACGCTTGGTTGTTTTGTAGTTTTTGTCATCACTAGTGTGAGAGCAGCATTACCTTGTAGACTTCACTGAAGCCGCCTCTGCCCAGCAGGTGCAGCAGCAGGTACCTCTCGTTCAGCGTAGGATGATCTTTGAACCTGGAGGCAAGAATACACAGAGATGACGAGCATATTCTCAAAACCTTTATGAAAGGTGCCAGGGGATATTCAATGCTAAAGTCTTCTTGTCCGGATGTCAAATCAAAGCTGAAGACAAGGAGATGTAATCTAAAAACATCTATTATCGAAAAAGAAGAAATCAGCATTCCTGTTAGAAATGTATTTCTATCAAAAATGTCAAAACTAAGTCTTATTCAGAGGAATATGAAAGCTGTAGGCTTGATCAGAGCCAAGATCTTTCATTCAGATGGCTCTATGACTCTGTTATAGGATCAGTCATTTTACAGTTTTACAGAACCAATTATTTGTGAATGCTGGCAGCTCACATTTACTTCACCCTGTTCAAATGCAGGCCAATGTAGTAGAAAAATCAGACCACCGTAAAGAAATCCTCCATCAGTGTTTACAGTGATTGAGTCTGTTCTCTACTAGTCTTGAGTAGCCAAGATGATCAGAGATCCCCGCCTACCAATAGGTCTGGGGAAATCTAAATTCAGTTTCTTAATTTTCCGAATTGTTGCCACCCGGTTTGAGCACATTCATTGAATTCAGATGCCACCAGACGTATCAGTAGGCCGAGATCTCTGATCGTCTGGCTAAGTAAACTAGTTCTCTACTGTCTTGATCATGAGCAGATAAACAATAGTTTTCATGGGTCAACACAGTGGACGGTACTCACGATGAGCTGTCCTCATTGTTGATCCTTTTCAGCTCTCTGATGTGGAGGTTCCTCACCCGCTCCAAGCGCTCCAGCTCAGCTTGGATTTCAGCCTCCTCCTGCACAAAACACCACACAGGACACGTGAATGGACCTTTCAAATTAGGCTATTACGGGCGAGGTCAGCCTGCATTTCAAACATTTTGTTTTTTGTCCGAAACCAACATTGCATTCCTGAAGAGATGGGATTATTAAATTCTGTCATAATGATGATTACAGTGGGATTTGTTTTCCCACTGACCTTCTTAAGATGTCCCAGACGTAGCTTGAAGATCTCCTCCTGTTCGTGGTACTCAGCCAGGGTCAAGCTGCCGAAATAACAAGCAGAAATGCCCCTTTATCAAAGTGTGAAGTGATGAAAATCTTATATTACAGGATCAAGAAAATCCTACCAAATCTTTTTGATATAACATCTATCACTCAATCATCTACCTCTGTGGTCACACATAAATTGGAAAACATTGATAAAGGTGGATATGATAAAATCCTATATAGGAATATGAGTCAGTATTCCGGTTACTCTCTCTCTGTGTGTGTGTGTGTGTGTGTGTGTGTGTACCTAACCAATGTGACATCAATCCTCCTCTGCCTAAGGCCCACCTAATCACACTTCTTGTAATATTCTGTTCTGTACAGAATCGCACATGTGCTGATAGCAATATCAGAGTTATTTCCCAGCAAATCCACCACTTGGCCCTGTTCACGTATATTTTTGTGCACCTCTGCACTGCACACAGTGCTGTGGTAAATTCAAGTGCATTCCTCGGTGGAATACGTATTTTCAGTATATAATCAGAATGTCTCGATATGAAAGACGGCTTGGCAGCATATTTAGTTGACTCCTCTCTCCGGAGACTGTAACACAATAACACTCTCATAACTGATCTGTAGGTTGCTTTATGTGGCTTAAGGCGGCAGGTAACATCGAATCAAACCAATAACGGCAAAGTTGATTGTGTTATTTTTGCGTATTTGAGGGGTTTTAAATTAAATCAAACTCATTTCTAACATCTTGTTGTGTTCCAATTTGTGCAAAAATAAAATGGTACAATAATATCGCCAGCCAGCATCCTGACTGGGATGGAAACGACCAAATTCCTATTGCCGGGTGGAGCACGGTCACATATATTTTTGGGTTTGTTTGTCTTGGTGTACACTCACAGCTGGGGCAGCGAGGGCTTGAGGAAGGGGTCGGGGTCGTTGCCATTCACCACCTTGGTCTTGCGCTGTTTGGGCTCGGGGGCAGAGACCACTGAGAGAGAGGGTGAGGACAAAGTGTTGGGGGGCTTCCTCTTGGCCAGCAGCTTCCTCTGACGCTCGATTTCCTCCTTCTGTTGGTTGATGCCCTCCTGCTGCCTGCACATGAAGGAATGGG
>NC_139942.1:39958577-40048577 GCF_963454915.1 Gymnoscopelus microlampas | reverse complement strand
TATCCAACTCTTGTAAATGTGTGGACAAGCAAACAGTATATGGTATGGCTAGCTGAATAACAGACATAACGTAAGACAATGACAGATAGACAAAAAGGAAGCTAAATGGTTACTATAAAAAGGCCCATAATCACAGAGGTGATACTCACGTCAAAGTAGTCGCTGATTTTGGGCCCGCGTGTAGAGGTCTTCCCTGTGATGTGAAAAGGGGAACATAATTAAAAAATAAATGAATAATAATAATTCCGGGTGGCTCCCAAATGTTCTCCTCGCTGTAGGGGTGTGTCAATCATACCTTGGCTGCTCTCCGATTGGGTGTCGGCGGCGGCCTTCCTCTTTCTTCCTCTGGACGTTTCTGAGTGCTTCTTCTCTGGGGTCTGGTGAGAGACGGAGGGGGAAAAAAGGGAAGAAAAAAGGTTGATATCATGGTAAATCCCTCATTCTCTACTTAAACAAATTCCAGTATTGTATATGACGGAAAGAGACATTGGGAGTGAAGAGTACATACTGTGTAGGCAGGGGAACTCCCTCTCTTCATGTCAGAGTTCTGCAGAGCGAATGAAAAAGAGAAATGTACTTTACAGCTTTATAATACAACTGTTTTACATATACTGCATATTTTTTTATATTAGGACTTGCGTTGTGTGGCACTATGTTGTGTTTTTATCCACTTCTTAAACCCTGTTTGACCGGAGGCCAACAGGGTTTAATTTCCCTATTCACCATATCCCTTTGCTTTACGTGTTGTGACCTTGTAGATCTGCTATGTTCGCCACAGAATAGAGAATACACCAACCAGGAGTGGTACTCTTACTTTCATTGTATTTACAGTACAATGACAATAAAGACTTTTCTGAGTTCAAAGAAAGTGATAGAGCTAGAGTGGGAATGGACAAGAAAGAAAACACCATTTGGGAATGAATGAGAAGCTAGAACAAAGCGGTCTCGGCACTGCTGCCATGCCCATGTGAGTGAGTGGTCCACAAAAACAGCAGGAAACTAACTTTTTAATCTATACTAGTGGCTGGAGTTAATATCCTGCCTGGAGTACGAAACACATTTACTAATATAGCACATAAGGGAGGCAGTGTCTCTTCTTGACAGCTCAAATTCAACCAAAGGCTAGGGATAATTGGATAAGTGTAATCCCATGCAAAACCTGATCAACTCCTTGTGGTTGCATGGATCTATTCAGCAACAGATTTTTATTGTTACATCTCATATGAGTACACAAGCGTAAAGTTCTTTCATTTTGGTTCCTCAACATTGTAGCAGCGATAACAATAGGGTCTGTCTGTGCATAACTATAGACCTGGGTTTCCTGAAGGTGGCATACCAGCTTCCGGTTCATTTTACTATAAAATGTCATTGGCTGGGCAGATTTGAACAAGAACCACATAGGAAGGTGTCATGTGTGTTTCCGGGTCAAATCTGCTGTGAAGCCAGTGAAAGTTATGGGAAAGTCAATCGGAGGAGGAAATTGATATGCAACCTTCTGGAAACCCAGGACTGGAGTTTACGCATGGAACCTATAACAAAGATATAAGAAAAACAGCAAAAGTTTGTACATTAAATCATAGCATACTTTGAAGTGTTTGAAGGTGCTGTGTGCAAGCGTCCGTCTTCTAAACATTATATACACATAATGTACAATTTGTGTGTACTGCGCTGTATGTGTATAATTGTCTATTTATGTGGATATACATTTCCATGTACATTTATGTGTGCACACTTAACATGCTGTCTTAAAATACAAAGTGTCAGGTGCCTGTGTGTGAGTCATGTGTTGAAAGATTATAGTAGGTGTGTGAGGGATGCATCATACCCTTTTAAATTATCAAAATAAAAGTTTGGGGTCTCTGCATTACAAACATGGCTCTGTGTGTGTGTGTGTGTGTGTGTGTGTGTGTGTGTGTGTGTGTGTGTGTGTGTGTGTGTGTGTGTGTGAGAGAGAGAGAGTGAGAGAGCGTGTTTTACCTCTGACTCCTTGTCGCTTGAGGAGCCCATGCTGCCATAGCTGTGGTTGGAGCACTCATTGGCTAGACCCTATGCAGAGTGAGAATGCAAGAGAACAACACAACAAAATGACTTAATCAAATATATACTGTACTGTAGGTGTGTCTGTGTTACCTGGTCGTTGTGTGCACGTGCTCATACAAGCGTGTGTGTGTAAGTGTGTGTACAAAAGCTTACTTTTATTCTATTCTACCTACTGTTCGAAATTCTGTCCACACAACACAATGTTTGCGAGGTGTCCGTTTCACAGTGGTAAGTAATAATGCTTAAATAAATAAAAAAGAAGGCAGCAGACTATTAGGCCTAGTCTCGCCCCCAGATTAGTCACCGAATATTTTAAACTGCAAGCAATCCTTCATGGAAAAAAAATACTGAATTTGAAACATTACACGGTGTGGTTACTGTATTATAAGCTGTCCACTGCAGTCCAATGAACCCCAAAAACAGAAAGAGCATGATAACCATGCTGACAAACTCTTGGATGTAATTACTAAAGTGAAACGTCACTGATTTAAACCCGAATCCCAGCTTTCTGATGTGAGGAGATCAATAATATGATGTGGTTGAAAATCAGCCAAGTTTCCAAAAGACAGTCACATTTCATGGACAAACTACAAATGATTCTCTTTAAACCCTGTAATTTTATGCTGCCCACGTATGCCTTTTAATTTTAATGTAGACCCATACAGTACAGTATGTACCTCCCTACAGTATTTATCAGTGTATTATTGTGATGTGGAGTGTCACATAATTCACATTAATAAACAATCTTAACTATCCAATTAGCTAAACATGTCACAGCACTTGGCTGCTGTTTGCTGTCCACCCTACAGTGAGAGTGTGTGTACTTACTTGTGTATTACTATACTTGTGATTCTACTATACTACTAGTAGAATTTGAGAAATACACATGTTGTGTTGACCATTATCCTGGTCCTCACAAGAGAAATGGTTGTTTCATGGTTTAACAAGAGTTTTAGAGTTGGGCAACTAAAGGTTAGGGGTTAGTATTGTAGTTACTAGTATTTTACACTTAGTAGAGCATCGGTGTTGGTGCGAGCATGATGTATATCTTCTATTTTTGGTGTGCAAAACCTACAAGCAAAGACGTATATAACTCAGGCTTTAGGGTTAGGCTTAAAAATGGCACAAAAAAGTAAAAATGTCCTCAAAACTACAGTAATGCCAATGGCGTGTTTGTGTGTTACCTTAGTTCCTCCGCTGGCACTCCCAGTGCTACCTCCAGTGTTTCCACTGACAGCCCCCATGAACCTGGCCTCCAATAGCTCCTGTCTCCTGGGGTCCAGGCTGTGCAGCTCTTCCATGGGGCCTAGCAACAGATCAACACATCCATCGTGAATGGAATCATCAACCAGCCTCTCTGCTTAACCCTCCAGCTGTTAAAATGGGCTCGCACAGTGTTTACACCACACTGCGCTACACTATTATGACCTTTTATGAGCGATTTTGAGGCCTGGCAAGGTCAATAGCAGAGTAGAGTGGGATAAAAACTGAGTTTTTAGAATGATGAAGGTTCTATCCTCAAGTCTTTCCAAGCCAATAAGCAGGCCGTTATCTTTCTGCCTGGCACTCGATATCAGGGGAAATTGATTTGGACCCTGTGATAGATAGACGCGTGTCCAAACCTAGGATGTGCTTGGTCATCCATCAATGAATGTTCCCCCCGCTGTGGAAAAAGTAGATGTGACTTTGCTCTGCAAGCCTTTCACAGTTTGCAAAATACTATTTATGAGTCAGAGAATTGTGCCCAATTTAGAACAAAGATTTGATAGAGCCACACGTAGGGTTAGGAGAACTTTAACCATGCCATGGTGTTCGCTGTGATAAATTAACACCACATTTTGTCCATAAAATGACTCGGGCAAATACAAATACACTATATGGGTACTATATTGACTGCTAAAGAAAGACAGGCGTAGCCTAATTGTATGACAACCAGTTTCCAGAATGGAAAAGCTCCTGTGCTTTCTTGTGACTGTTGGTACATGTTGTTCCAGGGTGTCATCTTTACACAGCACCTGACACATGAACAATAGCCCCCAAAAGGTCTAAAAAGACATTATGCAAAAAGCCTAGTGCCTTGAACCAATGAGAGTGCGCTAGCCAGCCCATATGAGGTTATCCAAGGATAGCAGGATAGACAGAATGGAGTAAAAAGGACAATGTATACAGGGCCTTCTGTTCTGATACGACCCAGACAATTCTGAGCCAAATCAAGAATTCATGTTAAGACTTCTCTCAATACACATACTGCAACTTTAACTCCATAATGTTACCCATCATTTGACAACCTAAGCTCATCATTTGACAATCTAAGCTCTTAGCGGGCAGTTACTAGCGATATTAGCTAAGCATTTCACGTTGGCACAACCAGACCTTCTGTAGGTAAATGTTAATTTAAAACAGACATGTTTCTTAATTTAGTCAAATCATGATTTTCTGCGACATCTAAGTTTAAGGAATGTTATTTACAACCCAATTAAAATGGGGGAAAGGATCTAAAATGTCCTCAAACTAAACACACCCTGTGGCCTAAATCTTAAGTTTAAAACAGCTGGGTTCTGCATCGCAATGCATGCATACAATGTATCCAATGGATGTTGTTGATAGTCGATACAATGTTACCAAAATGTTTCCTCCCTGCTTGTTCCGACATCAACAGCTGTAAATAGTGATGATCAGACATAACGACACAGATCAAAGCTCTTCTTATTTGTGTTCAAACGTGACACAGCTTCGCTGCTAAAACCAGACTGAAGCCATCAAACAACTGAACTGACAGCTGACGTTTGGCTTCTAATTCACGGCATCATGGAACTTGACATCCATCTTTATTACTTCCAAGCAACCGACTCCCGAGACATTCCGCTTCTCTTCCGCAATAAAGGACGAAAAATGAACATCTCCGGTGCTTCTTTTTCCATTTACCCCCCTCTCCCCTCTCCTTCCTGTAAGCCAGACATTATGCATTATTATTATACCTTCCTTGGTCTTTGCGGTCGCCGCCGTTATGATGTGTTGTTGAAGAACCGTCGGGACGGACGAGGAGAGCTGCTGCGACCAAGATGGCGTCGCCTCCAAACTTCCACCACCACTTCCACTGTTACTTTGGACACTCATGAAGAAGAGGCCACTTCACCGCCGAGCAGGAGGTGGGTGACGACGGGCACACGACGACGACGAACACGCCTGGGCCGTCCGCGAACAACAACAACAACAGCCCGAATTCCTCCCCAAACTTGCGTCCATCATCTTTCTTCTGACACCTGCTGGTACGTGTATATATATAAAATGTTCTTAATATATATACGTACGTACGCGCGCAACACGGTCCGTCGTATGCTTTTTTTCAGTGCATTATTTTTTCATATACGGCGACCGACCCGCTGCTCCGTCGTTCATGAATGAGATCCGCTCGGATGGATACAATGTAACCTTTGCATGATGACCGACCGCCGCTCGCGCGCCTGTCAGCATCCAGTTCGCGTCGCGAGCGGAGCTTTGATTGTAGAAGAGAGGAGGCTACTAAAGTATCGCGAGGGCTCAAGACTGTATGAGCTACACCTCCGTAGTACTAGTACCGTACGGCGGTGTCGCGCAGACCCCAAAACCAGCAGATCTACAAGGTATCATCGTGTCACGACGACACGCGTTGATGACTTGTAGATTCGTTATTTTTGGCTACCTATATAAGCGACGGAGAGAGCGCGACCAGGGAACCGGAAGGCTCGCCCCAAAACACACTCACCCCCATTTTTTTCGCTGGCTGCTCGCCCCCAGTGGTTTATGTATTCTTGTATTTGCTTTACTGAGGATAACATTTGAAATACGTTTAGGGTTAGGCGTAGTTAATGAGGTTAAAGGGATAGTTAACCCCCAAAATGACTTTTTTTCCTATCGATTAGTCACCCCATGGAGACTTGAATTCATGGATACTTTTTTGTTTTTGTCGCATTCCTAAGTCCTAAGCTAAACCAATCATTTGATGACCGGCAGCGGTTCCGGTAGGAGACACAAATAATCTCCTTTGTGTCTCCTACCGGAACCGCTGCCAACCGGTCAAGTCTCCATGGAGTGACTAATCGACAGAATTATATATATTTTTGGGTGAACTATCCCTTTAAGTTTAGGAATAAAGTTGGCAACAGTTGGCACTGTTTTACTGAGGTTACGTTTAGGAATAAGGTTAGGTTTTAGGCATAGTTTACTGAGGTTACATTTAGGAATACCAGGTGGCGACGCGGACGGGCCTTTCCCATTGGATTGTAGTAACGTAGCATGGCGACGCCCCCTTCTGTGACGCAAGCGGCTCTCTCACATGACATGAGCGGACAGCGTTAAATAACTCTCAAAACCCTGCAATAACAAATGCCCTCATGGCGTGCAACGTTAAGCAATAGACTTTTAATCCAAATACCTCTGGATCAAATCCCACTACTGGCGCTGCTTATTTATTTTACGTAAAATGCTTTAAAAAATATTTTTATTGGGATTAAGGTCATCAAGGCATAGTTTTTGTCGCCCCCAGCGAGGCCGACCACTCGGCCCACTTGTGAGAACAGACTCCAGCCTCTAATATTAAGTTAGGAAGTAGTTACAACCACGGAGGCGCGCCCACTAGTGGATTGAAGCAACGAGAGGCACCGCCGAGCGAGCTGCAGGCGAGTGAGTCACCATGCCAAACGTTGCGAAGTCCACTAGAGCCAACTCAGCGCCGTTCAGTTCGAGTTATGTACCGATAGGGACAGAATCGTAAATTATCGCCCCCCCCCCCCCCCCCGTTGGTGACCGGTCAGAGATCGCCGGTTTTGCCCCGGGGCGACTGTGTTTTGGGGCGAGCGTTTTGGTATTCCCGAGCAGCACAAGGGGAGGAGGGATGGCATTGACACCGACACACACACGCACACAGTCAGCAGCCACTGATCTGGGATCATTTTACACTCCCCCGAAATTGAGATTATGTTCATCGGAAGGCGAATCAACATTGACCCGAGACCAGCTTCATCTCCACCCCCCACTGAAAACAAAACACTCTCGGAAAAAAATGGCCGAAAGTTCTTCTTGTGGATGAGATGAGACGAGACAGTGTGAACAGCTTAGATGAATAATAATACTACATGGCGGCTATCAGTGATTATATGGGACTCATTAGCAACCATTAATGGGTTGATAGGACATCCGTTAGCGGAATTAAAAGTAGGATATAGTATATAGGACATATAATACAATAACAGTGAGTGGTGGTTTTGTGTTAGGTGGGGCTCTCTCATGCGATCCTATTGTTTAGTGTTGAAATTCAAGTGACTAGGAGGGGGAGGGGTGCAGGTGGGAGGAAGGTATCGATGTGGTTTGCCCCTATAAGGTCTTTTGTTACAGATTTGGTGCAGTGCATCAGAAGTACACACACACACACACACACACACACACACACACACACACACACACACACACACACACACACACACACACTTTGGCCTACATCATAACCTATCACTTTCCATTCATCATACCTCTTATTCACTTTGGATTGAACATGAAATTGCCCTACTTCAAGAGTGTGTTAAATGTCAGTGTGCTTGTACATGCTACTGCTCAGCTCATATACATAGTTGGCAGGGCACCCTTGTCTAAAATGCATGCCAATGCAAAGAGTCAAACCAAGTCTAGTCAGTAGTCTATTCAGTGATATAACCAGTGGGGACAATGCTTCTTGTTTTTGTCTGAGACATGTCTAACACCTGTAAAAGCCACACATTCATATACATATAGGCGGATTTGTATGTGTGTGTGTGTGTGTGTGTGTGTATATATATATATATATATATATATATATATATATATATATATATATATATATATATATATATATATATATATATATATATATATATATATATATATATATATATATATATATATATATATATATATATATATATATATATATATATATAATGGAATCAAATGAAGCATTTACAGTATGTAAATGCTAGTGTGTACTGTAAATGCTTAATTTGGAATCAAAGGAAGCATTTACAGTATGTAAATGTGTATTTCACAGGTGGGTCTATATGTCAGGTTGTTATTACAGTTGCAGTTAGATTGCATCAGTACACACAGACTGAGCCACAAACAATCACACTGCACCCCTTATGCACCTGCCCATGGTAACCTGATTTTTGGTCAGAGGGTTTCCATGGTAACGGAGCAATAGTCTTGACAGGCAATGAGCAGGGTTGTATAAGTAGTCAACGCTACAGTAATGCAGAAAGGCACATTCACACTAGCGTATTGGTGTCATTAATACAGACATGAATTTGGAGATTCATTGTGTGGTGAGGAAGTGGTGACAGTCATGGCATTCCAGAAGCATCACATGTCCCAGGGAAGGTGAGGAGAGTTGGCTGCCATTTTGGAAACCCGCTCAGCCTGTGCAGAGATGATAAATGACTGTGGCTCCACAAGGTGCCTGTATAATTTATCTTGGACTGATAATACATGACTTCTCTACTGTGTGTACAGAAGCAATTACAATTACCATCTGTTATCACAAACTCCATCATCAGATAAGGTCCAAAAGTTTTTTCTTCTGCCATTTCGAAGACTGCCTTTTGTCACCAAACATAAAGCACCAATACATTCCATACAGGCGTGACCATTTGAATACTATACCGTGACTGAAAGTAGTACTGTAGGCTGCTACAAATAATATGACACACAAAGTTTAAAATAAACTAAATTGTATGAGGACGCTTTCAAATAATTCAATTTTCCATATAGACATATTCTGATCTGAAACTATTCAGTAGTTTATATATTGATTGTGCGTAATCAATATAAGAATTTGTTGCTTAGAAAGTGCATGCCAAATGTATACTGTACATCTAATTCTAATCCTCAGTTCTCATGTTCTGACATATTGTCAAGTATCATGTATGTTTCATGAATCTGATCACTTAGTGTGAACTTCAAAATGAAAATAAAAAAATAAAAGTGGATCCAGCTAACTACACCAAATGTCAATGCAAATGGCACACATAACAGTCTAGACAATTAATGTACAGGTTAGCGTGAGTTCTACCAAAATGTATCCATATATATATATATATATATATATATATATATATATATATATATATATATATATATATATGAACTATATAAAATACACACACAAAATAATGTTATTATTAATATAAGATAATGGAAGCAACCCCATCAATGATTATTGTTTTGAAGCCCTCCCAAGGTGAGGTGATGAACCTGTTAGATATTTGTCCTGTACTCATCCATAGTTATTATTATAAAAAGTTCTGTCTGGATATGGGAACAAATTAAATCATCATTGTATATTCTCTTGGTGGTCTTACCTTTATTTTCAGAATATTCCAATGAAAACATGGTACCCCTGGGCCTGGGGTTCAAGTGCACAATATTGTACCATCTATGCCATCTAGTGGCTAGTCAAAATAAATGCTGGGAGGTGTTGCTTGCCAAAAAGACTAGATACGTTTGTAGATCTGTTTTTGGAAAGCAACACATGGAGTATAAATTTGGTTGAAAACAGCAAAGATTGGGGAAGCTGGGGAAGAACTTCAGCGAACTAAACAGCCATCTGATCAAACAAACAAATAGTACTGTCCTGGTGATATTTTGGTAGTATTCCTGTCATTCAACCTTACTTTTTCATTCAACGTATGTCAAGATTATACTAATGCACATGTTTGGTTGTTGATCATATAAGACAAAAACTATTCAGGCTCTTTGGTGACCTCTTTGTTGAAGCCGTATTTGTTTAATTTAAAACACTGCAGAAAGATCACAATATTCCAAAGAACCATTACATTTTTTTCAGATACTTACAGGTGCATGGTTTTGCCAAGAAACATTTCCCTTTCCCCTCCTTGCCACCTAATAGTGCAATAGGTGCTATACTAGAATTGTACTATTATGGTAAAGGGATTATGTCTAAAATCTATAACACATAACACATTATCGCCACAATGGAATGTTGCTAAACTGGCATGGTAAGAAGATGTTATATTCTCGATCTCAGATGACACATGACATATTTTGAAATGTATACATAGCCTACTACCCCTTTCTGCTCAAGACCTGGTCTCATCCAGGTCATACATTGAATGGACAATAATTCAAATGAGTACTTGGCCAACATATACCCTAGTTGTCATTAACCCTGAGAGCCTGAGATGTTGTCACAGTTCATTAGCTCACATGTACTGGCCATGTAATTCACTAGAGAACTTCTGCGTGAGGACTTTTGAAGCAATCTCCCACATTTGTGGTGGGCTAGTGGATTGTAGCCCGATAATTGCCCGAGGTTAATTCTCCTGCAATTGATGTCAGTGAAGCCTAGCTTGTTTAAATGCTGAGTTAAAAGGTGGTGTAAGCAATATTGTTTTGTTAAACTAGGTGTTAAATAGCTCTATATTCCGATAGCAATCAGTGCTTGTTCAGTAACAGAGGTCTGCTCATCTTTCTTGCTCTTTACTAAACAGAAAATACATTTTCAGGGATAGCAATCTACTCAGGAGAGACAAGTTATACAGAATACAGGATAAACGAGAAATTGGAATTTGTGACTAAACAAAAATATGAGCAGATTCTTTTTTTATTGGATTTGGAACACTACTACACAACACACACAAAATTGAAGTTGATAAATAGGTTCTCTCTCCTGATTGAATTAAATTGATGACCCGCCTGAAAATGTATTTTCTGTTTACTAATGTGTTAACAATGTGACTGAGTCAGGATGTATTCTCTATGATTCCATTAGAGAAATTGAGATATGCATAGCTCCTGGGGTAGATATAACCTGGTCTCGCTTAATAGAATTTGTCAAAAGCATACCCATCACTTCCAATAATTTTCTCTTACACACTTACACATAGCCATAGATAGCCAATTGGATCCAATAGTGCACAATGTTATATCATGTGTCAATTTTAAATACTGTTAAGCAATCTACATGTCAGTATATGTCTGCAACTGCAGTACATTATAGGTACTGTAGGTGTTTATTTATTCTTTTCACTGTGGCCTTGGTGGGGGAGAGGTTCAGTGAATTAGCATTCATGGAAAACATTTGTTTTTCTTTTATAAACTGAAAATCAATAAATAAAGTGTCTAAACTAATAACTAAAAACTATTCGGCCAGTACTGTCTTCTTTCCCACAGGGTCTCGGGAGAACATCTTGTTTCTCGGCCGCAAAGCAGTCTTCCTCTCTTGCTCATACATGTTGATGTAGGATCTTAGAAGGTCGTCCATTCTGTTGCCCTAAAGAACGAGATAATCAGTTGACTTGTATGTTGGTTTATCCTACAAATTATACATAAGGTGAAACATTTCTCTATGAGATAAAGGTCCTGCCACTTACATCTGAGGTTTCGCAGGTGAAGGTGCTGGCTCCCAATAGGTTACCGATGGTTATTTGGAAATTCGTGGTGTCACTGTACCAGTTGGTGATGCGGTTAAAAGAATGCATCACAAGCAGCTCCTAACGGGTTTATATCATAATTATTAAACAATAGCAGTACTGTTGTTTTATCAAAACTAAATTGCATAATTATGAAACGACATGATTGAATACAACTGTTTTATAAAGCTATGATAACATACTGTACATTGAAGAATACAGAAACAGAAGAATACAGAAACTCAAGGCAGGCACACACCAGAGAATGTGCGTGTGACTCACGCGAGCCCCGCATACGCACACATGCACTTATAGATCCAGTCCTATTTTGGGGCTCGCGTATCCGCGCGCCTGGTGTAGCCGGTATCATTGATATCAATTGGATCTTTCCAAACGAGCTGTACGTGCGCAGTAAATTCCACGCATACGTGCGCTTTGAAAAGCCTGGTCGGGGGGTTATGGGCCGCTCACACCGGATGCAGTCAGGCGGCAACCTGCCGCTGTGCTCAGCGGCAAGTGGTGAAAAAAAGAAGAAAAAAGGAAGTAATTCCCCATTCTAACCAGCCACCGCTACATCCTGGCTAGTGGCTAACATAGTGAGATTGTACTGCCTTGGTAAAGTACCTGTAGACATGTAGGCCTAGTATTGTTTACAGAATTTGTAACAAACCCTGTAGTCCTAAATGAAATCTGATGTTTCGCCATACACATTTTCATTTAGTAGGGGTGTAACGATACATTTTAACAGCAATTCGATACGCATCACGATACATTGTTGACGATACGATACATGGACGATATTGGTTCATTACGATTATTTGCATTGCAAAACGATTCGATACGATACAAAGTCAAACGATACGATATTTTGCTGTTTGCATATCGATATGGTAGATCGTTGCAAATTAAAATCGATTTTTCGATGCAGTTACAATATCGCCTATTTAAATCACAGTAGTCCCGACTGCCAAGTGTACCGACTGATACAACTCAGTGTTCACCGTTCAGTCCCATCTACTCTCTCTTGATATTGGCTGCGCATTGAAAGGTTGGCGACAAAGTCGAATTTGTTTGAACATTGAGCGGCGCAGCAGACAGTGGAAACGGGACAGAATGCTGCTGCGCTCACCGCCACCCCAGAGCACAACAAGTCTGACAAGCAGGAAATAACTCTCCATCAGAAGTCAATGGCCATTGCCATTGAACACATCCAGTGTGAACGGCCCATTATTGAGATAAGAATACTATAGCGATATATGTATTGTAGATCAGTGATAAACAATCACCCATCTTTCTATCAATTACACACCCCATGAAGCCTTGAATTCATGGAGATTCTTTTATTTTTGTCGCATGCCAATAATTCGATGACTGGGTGGCTGCTCAGTAGGAGACTTGGCTGGTCATCAAATTATTGGCTCAAGAATGTGACAAAAACAAAAACAACTCCATGAATTCAAGGCTTCATGGGGTGTTTAATTGATAGAAAATGTGTAATTCTTTGGGTGAACTACTCCTTTAAAGTGCTGGTTAATATGAGTTATGCACAAACCTTTGTCTTTGGGTCTATAAAGCTGACACCTAGCTTGCTGACGACAAATCTGAGCGCTGTTGGGTAGCTAGGTTCAGCTGTTTGCTGCAAAGAAAAAACGGAATTAGCCCTGAAATCACATTTTATTTCTCCCCCGAAGAAGTCTCTATTCGATCAAGATTGCTTACCTTTACGTCAAAGAAAGCGCAGCCGAAAGTCGGCCAGAGGAAGATTTTTCTAAGGAAGGCGATTTTGGCCTCGTCCACAGTGATACCAGCCTGCTGCTTATAGGAGGAGATGATGTGCTGCAAACAGGGGGAAATATTAGCACAGCAAAAATTACTCACTGGTTACAACAATAACAGTCACATCAAAGCTTGGCCCAATTTCTTTCGCGGACCGCTCGCCACCAGAGGTTCTTGTATTCTTGTTTTACTGAGGTTAAGATTAGGAATAAGATTAGCGTTAGGCATAGTTTTACTGAGGATACGTTTAGGAATAAGGTTAGGTTTAGGCATAGTTTTACTGAGGATAATATTAGGAATAAGGTTAGGTTTAGGTATAGTTTTACTGAGGTTACGATTAGGAAAACCTGGTGGCGACCATTTCTAGGTCGCCGGATTTGACCCGGGGCTAGCATGTTTTGGGGCGAGCGTTTGTGTATTCCTCCATACACTTCAATGGACCAATTATTCTTTTTACAGATCATCATCATTGAGCTCCCGGAAGATAGCAGCAAACACCAGCAGCGTAGCAGAGTTACAGCGGGATAATACTAATAGACTATTTGTGATGCACTTAAAGGTAAGACATTTAAAGAATCCGATTATATATTATCACATCTGAATCAATTTAACATGTAACTGGAACAAACTGAGGTCTGCGTGAATCACGTAACGATCAAGCATTTTGGACTTCCGTTGTCGTCACTCTCTCTTTTACATCACTGTGTTTGTCTAATTCAATTTTAACCGTCCCTTTCCCCTTTCACTCCTTTTAAACCTCCATTCTCCTCCTCCTACCTTCTTCCACTCATCAGTGGACATGAGCTTCATCTGGTCAGCAGGAACTAGATCTTTCAGCATCTTGGGGATCATGACAAACTGCGATTTGTCTGAGTCTACCTTGACTCTGAAGAGGAGCCCAGCCAGGCTGATCATGTCCTCCCTGGTACAATTATGCCACCCCCGTAGGTATTTAGGCAGCTCCTGTGGCGGTGAAAAGAGAACCTCATTTATACTCTGTCACACGCATCACTTGCTGAAAAGAACAGATCTCCAAGCTAACAATGTATGGCATCGCGATGCATTGTTAGATCGAAGACCTGGTCTTATTGGCAAGCGACACTATCGTGGGATGGAGGATCATTTTTTGTGACGCTCGTACTCTGCCACCAACTCAAGGCAACATATTGAATATCAGACATTTGAATACATGTTTCTTAAGTCTTAATAAAAGCTAAAGCTTTGACGTTAGACCTTTTTGACCCAAATATCTTTTCTTTTTTTTAAATATATTTTTGGGGCCTTTCTGCCTTTATTTCAATAGTACAGTGGAGATTGACAGGAAACAGGGTAGAGAGTCGGGGAGTGACATGTAGTAAAGGTCCGCCAGTCTCAAGAATCGAACACGGGACTCGCCATCAGGCTGCAAAAGTGTAGTGCGTGCCTTAACCACTAGGCCATCGGCGCCCCCAGAGCTTTAACTTTTTAACAAAAACACTTTTGTTTGAACAAAAAGTGATCACTTACACTACCTATAAATGAGAGTAAGTTGAGGTCTTATTAACTTATTTGGTCCCTCTGACTCCATCAGAGGTAACAGCACTTTGGTCAACATCTGTGGTTTTTAAATGTGCTTTATGAATAAATGGATTTGACTTACACAGTGAAAAGGAATTGACAGTGATTGAGACTAGAATGTGTTGTGGCTGTGAGTATGAGAGTCTGACCTGTGGGAAGTGGAACGACAGGTCAGCGATTAGGTCTCTGCCAGGAGTCACGTTGAACCACAACTTCCTCATAAAGAGGACAAGGTAGGGAGCAGGGGTCGGAGTGCCTGGGAAAAAAAGGATTTATTCACATCTATAGATTAAAACATAGAACATAGAAGTATAAACACAGAAGATGTTTGGTCTGTTTCATTGCTTGGTGAAAAGGGATTAAGTCACTGTGACAGAATTGTGACGGCAAAGCACAGAAAGATTAAGAGATCACATCTCAGCAGCATAAAACCAAAGAAAGAAAAAAAGACAGACATTCATACATAGATAGATAGAAAGAAAACAAAAGCAACAAAGAAATAAGATGCATACAGTACATCAGGTCTGTACAACCAAATAAAAGTATAATACAGTGTATGTTTGAAAATGAAACAGCAAGATGCATAAACTGACAAGTAATAATGTGAAGGAACCATCACCTTCTTTGACTTTCTTTGCTCTCTTAGGCTGGTCTGTCGGCACCCTTAAACTGTCAAAGAAATACTTCCGGTCATCCAAGCTAATGATCTGGGGGGGGGGGGGGATGTATATGTTACATGGAAAAAAGGTCTAAACCATTCTGTCCAATTGGTAGATATAGAACAAAGACTCCAGTGTGTGATTTTATATACTACAACATTATAGACTACACAATTGTCTACTTGTTTTTTATTGCTTTGCACAATTTTCCCCCACATTCTGCAATATTCTGATATCTCTCTATTATCTATCAATTAGAAGTGAATGTTCACACAGATGGAACAGTTTGTGTAGTTGAAGATGTGTTAACAAATAGAAATCTGGCACCCATTCCCCTCTAATGCCTACAGAGTTAAAGAAAATTCTGTTCTATGAAAAAATCTGAATGCAGCTACAGTCAGAATACAGATACAGAAAAGGAGAAAACAATGAATTAAAAAACTTTTACATTACCACACCTTTTTGAGTGTGGTCTTCATAAACAGACTATAGCCTTCGGACGAGCTCAGTCCGAGTGTAGAGGCGATTGCACGACACAGATCCTTGATTCTTGTTGTTGAGGTCACTTCAAACAGCTACAGTGAAAAAGGGACAGTCCCGGTATACATATGGTACAGTATATCTCTTTACACTCACAGAGATCCTTACACTCTGGGAGCATTTATTTAGTGCAATTAATTCACATGAATTTAAACTATTTGTGTCATGAGTAGGCTACATCCAGACAGAACATGTATATTACGTGGCAATAAAGACGCATAATTATTTTCTGAATCGAGATTGATTTTTCACAGCGAAAAAAGCATCAACCTGTATCAATGAGGCATCACCAAACGTTTGATATGAAATATTTGCAGATGTATTTTCATATTGTTTATTCATCACATGTGTAAGGACCATAAGAGTAAAGGGTCAAGAGCCAATAAGAAATATGAAAACCAAGACAACTAATAATGGCATGGGTTAATGTGGATATTGGCCTTCAGTGTTTATCTCCAAATTTGGGCAAGGTTTAACGCGCACGCACGCACGCACGCACGCACGCACGCACGCACACACACACACACACACACACACACACACACACACACACACACACACACACACACACACACACACACACACACACACACACACACACACACACACACACACACACACACACACACACACACACACACACACACACACACACACACACACACACACACACACACACACACACACACACACAATGGCTGCTCAATGAGCAGACGTGTTCACAGCGTTAATAAGAACATGACAGTGTCTTACGTCGTCTGTTTCGTTGGGGAAGTGGATTTTGTGGAAGATCTGTTGGCTGTTCTGTTGGACGGCCTCCACTTCCACTAGATGGGGAGGCAGCTGTCTAGGCTCCATTCTAATGGCACAAAGAGGTACAATAGAGAGCGTTAATGTGTGTTAATTTAACTCTTGAAGAGTGTACACAGTTGAATAACAAAAGATCCCTTAATGAAGCTTGACAAAACAGGGTCTAATAATGCCTTGGTTTCCCTGTGGATCTCTGACATCATGTTGATGACATCATATTGAAGACGTCAATCTTGCCCAAAAGTGGAGGGATTTGAATTAAGAAAATGTGAAAGATATTCACTCAAAAACATGTGAAAAACATTCAGGGATTTACTTCACTTGCCTACTGCCAGCAGTGCGCACAAGAGATTTGGCGCAGTGGTTTGCAAGATTAGCCAGTAAAACTCCTGGCATGTACAGCTGTAGCTCACCACTTATAATATAGGGTTGCTTTTGTTGAGATCATGCTTCTCTCTCCCACTCTCTTTCTCTCTCAATTCAATTTCTGTTAAATTCGAAGGGGCTTTATTGCCATGGGAAAAATATGTGTTACATTGTGAAAGAAAGTGTGAAATAAAAACAAAACGAAGAAATGTACAAAAAATATAGGCCTACAGCCCACTCGAATAAATACATCTGTAACCAGTCAGAGCTATGTCACATTGAAACTTTGCAATCAAGTTACTATGCAAGTCACTATATAGAAAACCTAAAAAACGTGCTTGAAAAATACTACGTTTTTATCAGCAAATTGGACTTTTGCTGATAAAAAATACATATATTGGAAAGATTTTCAGGGAGTGTCTTCCTTGGCCTACTGGAAGCATGGACAAAAAAATGATTGGTCCACTCTTTGCAAGATTAGCACCAGACTCATGCATACACATACAGTACACTCAACATTTTATCTCTCTGCCTGGTGGAGATAAATATATCAAAGTAATAAATGGAGCATCAGAAAGGTGATTGACAATTCAGATTTTGTGCCGGTAGTTGTATTCAGTTTGTATTTAGATATGCGTGCACACCCCCATCAGTGCATACTAATTGACCCCAGGTGAACGTTGGTGCACGTCTGACCTGAGCATGGCGTGTAACCTCTTCAGACAGCCAGGGGACAGAGCGTCTCTGGGCCGCGACTCCAGGAACCGCTCGGTGTGTTTCAACAGGTTCTGGCTGGGCGGGAATAGACCTGTGCACAACCACATCAGCTGCCACCCATACTCCATACTCAACCTGAGAGAGAGCGAGAGAGAGAGACAGGCAGACAGACAGACAGAGATGGAGCGGAGGTTATATAGAGGTTATAATGATTTTGCTTACAGCACTTTTTTTAGCTTACAGCAAAATCATTATTGAGCATTTAGTAAGCAAGTCATTCACACACGCGCACGTGCACGCGCGCGCATGCACACGTGCACACAGACACACACACACACACACACACACTTGTTTATCATTGTATATATTTAAATGTCTTAATGAATTGAATACACATGGCAGGACCACAATGGAAACAAGCCCCTAGAGGGCTTTTTGTGTTATCCTTTTAACAATCATTGTAAACCGTACCTCTGTACATATTGCAAATTGTTTATCAAGTATTCAATCAATCAATAAAAACAAATGCACACATTCGTACAAACACACACTTAAGTCAGTACCTGTTGTTGTTGTTGGTCATCTGTCTCATGATCTGGCAGTAGATCTCATCCTGCAGAGCCTCGTGCTGGGTGGCAGGTCCAAAGATCTGGTCCGTCAGCTCTAGGGGGCTGCGAGCATGCTTGATGGGGTAGTCCCCCATGTACTTCAGGATGGGTGGCAGCAACGGTCAAGGAAGACTCCTCTCCATACAGACAAATCTGCAGTGTTCATTTAACTCTGAGAGTGTACAAATGGAACCAAAATGGTCCCGTAAGGGTCTATTTGGTTCCATTTGTCCACTCTCAGTTACACTTTTAGTTTTTACTCTCAGAGTTAAATTGACACATATTTTACTGTGCACAGTCTATATAATACAGAGGGACGATCCATATCAAAATAAAAACCCTGCCCACACACCATCTGTTGTTCCATGCCTCTCCATTCTTGAGATATGACCAAATATGTAATTCTGAAATTGAGCTTTGACCTTTTTAACCAAAGAATGTATCATCTCTACCATCTCAGTAGGGTAGCCAACTGACCATAATTGTTTGTTCACAGACAGACAGATGCACACACAGGAGCAATTACAGTTCCCTGCCATGCACGGCAGCTACTGTAATACTGTAAATGGGTTTTAGTTGTGAAATTAAAGACTATACATGTAACAGATTATCTTTGCTTTGTCACTGTCTGTCTAAGGTGCAATCCTGAACTTATTTGAATGAATACAACTTTATTTGAACCAATCTGTACATAGATTGGTGAAGCAATAGGAAGCGCCGCACGAAAAGCGGCTGGGTTTGGATCCGCCCTTCAAGACCATCAATTGGGCTCGTTCTTTCAGTCTACCTACTGGCTGACATAATATCTCCCCTGGCTAATCAGGGATTCTGTCTGTCTTGGTGGGACAGTAGATGTTTCACAGATCTCGGATATGGGAGACCAGGTACATAAAGCATATGGATTGCAGCTTGAAACATTGTTCAGAAGGATATCAGTGAAGGCGTTGCAGGCCAGGGGACCGAGCTCAGCGTTACGGGCCACGCTACGCAGCAGCGGCTGTTTGAGAGGTTCTCTGGAGCAGGCCCACAGTTTCTCTCTGGCGCCCCCTCTGGACTGGCCATAGCGTCCTCCGTGGTCCTTACCTGGCTGCCTGTGAGTGACATGTGGAAGAACGTGACATTCTGTGAGAGTCATTTGTTGCAGAGTTGTGTTCAAGAACGGAACTAGCTGATATCAACAGACAAGATGAACACAAGGCAGTATGTATACACACATAGGCTACAGATAGCAAAAGTGAATTGTTGAAAGCATGAGAATTTCAGTTTTCGTATGCATCCGTAAATTTGTGCTGCTTTTTCTGAGCAGGTCTCTAAAAATGACTGCTACCCTGCTATGTTTCTCATTACCTGAAGTTCTCCATGGAGAACTCTTTGAGGGACATGGGGGCCACTGCTTCATCTCTGCCTTTTGGTGAGTTCTGTGTTGTTGAGGTCTTCCGGCTTCCAGTGCTCACAGTGAGCAGTTTCTGGGAGGTTCAGAGGCATTTCATCAGTAACACCAAAAGGGTACATCATTTTTATCCATCATGACTCAGTCACAACGGACCTAAAGTTGCAGGTAACTAAAAACTGTAGTGTCTTTGCCTCTCAATGGAAATGGAAACCGGTTGGACTACATGAAAATAGGGGGTATTTATGGGGAATGCCATTATTTTTACTCCTCCCATTCCAACTTCGGTTTTCTTTCAAATGTCTCCTATTTATTGACCAATTTTCTTTTTAACAAAACAGCAGCAGCAGCAAGCTACTAATGATCACATGTAAAGGTAACTCCCTACCAGCGTGGCATCAGGGGGCCGGCTGAGGGTCGGCAGAAACCTGAGGGTATCGGTGTAAACTGCACCAGTTGTCCCGGTCCGATCATGTGTCGCCCGGTTCCAGCTGCGCTCCACATTGAAGTCTGCGTCTTTCTTCACGACCAGCAGGTCACCTCGTTTACAGGCCAGGAACGTGGGGTCATCTTGGGGGTGGGGGGGTGGGCGAGAGAATAAAAGAGATTTGAACAGAGAAGCAAAGTAAAAGAAACAAATGAGAGGGAATATGATTACACTAAGAATAGTAAAGACAGATAGGGGTACAACAGGTAACTAAACGAGTTAATCGACAAAAAGAAAAATCTATAATTCATTAAAATAATCAATGAATAATCTATGCGTATTTTGTGCATATCAATATAGGCAAAAAGGTTCAAAATCTTTCAAAAATAGTAAAAACTAGAAAAAGTGCTCCTCGGAGCACAGGTCTCCGCCAGGTCAGGTACGTTATTCTGGCCTCCTGGTGGCGCTATAATAGGCCAATGTGAAAAGGGTGCCATTTATTCTTAGGTCTTTCACGGCAATCAGACACTGCATTCATGATTTGAGGCATTTTGTTCCAAAAATGTGTTTTGCTAAATTAGACCTGCTGATGGCGCTATAACAGGCCAATGTGAAAAGGGTGGCATTTCTTCCTCGGCCTAGTGGGAATGTGTGTGTGAAATTTCACGGAAATCGCAAGCTGCGTGCATAGTTTGAGGCATTTTGTTCAAAACGGACCAATCCTGCAAACTTTGGAAGCCAACCATAGGCAATCAGGATGGAATATGGGAAATCGGACAGATCCGTGTTGATCTCATGACTATAGAGATACTGTGTACCGATTTGCATGACATTTGGATCAAATCTGTAGGAGTAATGTAAAAAAATGTGTTTTGCACAAATCAGCCTCCTGGTGGCGCTATAACAGGCCCATGTGAAAAAATTGGGGCAGAGGTTCTGAATTGGCATCCAGGGAGTGTGTGTGCACAGTTTCGGAGCGAACGGACCAACGGTGCCGGAGATTAGCTGGTAACACACAGACAGGACACACACACACACACGGACACACGGACGGACGGAAGGACGGACGGAGGGTAAAACATACTCTCTCGCCATGCCTTTCGGCCTGGCGGAGACAATAAAGAGAAAAAATACAAAGAGAGATCCAGTTATATCTCTCTTGACTATTTGCACTATAAAATGAAAGGAAAGTTTGACATTTATAGCAAAATATGGACACCTTATATAGCTTTTTGTGGACTGAACTGATAGTGGGACCCTACGATACATTGTGGAGGTAACTGTAGCTGTACACTAGCAATTTATATATATATATATATATATATATATATATATATATATATATATATATATATATATATATATATATGTTTTTGTTATGTACT
This sequence comes from Gymnoscopelus microlampas, assembly GCF_963454915.1. NCBI lineage: Eukaryota > Metazoa > Chordata > Actinopteri > Myctophiformes > Myctophidae > Gymnoscopelus > Gymnoscopelus microlampas. The sequence goes on along the minus strand of NC_139942.1, from coordinate 40,026,865 downwards.
GTACTGTATTTTCCATTGTCTTGTTATAAAATAAAAATATATATATTAAAACAAATAGGAAAAATAGCAGATCTACAAGCTCACAACATTAAGCGATGTTGTTGATTGATGTGTGCGTATGTACGTGTATGTGTGTGTGTGTGTGTGTGTGTGTGTGTGTGTGTGTGTGTGTGTGTGTGTGTGTGTGTGTGTGTGTGTGTGCGCACTTCTCAATGTCAGTGTGTACTTCTACAGCTGAAGTTGTGTACAGTTGTGTAACATACTGTGTTTATGTCCATGTAAATGTGTATGCACTGTATACTAAGTCCCACACATATCCCATATGTCTGTATTCATGTGCATAGTATGTGCATGGATAAACATGAACATGAGTGTAACGGTGTATACATACAGTACGTACATGTGTGTCTGCATATACTGTAAGGTCCTACCTGGTTTATTGGCGTCCTGCTGGGTTATTGCGTATATGGAGCGCTCTTTCAGGCCCTCCAGGTACAAGGACATGAGAGCAGCCATGTCGGCCCCATCCAGACACTTCAGCTCATAACTTCCATCGACCGTGTCCAGACTCACAGACTGCCCGCTGGCTGTGCCATCGCTGGAGATTGAGATGGATAGATGCATTGATGTAACCAGAATGTAATCAGAGGCCAGTGGTCAGCCAGCAGCTGACCATTTTCAATCAAATACAGCCAGTGTGTCCTCCTGTCAATTTGTCCTTGAGCAAGGCACTAACATATATTTAGTGTGAAGCCACATTGAGTGAGAGCGCTACCTCCATGTCTAATAAGTTAACATAACCACTAGGGGTGTTAACATTTACACGTGTTAACATGCACACGTTTATGCATTGTAAATTACAAACCGACTATCATTTACCATTAACCCTAACCCTAACCCTAACATCAATCTAAAACAAGCTCTGTTAAAAATAACTACACACTTGCACGAGACATTAGACTAGAGGCAAGGAAAAAATAAACACAAATGCAACCTAATGTACAATAACACCGGCTCAATGTTAAAACAATGCTATTGTAGCACTGCAAGCTCTCAACAACAATCTCTACAAGCCGTCACCATTGAGAAAAGTGACAAGAGACAAAGTGACAGGATTACATTGTTAATCTGTGAAAATGGAGTAGTTGAAGATGTCTGCTTCAACATACATAACTTAAAACATGTCCCATAGGTACTGCCTTCAAGTCTTCACGTCCCATGAAGCAAGTGACCTATCTGCAGGTGACCACCTCATAAAAGTCAAATACTTGGCTTTGATAGATTGCCTTATAGCCTAATTAGTATTGGACCCACTCGTGTTGTTGACATTTGTTTGTTTGAATTGCCTTTTATGGCTGGTCGTTTCCCTTCCCATGTTGAAATATGGCCTCAAATACATTTAGTTGTCTTTTCTTATGGATTTTTCACACCTCTAACGCTAACAAGCTGTGACAGTAGTACATATTATCACATGCCCAGCCTTTATTTGCCTTGGGGAGGGGACAGACTGAGAGGGTGATAAGCCTTAATAGCCCTATGGCTGATTTGTGTTTTCGAGTTCCTATGTTGCTTACCTCGTTGTATGAGTTCCAGTCACCTCAATATAGGGCAGCTCCAACAACTTTTTGTCTCTTCCATCCATGAAGAAGATACCACGGCCGTTTATCGCCGCCACAAACCTGCTTTTAGGCAATGGAGGCCCTGTACAGTACATGGGTGTGGACAAAATGTGGAGAGTTCCCATGATGAGCAATGTCAGAATTAAGTTTCCCTGAAAGTGCACTGTATTGTATATTATTGTATGTATATTGTATGTATATTATTCGGCGAGGTGGTGCTAACCTGAGGTCATCATAACTTCATAAAACTTGGAGAAGTCGACGGGCCATTTCCCACAGGCAAAGTCCACTATTTCTCCCTTTACGCTGTCGGCTGTCTTCTTGCCACCGTAGTTAATATCCTGCGTGGCAACGTTTCTCATTAGCCATCCTCTTATTAAGTCAGAAACCACATTTTCTCGTTACCATACCTCACAAAGTAAAGCTACAAAACAGCATATTCTGTTTGTACTTATAATGTTGTATAAGATCAGTTTAGTTCTTTAATGTAAAAAATAAGAGAAACTTTGTCTGTCTGTATCACCTGTATGTGGACCGAGTTGATGAGTTGGAGCCATTTTGCCAGAGACTTGGACTCTACGAGTGACATAGTGATGCAGTCTTCAACCACCTTCCGTGTGTTCTCGGGACTGTTGTCCAAGCCAAACTGGACGCGGTAGTGCTTGGCTGCCAGCTGGACGTATTCATCCTCCTGAGTGACACAGGTAAACTCCTTTAACCCAGTGGTTCTCAAAGTGGGGTCTGGGGACCCCCAGTGGTCCTTGAGGAGGTTCCAGGGGATCCCCAGCAAAATAAGTTAATATAGCATAAAAATCACGTTAACCACTTGAACCCTACATATATATAGGCTATTTGAAAAACAGAAAATACTGAGAACTTGAAGAAATTTAACAATTTTGTAATATTTTTAAAACATTTTAGCAACATAACTTTTGCATGGGGGTCCCTGGCACAAACTATGAGAACCCCTGCTTTAACCAGATACAGCTAAACCAGACACACAAAACACCATTTAGCTTAGTTTGATTCTATTCTACAGAAATTGGTATTATTAAAGCGTTGGATGTTGTTGATTGACCACAGTACCATATTCTCACCAATGTGTATTTAAAATGTCTAGATATTGTGTTGGATTGAGCAACCACAGGGAATATACTGTGAGATAAATTTCATCCGCAAAACCTTTAGACAATGATTCTATAAGACAACAAATATGATTTTTACAAAGTGACTTTCTATACTGCTGCTGCACATACTGTACGGCGAGTGAGTTAGTGTGAGCCTGTTAGAATTGATTGGAGTATGTTTAACATGAGAAATGAATGAAAATCCCTCCATTGTCTCCCGGCAAGAATATATGTGTCACCTTGTCACAGACGTAATCACCCAACTTGAGCCCTCTGATGATCTGCCTGTAGATGAGATCCGTGCTGACGGGGTCCAGCGAGCAGTCGTGCCACGGTGCGAACAGCTCCTTGCGGATGTAGAGCCTCCATGGGGCGTGCTGCTCCTCCTCGCCCTGCCTCCTCACCTCCTGCTCGCACTGGGAGATGGCGTCCATCACGTGCTTCTTGCCGCTTCCCAGAGACCACATCTGGAGATGGAACACAAATCACTAAGTTGAGGATAACGATATTAAATAAACGGTCAAATTAAAGGGTCATCAGAATGGATACATTATAAATCTTGGGCAGTTTTATCGGCAGTGGTCTGGTTAAAAAGAAATAAGACATTGACTCCGTCCATCTACTAACTAACTGAACAAAATAAAAAAAATCCAATGGCTCAGACACTTTGGTGACTGCACAACTGCAGGGGGTCCAGCTCACCTTATCATACATGCCAATGTAGAGAGAGAAGCCGTAGGTGTCTTTAAGATTGATCTTCTTGGCCACCGTTTGGCAGACCTCAGCAGAAGTGCTGGCTGAGTCCAGAGACAGACTGACACTCTGTCCGTCCATTAGAGACACAGATACAACCGTAGGCTTCTTGGATTTGGTCGCCTATGCATACGGAGATGATTAGGTTGAATTCAAAGACACATTACTGACTTGATGATTAACTGGAAAGAAATAATGTCAACATAAGTGATAATGATGGACATGTGTCCATCCTTTGTTACAGGTGTCAATGTGTCTGTGTGAATATAAAGTTTAAAAAGAGCTGCCAAGTCACACAATTGCACACTTACCTGTAGTTCTATCCAACAGGGCGGTTCCCCTCTCTGTCCGTTGGCCACGATACGATGCAGACGCTCAGTACAATAGTCAGCATAGCCACCTGGTCCTTTACGGAGAAAGCTCTCCAAGTACTGTCAAACAGAACAGAGGGAGAATTTGGAATCAAATAGGAAGGCAGGAGAAACAAGATGAGAAGAGAAGAGAAGAAAAGGAAGGGAAGAGAACTTGAACACAGGGGTGGAAAAAGTCCTCACAAGTATCAATTCTGCAATGTAGAAATACTCTGTTACAGGTAAAAGTTTGGAATTCAAAATGTACTTGAGAAAAAGTACAAAAGTATTGGCATCAAAATGTACCGGTACTTAAAGTACCAAAAGTAAAAAAGTACTCATTCTGCAGAATGTCCCATTTCATTTATTTATAAAATCTTTTGGAAATAGCAGATCTACAAGCTCACAATGCGTCACATCGCAACGCATTGTGAGCTTGTAGATTGGCTATTTTCATATGGCCGAAATGTATATAAGGCTGATGTATATTTTGTAATAATAATAAAAATCTACAAAGTAACTAGTAACTTAAGTTTTCAAATAAAAGTACTGAAGCAAAAGTACAATATTTGGATCTGAGATGTAGTGGAGTAGACGTAAAAGTATTGGAAATGGGAAATACTGAAGTAAAGTACAAATGCCTCAAAATATATACTTAAGTAAATGTTCTTAGTTACTTTCCACCACTGCTTGAACAGTAATCTGTCTAGGTCTTTGATACTGCACTGTAAAAGCCTTCTGGAAAGGGCTGCATTACACCAGTCTCTCCATTATGGACTAACCTTCATGAGGAGGTCTGTAGGAGGGAAGATCCCTAGACAGATGGAGAGGAGAATCCAGCCTCGCTGACGGCTCTGCTGGTTCCTGTTATTCCCCAGCTGCTTACAAATCTGGCAGTAAATCTCATCTCTACCAAGGCGGGGAAACACACAAAACATGATAACCGATGGTAAACACGATAAATGTAGGAATGTCCCTAACAGCATATATGTCTACTATATCTCTGTTGTGATCATAAAGTACATATTATATGACAGTTAGTTATGACATTGTGATTGTCTGGAAGGCATTCTATATCTCCTGATATCAGTACTCCAAATGCATCCACCTAGTTTGCCTTCCCTGTAACCTAGCGGCCGCCAGCCGCTGTTACTAACAAAGTCGTTTTGGTTTTCTATCATAAAGATGTATAATAATAGGAGCTATATCATTATATTATTATAATAACTAAACTGTGGTATAATATAAAATAATTCCCAAGGTTGTGCTCTATCATGATATCGGCACTGGTGTCCTGATCTATTAAATGCATACATTTATCTGTATGCATATGGCAGTATTTATTTTGTGTATTTCAATGTTCCCACTACTTTGACAGCCAATCGTAATGTCAAGTGTTCCTTCCCATTGTTGTCCAGCTGTACCTTATGTCTGGTCTTGACAGAGCGTAGCCAACGATGACATGCAGCTTCTGCAAGGATGACATGGGTCGATCCAGAGTAGGCCCCTCTCCGATCATAATGTCCTCTCCATCCTCTCCCTCTTCAACCTGGTGAGGATACATGACACCAGACGAGACAAACAAGCTCATTATATTAAATTGACATGTATACAAAAGCAATGCAGCTTTACTTGCGAGTACGATGGCAATAGAATGACTCACCTCCTCAAAGATGGTAGATCTTCTCCTCTGTCCACCGGATTTCTTCTTGTTCTTTCTCAGTATTTTCTGTTGACAACATATTGTTATTCATGACATTACACTTATTCCGTTATACTGTGACACCAGATGGCTTTATGGGTAATACTCTGCACTTTAACCACATTTAACCTGGCATTTCTATTTTGGGCACATTTTAAAAAAATATGTATTTATTTTTTCTTCTAAATGTTCAACACAATTCTTGTATTTGAAAATAGCTGATCTACATGCTCACAATGCATTGTGATCTTGTAGATCAGGTGTTTTTGTTACAAAATATAGGGCTTAAGTGGTAGAACCTTAAACTGTTGTCTATAACACATTGTCAGAAATATAGTTTATATAAAGTTCTACAGTGTTGCTGCAATATTGCACTACCTCTGAGAGGAATTGTTTGGAAAGTAATGCAGGATAGACGCAATTGCCATCTTAAGGATTAATATCAAGATAATAATAATAAGATAAGATTAATAATAAGTGTACATTCAATGATCACAGGAATTCTTTACTAGCCAAGGTTTGTGTATGGCAATGAAATGTACCATTCTTCACAATAATCATAAAGTGATTGAATCATTAAGAGTGGACTTAAATATTCCACAAGTCCACACAATCAGAATTAATGAAATTTTGCAGATGGTCAAAAACTGGCATGAGGAACACAACACAGAGATATGTGACCCTTAAGAGTATACAAACCACTTTCATATCAACACATGACCACTCAAAAATAATTTCCTCAGATGCACAGACACTTCAAATATATTTTCTGCGTTTACACAAGTTTCACCTGGTCTAATCCCACCAGGTTGCTGAGCCTTCGGCCCTGCTTCTTAAACCGGCTGATGAGGGGGCTGGCGGGCTCAGATTTAGGCTCGGGTATGTCCCCCATGAAACGCAGAATCATCCACCACACTGTAAGACACGCCTGGAGGCAGGACAGGAGGACAATGGGAGATATGAGAGAGAGAAGGAGCAGACATAAATGTACAAGAAAAAAGAGGGATGAGAACATGTGTCATCACAGGCATATGGTAGGAAATAAATAGGTGATTTAAAGAAAGTGATAACTCTATAGTAAGTAATTATTAAAAAAAAAGTTATTTTTGCACTTGTAAATAGTTCATAGTTCATGACATGTGCCGTCCATCCTCTCACCAGCGTGTCCCCCTCATCCTCGTGGGGGAGAAGTGACTGTCTGAGTCTCTGGGTGATGTGATCATGCGTGGTGTTGCCCTGGAAGTGAAGGGAGCTGAACTTGCTGAAGGAAAACTCATGATTGTCGCCGTCATAGTCATCATACTCCTCATCTTCATAATCTATTGGGATAGAAGGTGGGACGATGGGAGCAGACGCCAGGGATGGGGCTTGAGCTGGGGCCTGAGCTGGGGCCTGAGCTGGGGCCAGAGCCGGGGCCAGAGCCCGGGCCAAAGCCGGAGCCGGGTCCACGGTCAACACTGGAGTTAGGGTTATTGGTTCCACTGGTTCTGGCTCTGGGGTATAGGTGTTGGTTTCCTCCACCGGCTCTGGAGTGGCGTGCTCCCTCTCCAAGTCCTGATAAAGTAAACATAAGGGACGGAATAGGATAAAACTCACTCGCTATATCTCACTATGGTAAAGTTCAACATGGTCATTAGTGTCAACTTAATCTAATCTCACATAGATTACCAAACTCGGTTACTCCAGGGGCACCCCTAACCGGTGTCTCACTGAGTAAGAGCGCACATAAATACATAATTAAAGCTATAGTCTTTCACACATCTGCGATTCAATTCTGACTAGAGGCTCTTGGCTGCATGTCATCCCCCTCTCTCTCCCGCCTTTCTGGCCTCTCTGAAATAAAGCATAAAGTCCCCCTAGTTCCCCCGATTATGTGTTTAATCTTCCTTTAGAGGACGATATTTGCAGTGTTAATAGTTCAGTTTTTATTAAATGAAGACACATAGGAGTCATTTAACTTGTTATTCAATATGGAGAAGCTTAAGTTGCCGGCTAACCTCTAAGCCGTCTGGCGCTGGCCCTTGACGCCCCAACACTGTGAACAGTCCAAACATATCCTCCACCATCTCCTTGTCACTGATTGGCTCGGGCTCTTTGGCGGCCAGCCGCGATTGAGCGAGAACTTCTTCCAGTCGCCGTTGGAGCTCCAGAGCCTTCTGCTTCTGTGCCTCTTGGTCCTGAAGTGACAGGTGGATCTGATGGGGAGGGGGGGGGAGATAGAAAGAAGGGGACAGAGAGAAAAAAGAGCAGCATCCCATGTATGAACCCAATCTTCCTATGACATATTCAAAACAGTGTAAATGCATGAATACCTCATGATGTTATTTTCAGTCTCAATAACATACACTTACATCAGTCCTCATTCTTTTGACCATTCTCCTGTCCAGAACGCCTCTGGTGTGAGCCTGCAGCAATGTGACTGCCCCTCTGCTTTGCCTGTAGCTCTTCCTGGCCAAGTGACCTCGTACCTTCAGTTCGTAACAACCTTCCATTAGTAATCATGCCCTTGAGATTATTCTTATTACAGACTGGTAACTGTGTGAGACTGGTAAGTAATAAGGTAATCATTTTAATACAATTTGGATTACATTTATATTTATACTAGGCAATCTCATGACTCACAGTGAATGCAGAGGTTGTGTAACATTACAAAGAACTAGTAAAAACACTGCCACAGTCAAAAGCCACACTATTATTTTACACTGCCCATACCTGGCTCTGAATGCTGATTGCAGCTGCTCTCTCACGCTGGTACTGTAACTGAAGCTGGCGAGCGCGGACCTTTGCTGCCAGGCGTTCAAAGCCATGCTTGACCTAGACGGAGCACCGGACAGAACGGGTCATGAGTGGACTAGGTCAGTGGAACCGAGATAACACCACAGCACATTTTCACATTGAATTACCATTACACTTTGGAGTAGAACCACTGTGTGTAATTTCTAGAATGTCTAATTAAGGGGTGCTCAGGTCGAGCAGGGGTAATCCCCGCCCACCACCACGGAGAGAAGGGGTTCGAATCGGCCTCCTTCGAGGTTGTTCAGAGCTCCTGTTCAGTGGGAGGATGAACTGTGAAGAATAGCATGTTGCTCCACATGCATTAGATCCTCCAAGTGTTACGACCTTGTGGTAAAATCCCTCATTGTCAGGTGAAAAGAAGCGGTTGGCGGCTTCACGTGTATCGGAGGGGACAAATGTACTACACCCTCCCTGACAAACCAATCAGTAGTGGTCAGCAGCAACAATCGACTGCAGTACTGTACAATGGATAGTGGGAATGGGCAGAATGGTTAAATTGGGAGAAAAGGGGGAAAAAATTATGATGAAAGTGGGATTGCATACATATAATAGATAGTACTGTATTTCAATATTTAATTAACTTTAATTTGTGTCTGTGCATTCCCCAGCATCCATAATCAGGTGGGAGCAAACGTGATGCATTGAGAGCTTGTAGATCGGCAATATTTTGCGAAAAGATTTGCGGCCCAAGTACAGAGCCAGTCCAAGTCCAGTTCAATACATCTAGACTCTAGACTTAGTGAACTGGACCTGAGTCCTATAGGGTTTAAGTGATTAAGACAAGGGTGACCCCTATGAATAAACAAAGTGAAACCCATCGTGTTGCATGAGCTTGGAGCTGTCAGCTCTGATGTTCACCCACCTTTCTGAAGTGTCTGTCCTTCGTGTGAGTTCTCCAGTGTCTCTGTATGACCACAGCTGCTCTCCTTTTCTTCACAAAGCACTTCCTACAAAAGGAGAAAATAGACTAAAGTCATCATTGATTAAAAAACGAATATGCCACCCATCAACTCTCCTTCAATAAACAAGGCACTAAACAAGTCAAGGAGCTTATTTTGAATTATCCATTTCTAATCAATAGAGCAATCATTTTTTATTTCTTGTCCACCTTTGGAGTTGCACCACGGCAAGGTAACTACATAACCCAAACCTCTACCAAAGTGGTCTGTCCCTTTTAGTGGCAGTGGCTCAGGTGGTAGAGTGTCCGCTTGGGGATGGGAAGGTTCCAAGTTTGACCCCCCCCCCCCCCCCCCCCCCCCCCCCCACCCCTGCATCATGTCATTTCATACCACAGTCATACCTGTCATGGTATCCCAGCATGACTCTCTGTATGACGAGGGCCTTCCTGTTGAGTTCATTCTCTCTCTCTCGCTCCAGGAGAGAGTCATGTGCATCCTGAAATTGGGTGAAAAAAAGATTATACCTCTGCTAAGACTGTGTTTCAATTTATGAACTGATCAAATAGTCCATTTGAGGTCAAACTGAAAGCATAAATCTTTACAATTGCTTCTTGCACATTCTACCTTAGCTATTGCTCAAATGTGTCTAGCACATACTTATTACTAAGTAACACCATTCAACCAATGAACAATCATAATGTTACAAATAGCATGAGGCCATTAGTTCATACCATTAATCACATGTAATTACAAAACAATGTGTTAACTGCTGGAAAACAAGATGAAATTATGCAAGTTTTCTGCACCTTGAGGAAAATCTTGGTCTTGCCTATTTTCCAGTCTCCCTCTTCCGTTATGGTAGCCTTGCAGATGGCTTCACAACAGGCCACAGTTGTTGCCTAGAAGGACAACAAAACACATTTGAACATAAGATGACACTTGAGTAAGCTAGAACATGACATAATGAGTTAAAGTAGACTTGGTTCCCAAGCCATGAGCCATAGTTCAGGATCTCCTGTTTCCTTAACGTGAGGCAGCAGCATAATGTACAAGTGCACCCCCTGGACTTGACACTAGTATTTTGCAGGGACTTACCCCCTACATTCAACACTTTATACATTGTGCCAAGCAAGGAGGCATTGGGTACCATTTTTATAGTTGTTGGTATGATTTGGCCGGGGATTGAACCCCAACATTCTAACCACAAGGCTGGTTCATATGTTAGGTACACAACTGCACATACCGTATATATCATAGTCACCTAAGCATCTTAAAGGAGTAGTTCATCCCAAAAATGACTTATTTTCAATCAACAAGCATTGAATTCATGGAGATTTTTTTGTTTGTCTCATTCCTGAGCCAATAATTTGATGACCGGGTCATCGGTCAATAGGAGACTCAGTAGGAGACTCTTTGAGTCTCTTTTGAGTCTCCTACTGATATAGGAGATCAATAGGAGACTTCTACTGAGTCTCCTAATGATCGAATGGCTGGCAGTCTCCTATTGATCAAATGATTGGTTCAGGAATGCAACGAAAAATGTAAAATATCAATGAATTCAAGGCTTCATGGGGTGTGTAATTGATAGAAAATAAGGGTGAATTTTGGGTGAACTACTCCTTTAAGCAAGTACTATACTGTAGAGGGTGTCATAAACATAAGATACTCATATAAAGAGTGTCTATATTAACATTGGCTGCCAGAATTATTTATTTATTTTCTACAGTAGACTGCCAGACTTTTTCAATGAAAAAACAAAAGTACTCAGGAGCCGAGATACAGAGTTTTAAGTTAACAAGGAAGTGGATGAGAGTCTAAATCTTCGAAAAATCTTATCTCCTTGGTCTATGGGTCAAATTAAAAAAGAAAAAAAATATATATATTTTTTTTAATTTTTTAATTTTTTAAATTTTTTAAATAAAACGCAGATCTGCGTCTTTGGCAGCCTGCGTTATAAGGACTCAATAGAACGCAGATCTGCGTCTTTGGCAGCCTGCGTTATAAGGACTCAATAGAACGCAGATCTGCGTTTTTGGCAGCCAATGTTAACATTATCACGAGGCTGAGTAGACCATGACTCACTGTTTTGGGGTCACAGAGGGTCGTCCTGAGAAGCACTCTGTAGCGTTGTAGGAACTCTTTGAAGGTATGTTGAATGGGATACCCCAACCTCCGGACGCGGATGGTGTCCACCATACCAGAATACCTCAGCTGGCGCGTACACAACTCCCTGTCAAATGTCTGAAGGAGACATGAATGAATGAATTATACCGTAGCACAGGGGTCTTCAACGTTTTCAGCCCAAGGACCCCCTAGCTGAGAGAGATGAAGCAGGGACCCCCTCTATATTGTATAAAATTGTGTTTTAGATTCAACTTTTTTTTGTTTACGTTTACTGTTCTTTTTTCCCTCTACACCTATACCTCTTTGCCAAAAATAGCCGATCTACAAGCTCACAACGCCTCGCAGTGCGAGGCGTTGTGAGCTTGTAGATCTGCTATTTTTGGCTAAAGCTCTCCTCAGAAAAGGGATGCTAGGTTTCAAGTGGATATGGTAAAAAAAAAAAAACATACCACACAAAGATTTGGCGGACCCCCTGTAGTAACTCTGAGGACCCCCTAGGGGTCCCGGACCCCCTGTTGAAGACCCCTGCTGTAGCACCTTCACTAACATGGCACAGAACTGCTCAGTGAAAGAAGAACCCATTCAATCCGGGAACACATCTGTGTCATTTTGGATTTCTTTGGCTATTCAAAAACAGCAGATATACAAGCTCATAACGCGGCATGAGTGCCACGCTATATGAGCTTGTAGACCTGCTATATATTTTTTTTATCGTGAAACTTTGTGCAAATATATATTTTTTAAAGCAAACATTTGTAACTAATATTTTACAAATGTTCGCTTTAAAAAAATATGTATTCAAAGATTTGCAAACATAGCAGATCTACAAGCTCACGAGTGCCGCACTATGAGCTTCCATATCTGCTATTTTTTAATAGCCAAAGAAATTTAAAAAGACATTGAATGGGTTAAACAACATGGGTTCTAACAGCGCCATGGATCCCATGTGGATTTGATCTGGGACTTCATGTCTGCACTCTGCATGATTCCATTCGTATTGAGGGATTGTGTTGTGGGAAAAAGGATGCATGCTAATTGATTTTATTATTTATTTCTGGCATATAGATGACGCCATACTGATGACGTAAGTGAGCAAGGCTTCAGCCCGATCCAAGCCCCTTTGACTTCCTTTATAAAATACTAAAGTTAAATCATTTTAAAAGAATACATAAAGCATATGTGAATTAAATGCATGGGAGGTTCTTCTTTGGCCTACAGGTGGTGTGCAAAAATATTTTGGTGCTGACCGGTCCATAGGTTTGTGAGGATAGTTCCCGAAACACAGAGACACACTTTGTGTTATTTTCACTATTTCTATTTTATTTTATATTCGTTTTGCGATAGGGGGCTACAGAGGCTATGCTATTTGGGTTTCCTTGGCATGGAAAAGTTTAGGAACCCTTGAAGTAACTCACGTTGGACTGCTTATCATCGTTGGGCTTGAAGCAGCGGATGAAGAACGGCTGGCAGGCAGACAGCTTCTTCATCAGGGAGTCCAGAGACTGGCGAAACTGACTGCTCAGCGTCGGCATCTGCTTGCGGCCATCAGCCATGCCCTGTGAAGGCACAGGAGGAAGACCACTATCATGATGTTCAATGATATCATTCAATGACGCATACAATAATGATTATTTATGTATTTATTTGTTTTAGAATAGCCAATCATTTTTACCCCTTTTTTCTCCCAATTTAGGTGTTATGCCAATGAATACCCCGTTGTTGTTTTTTTTACGATTTATTTTTTGGCTTTTATCCCTTTATTGATAGGATAGTAGTCTGACAGGAAATGGGGAGAGAGATGAGCAGTGACATGCAGCAAAGGCTGTCGCTATAAGGATAATTCCTTTTAACAGGTCGTTCATGAAAGTCCTTGCGGTCTTGTTTCCAATGAGAACCTGTGAGCAATTAGGGGTTAAGAGTCTTGCTCAGGGACAAATTTAATTTCATCGACACATATGCTGGCCTGGCCTGGAATCGAACCTGGGCAACCAGGGCCTCTGGCTCCCTAGGTGGGCTCACTAACCACTCAGCTATGGCCGCCCCGCTATTGGGCCCCGCTATTGGGACTCGACCACGCCACGCGCTGTCAGGCTACTTTGGAGCCTAGGTGCCTGAACGGGTCCGCCAGCAGTCCAGGCCAATTAACACCCTGTTAACACAGCGTCAGCCCATAGGAGTCCCTAGCGCAATGACAAAAGGTCTTCCCTCCCCCAAACACAGCCACGAGCGTCTAGACTCAGCGGTGGCGGACCACTCGAGTTGATGATTAGTCATCGTCTATTTAACACCCCTTGAGATATAATACATCACACAGATATCACTTTTAGCAAATAATGGAGTAACATAGTTGAACTGTTAAAGGCTTCATGTCCATGTATGCTGGTTTCTGATCATAGACTCTTTTTGAGTTGGCTCTCTAGAATTAAAGTTACACTTTCATACCCGCAGAGAACTCTTGGGTGTCATGACAATCCTGCTGTTGCCGGTGCTCTTCACTCCATTGATCTTAAGCTCAGACTCAAAAATCACATGAAGTAACTTATTCGTGGACGAATCAATCATTTTCATGATGTCAGAACTGACGGCGTCTCTGTTCTTCTCCAAGAATCCTTGAATAACAAAAAAGAAAAGAAAGGACCCCAAAGTCAAAGTGTTATAAAGTGTTTGTGGGCCAGGATTTTATGTCCAATGAGATATTAAATAAGGAAGGTCAACTGATTTTGTTTTGTGTACCTTCTGACTCGTAGTGAACTACTCCAGCGAAATGGCGGATCCCAAAGTCTGTGTCGTGCTCGCTCTTAGAGGGGATGTACATGATGTTTCTGCAATGCTGCTGGTTCATCTTGTTCAGCATAGTCATGTCTGTGCCCTGTTCACCAGGCCAAAACAATAATCAATAACCCTTCTACTAGTAAGCCGTCAAATCTTATTTCACCCATTAAAACCGTGTCATTTCAGATTTGAGCGATATATACTGTATATATAGCAACATACGTTTTTCAGAAAACTCTTTTTAGAACAGCGGTTATCAAAAATAGCAGATCTATACAAGCACACCCACTTACATTTATTCAAGCTTCAAAATATATATTGAGCAGCATAAACATTTTCTAGAATGATCCTACTCAATCATTACTTGAACTGATGAGAATAGCAACAGAACGATACCTTTGGAAAATGGCTCTCCTCATCAATGAGAGCCAGCAGGTTGCAGGATGTCCCGGCCAACAGGTCCAGGGTCGGCTGGTTGTCGCAGAACCCGATGTAGTTCCAGACGATGCTCTCTTTCAGGTACTCATCCTGCTCCAGCTTGAATATGTGATGCACAAAGAACTGCTGCAGCTGCTCGTTGGCAAAGTTGATGCACAGCTGCTCAAAGCTGCCAAATCAAGTGGTGACATTTATTGTTAATTTAGAAATGGCTATAGGTGTAATCTACTGTAGTATAGCAGTGGTTCTCAACCTGTGTGTCGGGACCACCAGGGGCGTCCCCACATGATTTTGGGGGGTCCCCCAGAAGACAGTGAAGTGACAATTTATAGACTTTTAAGACCTTTTTAATACTTAAAAAATAAACAAATGAAGTGAAAAAAGTAATCAACAAACTATACTTTAATAACTGGTCAAACATTGGCCAAATTGTCAAATAAAGTATTATATACATTTTGAAAATAACCGCTCTACAAGCTCACAGTGCCTTGTGAGCTTGTAGATCTACTATTTTCACAATATTTATCTGTGGAACCGAGTCAAACAAAATGTAATGTCTGAACTCCTACAATTCCAAGTGCTTATCATGGTGGGGGGGGGAGGGTCCCTAGTTATCCCCAGTTATCCCTAGTTTAATTATTTTGAGGGGTCACTATAGTAGAGTATAGTCTTCAGCTAGAAGTGAGACCTCTCATCACCTGTTTGTGTCAAAGTCCTCGAAGCCAAAGATATCCAGCAGGCCGATGGACTGAGACGCATGTTTGGGGCGTTTGGCCGCCGTCTTGTTGATGACGCTGTTGATTTTCTTGACGATCCATATGAACAGTTTATTGTATATTGCCTGGAGAAGTCACAGATCATCATTTAAGTTGTAATGCACATGGGACCGAGATGTTGAAAAATGAAAGCCAACACACCTGATGGAGTACACAAGTTTTGCTATGTTTTGTTCTGATAATATAACCAGTGGCGAGCACCGCTATACCTTGACAAAGGCGTCTCTACAGTCAGAGGCCTGTTCAGAGCTGAGGGGTTTAGTCACGTTCTCCCTGTTGGTGCGGAAGGACCGATGGGTCAGACTCTTAGCCAGGGATGCACTCTGAACCTGAAGAAAAAGGATGTAATATTGGACCAAAGGTACAGAGATACCAAATATCTCTGTCCCAATTATTTTTGGTACAGACAATTTTTCTTTCAAACCCCAAAAAAGAAAAACTGCATTCAGTTCCAAAAATAGCTCAGCAAGTAAGGAATCCAATGAATGTACTGTATAAACCTCATACTTGCAAATAAAGTGATTCTGACTGTTAGTTGAACTGTTTTCATTTATTTCAGAGACAATAGACACTGATTTACTGTTCTCTAGAAGCATTCCTTTTCACTCAAACAGTACCATCTGCTTTCATACCCCCATGAGGACACAGATGTGAGGTATTGTGTGAACTTTTTGTTCTAGGTATAAATAATAACACAAGGAGAGAAAGGCTCACCTCAAGCAGTTTAGCCGCAAGGCTGAAGTGTTCTGAGGTGCTGACATCAGAGCTGTCCATGTTACTGAAGGTCGTAGCTGGTGGGCAACATGAAAAGATGAGAACTCTCTTCCATAAGTAATTAACAATATAAAATGATTTCAAGTTGCACTATAACATTTTTGACAATTCGTTAATTATATAATATATATTTTGTTTTATTAATTAAGCTCTTGAGCATGTATGTACATATACAACAGATTGCAATACACTAATTGCAAGACCCCCAAGTGGTCTGGTTCACCCAGGCATCTTGGTTAACCAAGATGCCTGGGTGAACCAGACTATTCAAAAATAGCAGATATACAAGCTCATAGCGCGAGTGCCGTGCTATGAGCTTGGAGATCTGCTATTTTGGAAAAAAAAAGTTGTGAAAATGTGTGCAAATCTTTGAATATAAATTTTAACTCAAATCTTTGCTTCTGGGGGTCCCTGGAACAAAATATTTTCAGATGGGGGTCCGCGACCAAATACATATCATTTTGGGGGTCCTTCACATGAAAAAGCTTGAGAACCACTGATATATATAGCAACATTTGTTTTTTAAAAATAAAATAAAAAAGGATTTAGAAGACATTTGTAGAATCCCCCAGAAGCAAATATTTGACTTAAAATGTTCATTTTAAAAACATATATATTTTACAAAGATTTGCACACATTTTCCATAATTTGTCAAAAACATTGCAGCTCATAGCGGGGCACCCGGTGCCACGCTATGAGCTTGTATATCTGCTATTTTTAGCGGTGCCAACCGCTCTACATTTGACTTTGTCTGTGTGTCTGTTTGAGCACGACCTCAGCATGACCTCAACAGCTGCGGCTGATTGCACACACACACACACACACACACACACACACACACACACACACACACACACACACACACACACACACACACACACACACACACACACACACACATCAAAGGCACCGCTTCCTTCACACAGGGTGTGATTTTGAATAGCCCAAAGAAATCCTAAAATGACACACAAATGCGTTCCCGGTCTTAATGGGTTAAGGGACTTATTTGGCCAGAATTTGGCATGAAGTCGGGTTGATTTTGGTTTCTCGTGTGGTTAAGACAGAGGAAGGAGATTCATGGAAAATGTCATTGATTGAAAGCTGTTTAAAAGTACAGAGGAAGAGTGGATCTGGGGGGAGATAGAGTGAACCTCCGCTTCAATAAATTCTCTAAGTGAAACATCTCACTGTCAAAACACGGCTGCCAAATCTGTGTGTATCAGAGGTGACATGTGGCAGTCTACACCCTCCCCAGGCCAACAGTAGTGAATGGCAGTGACAGGGACCACAGGCAATAACTAAATTGCAGAGAAAATATGGAAAAGTGAGAGTGTGATTTTTTTCAACGTGACTTTCAAAGCTTCATATCGGATCTTACTGGTAACATGCCACCACATTACTATCTCTGATATTTCATGAATCCTTCTCCATCAAACTAACTGTATGGCTGTGTAATCGACTCCAGCTGAACTAGAGAAGACCAGAGAGACTCCACCTTCGAAGCCCACGTTCCCCAGATGCAGTATGGCTG
The DNA here is from genome assembly GCF_963454915.1 of Gymnoscopelus microlampas. NCBI lineage: Eukaryota > Metazoa > Chordata > Actinopteri > Myctophiformes > Myctophidae > Gymnoscopelus > Gymnoscopelus microlampas. The sequence goes on along the minus strand of NC_139942.1, from coordinate 40,009,204 downwards.
CCAGCAGCTTGAGGATATCCAAGCACTGGGCCTCTGTGAAGGTCAGGATCTTCAGAGCTGAGCGGATTCGTGTGTAGTCCTTGGCATCTTCACGTCCCTCACACAATATACAGTCACCCTGCACAATGATCACAGGAGTTATAGGGAGATAATATCTCTTTGTGTTTGGTTGTGCTGCACGTATGTGATTCTAAACAATTATTTTCGGGGAGCACTTGTTTTGTTTCACGCAACATTCTGTGTATGTAAGTTTTTTTTTTATCAGTTGAGATCAGTCAGGCATGCCAACAGTAATAATAAACGTCATAAACTTTATTTATATATAGCACCTTTTATGACATGAATGTGTTTTACAGAGCAAAAAAATATATAAAAAAACTATTAAAAAATGTAGAGGCCTTGAGGCTCATGAGTCCTGCCCGAGCAAGCCGCTAGGCCAGCGAGCCGCTAGCTAGGTGAGCGAACGCCAGAATAGGTTATCCCGTGAACCAAAACAAGCGGTCCCTCTGTGCGTCGCTGGCACCATGCTTCATTGACCCGCTCCGTCCACACGTCTCAGCCAATCACAGTGATCAGGGGTGGAAAATGTCATTAGGAAATAGGAATAGGACACACGCGGTTGTACAGTACCACTTGACATTCAATAAGATTATGTTTAAAGGCTCTATGAGTTTGCTTTACATACTTTTAAACGCTTTAGTATTGATTATAATTGTCAGTTGTTTCTTACAAAGCAATACCAGATCCACATTCTGTACACATCTGTCATGAATGAGAAATGTTTTTTGGAGTCTGGTTAATTTTATTTTAGAACTTGGGTTTCCAAATTCAACTGTAATTACCCTTGTGAGGAAATTGTATTTTGTGGCGTCCTCCAGGCACAGAGTCTTCTTCTGCTCTCTTGTCATCCCTGCCAGCATGGAGTAGAACATGTGGTAGTTCCTCTCCCCCTGGGCCTGGGGTTGTGCAACAACAATTAACTTTTACTATTGTAAAATCCTGAGTGTTCATTTAACTCTGAGAGTGTGAAATGGAGCCAACCAGACCCTTGAGGTCCATTTGGCTCCGTTTGCACACTGAGGATTTTACTGTGTACAAATAACTACAAAATAAGTGATTTAAAAACCACACATGAAACCAAATCAAGTAAAAAAAATAAGCTACTTTCATAGCTCCTTCCTTACATTTTTGCACAATAGTGAGAAAAAGCATACATGGTCTGTTGTATTTACAGCAACTTCAACAAATTAACAGTCTATACCCCCTTTATCCCTTTGAATGCGATTAACCAAAGCAATAACCATAGCTAAGAATTCAAAACTTGTAATCCCTATCCTAGTGGATCAGATTTGGATTTTGGGTAGTTCAAAACCCCCAAAATGCAGTGGGATCACTTTGATATCCAATCTGTGATGATTATCATAGAATCATCTCACAAACATTACTGTATGTCAATAAGAAACACATTTGACTAATCAAAGAATATCAATAACACCCAAAGTCCAAATCTGATCCACTCGGATAGGGATTAAAAGTTTTGAACTCTTGGCCCAGGCAATAACTAAAGTACATTATATACCTATATACTATATATACCTTTATTGAGGTAGTTTATGGATTGACCATATAGAAAGATAAGGAAAAGTGCGCTCTGACTACTGGGTGTGTATTTACTTGATGGCAAACACGGGACTTCTCCAGGAGGTACTGCTCCACACATGCACCTTCAATGGCTCCATCTTTGTTGAAAAAGATCTCCAAGTATTTCCCGAATCGACTCGAGTTGTCGTTATGAACAGTTTTGGCATTTCCAAAAGCTGTAGGGCACACACAAGTTGATTTCTTTTATTTTGACTGCTTTTCTTTTGGTGTGTGTGTGTGTGTGTGTGTGTGTGTGTGTGTGTGTGTGTGTGTGCGTGCGTGCGTGCGTGCGTGCGTGCGTGCGTGCGTGCGTGCGTGCGTGCGTGCGTGCGTGCGTGCGTGCGTGCGTGCGTGCGTGCGCGAGTACATGCACGCGTGTTTTGTACCGCTATTAGAGTACCTTCTAGAATTGGGTTGGACTCCAGTATCTGCTGTTCAATCCAGGAGTGTTGACCGCTGACTGCAGCAAGGAACTGCAGAATCAACTTAGTGCTCTCTGTCTTTCCTGCTCCGGACTCTCCACTGAGAGAGAGAGAGAGAGAGAGAGAGAGAGAGAGAGAGAGAGAGGGAGAGAGAGAGAGAGAGAGAGCGAGAGCGAGAGAGATTGGGGTATAAAAGAGGAAAGAATTCACTGAAACAGAAGAAAAAGTATTTAGTATATACGGTATAAGATAAGATAGGATAAGATTAGATAAGATAAACCTTTATTGATCTCTGGAGGGAATGTCATGGACAGTAACAGCAAGAGTAAGAATGAAACACAGGAAAGGTAATACGAGTAAAGGTCAAGAACCAAACCAAAGGTAAATTAAAAATAAAATAGATTGATTCTGACAACTGAAATACTACTACTACTATTACTACTAATATAGTCATCACTTGGTCCTTTATCCATCAATGTCGGGCCTGTTACCAAAAACCTTGGAGACTTATTTGATTATAAGGTTGATATTCTTACCTGATAATGCAACACTGGCTCTTCTGGTTGCGTCTCATGTTGTGGTAACAAGTGTCAGCGATGGCAAAGACATGTGGGGGGAGCTCTCCAAGCTTGCGACCATGGTACAGCCTCACCTGCAGTAAAAGCACAATATTAACCACTTAAACTCTATATAATTCATTGACTGGGGTCCCCCAGGGGTCTATACTTGGTCCCCTCCTTTTGTCCCTCTACTCCAAATGTCTTTGCTGACAATAGCTGATCTATAAGAGCTTATATAGATGGCCTTTTGTTTTGTGAGCTATTTTTTGAAAATCTTTGACAATGTATTTTACAATATGATAACACGAGCACTTTGAATCAATAAACCCAACTTCCTTTCGTGTTTAGGATGCAGGGATGCTTGGGTATGACTTGAGTGGCAGTGTGGCCCTTGCACAGTGGTGGGAAAAGTACTCACATTTTTACTTAAGTAAAAGTATAAATAATGCAATGTAAAAACACTCTGTTACAAGTAAAAGTCCGGAATTCAAAATTGACTTGAGTAAAAGTACAAAAGTATTGGCATCAAAATGTACTTAAAGTACCAAAAGTAGAAAGTACTCATTGTGCAGAATGTCCCATTTCACAAGTTTTCAAATGTATCTACAAGCTCACAATGCGTCTTATCGCGACGCATTGTGAGCTTGTAGATCGGCTATTTTCAAATGGCCAAAATGTATATATACGGCTGAAGTGAGTAATATATGTTTTGTAATAATAATCAAAATCAACAAAGTAACTAGTAACGAAAATTTTAAAATAATTGTAGTGGAGTAAAGTAAAAGTGGAAATACTCCATTAAAGTAAAAATACCTAAAAATTGTACTTAAGTACAGTACTTGAGTCAATGTAGTTACTTTCCAACACTGCCTTTGTAGTATTGTATCATCCTAAGGGAGAAACTAAAACGCCATCTTTGTTGGTTGGTTGATCAGATTAATTCAGTCACTCATTTTCTCGAACAATCTATAGTCAGCTAAGGCAGAAAATATGTATCAGTTCTAGGTTCAGACTTGCCTGGTCACCAGTATAAATGGGTAGTTCCTGGTATGGGTTCAGTGCCACCAGCACGGAGCCTGTGTATGTCTGATAAGAAAGATAAAATAACAATGTGACAATAAACTTTGATGGCTGTCAATATAATTCCAAGGTAGCAGTAAAATAACATGTCCTTCCGTCATGGCTTACCAACATTACTGAATACTGATACTTCAACATTAATTGTTACTGGAAATTCAGTATTTCATGAGAAAGTCACATTTACAGTATAGAGAAATACTGCATTGTCTCTGCCAGGTATCTTTTAATTCAATTTTTAAATAGATAAATGCCCCATGTTATACTTTCACAACATGTCACAATGCGATGCGTTGAGCGAGCTTATCTTGCTATTTAAAAGGTTTGATAATTTTTTGCCTATAATGAAGGTTGAACCAGGTTGAAAGTGGTTAAGTGGACGCTCAGTGGTCACTGCCCACCGTGACGGTGTGCAGGTTGTGGGTTCGAATCCAACTTGGTGCATCCGGCTTTGTCGAGCGTCTACACGAACACAATTGGCCCGTGTACGGGGGAGGGAAGCCAGGCGGGGAGAGTGATATCGGTCATTGCACGTACTCCTACGGGCTGGGGCGGCACCTGTCAGCGGGGAGTGTTGGGCGGGAGGAGTAGGACGCAGGCTCTACGTTCTCCTGGTGGGGGCTCCTCACTGGCAGGTGAGTCAGTAGGATACGACAGCAGTGAGTCAGTGACAACACAGAAATGTGTGTGGGGAGGAATCAATTGGCATAACGACTAAATTGGGGAGAAAAAGGGTTGAAAAAATAATTGGCTACTCTAAATGTAATAAAAAAAATAAAAGAAAGTGGTTAAGTCTTGTCTGTACAGGATTTTATTAATATGAACCAATGAAAAGTATTAACAAGAGCTTGTGACTAAACAATAACTATATTATATCATATATCATATCAAATAATTTTTTTCCCATTTCCTGAAAAGTTATGGTTTTGGACATACAAGGTTTCCACTCGACAGTAGTCTCGCGTGGCCAGACTGTTGCCTCCCACAATTTTCAAATGTTTCCGGTCATACAGTCTGGGACTCGGAAGCTCTGATCATGCTTAGAATATAAACCGGATGTGAAGCTTCCTCACCACTTCCGCTTCGTCTTTACAGTCGCGCAAATTTATCCTAATATAAATACAAATCATCTAAGTATACATAGCTTGCTGCTTAGCAGAAATGGAAATTAAAAAGTAAAGTGTAAAGATATTTTAAAATATATTTTCGTGAACGGAAGTGCCAGTTTCCTTAAGCGGATTTCGGGAGTTGTAGTTCCAGACTCTATATAGCATTCGGAGATAGTGGAATAGTTGTCTGGCTACGCGAGACTAACTCGACAGCAACAAGTGTTTGGAGCAGCAGGTGCACTTCCTGCATTTCTCTGCCAGGTAATATTGACCCTTCATACAGCGGCCATTTGGCTCTCACGTCATGCGTCTAGATGGGGTGAGGTTTGCCACTCCTCGCCAGTATAACGTGAGAGCAAAATGACCGCAGAGAGAATATGGCCAATAAACAGGCTCTAAGTAATACAACAAGACCATTGAAATAATTTAAGATAACACTATAAGTAAGATAAAACCTTTATTGCTCTCGGGAGGAAAGTTCCGGTGTCATAGCAACAAAAGCAGTTAGAATGAAACACAGGAGAGGTACAGTACAGGTCAAGAACCATACCTTATAAACTATTATAAGAATACAATTATAAATCAAGATACATCTAGAAAAAGTGCTCCTCGGAGCAGATACGTTATTGTGGCCTCCTGGTGGCGCTGTAATAGGCCAATGTGAAAAGGGTGCCATTTCTTCTTAGGCCTTTCATGGCAATCGGACACTGCATTCATGATTTGAAGCATTTCTTGCCAAAAATTGTTTTGCTAAATTAGACCTGCTGGTGGCGCTATAACAGGCCAATGTGAAAAGGGTGGCATTTCTTCCTCGGCCTAGTGGGAATGTGCGTGTGAAATTTCACGGAAATCACAAGCTGCGTTCATGATTTGAGGCATTTTGTTAAAAACGGACCAATTCTGCAAACTTTGGAAGCCAACCTTAGCCAATGAGGATGGAATATGGGAAATCGGACAGATCCGGGTTGATCACATGACTATAGAGATACTGTCTACCGATTTGCATGACGGTTGGATAAAATCTGTAAGAGTAATATCAAAAATTTGGTTTTGCAGAAATCGGCCTCCTGGTGGCGCTATAACAGGCCCATGTGAAAAAAGGGGGGCAGAGGTTCTGAATTGGCATCGAGGGAGTGTGTGTGCACAGTTTCGCAGCGACCGGGCCAACGGTGCCGGAGATTAGCTGCTCGCGGACAGACACACACGGACACACGGGCGGACGGACGGACAGGGTACAAAACATACTCTCTCACCATGCCTTTCGGCATAAAATCATCTGTGTTAATTTAACAAAAATGGAACCAAATGGACACTAACCCATTCAGAGAATGTACAAATGTTGTGGTACATGTTGGACCAGCCTTATGGATCCATTTGGCTTCATTTGTACACTCTCAGAGTTCAAGGTAGGGTAAGTGATTTTCTTTGGCTAAAATAAGTGTTAAATAGCTCTATATTCTGATAGTACTCATTGCTATAGAGTGTTTGTTCAGTAACAGCTCTTTATCAAACAGAAAATGCATATTCAGGTCGGGATAGCAATCAGGATAGAGAACTCAGTCAGGATACAGATTAAGTGAGTGAGAGAAGTGATGACACAAATAAATGAGGAGACAAAATTGGAACTGGATCACTATCAAAATGAAGCTGATAAATGGGTACTCTTTCCTGATTGGCTGAAATTTTGTCACCTACCTGAAAATGTATTTTCTGTTTATTAGAGAGCTGGAGAGACAGGGAGGCCCCTGTGACTGAACAAACACTCTATAGAAATGATACTATCAGAATATATAGCTTTAAGCTTTTAACATAAAGCTTTTTGTTTTAACCAAAAAATATCACTTACCCTACCTTTAAATGAACACTCAGGATTTAACAGGATACTGTATGTTGAGGAAGGAACCTACATAGATGATGCCTTGCTTATGTCGGACCATCAGATTCCGGAGGAGTCCGGCCTCGGTGAGGTCACCCAGGCGGATCATGTCGTCCACCCCCTCCACTGACGTAGGGTGCATGACCCTGAGCGAGGCTTGCTGCTCCAGGGAGAGGCTGCGTTCCTGAGGAAACAAATGGAGAGTCAAGCATACGATAAAAATACGCAATAACTTAATGCCAGTGTTTCTCCAACGTTTTACATGTCAAGGACCCCCAAATTAGTTTTTGCCCGTGGACCCCCATCTGAAAAGATTTTGTCCCAGGGACCCCCCATACAAGATGTGTGTTGTTGTTGTAAAACAAATTAAAACAAATATTCCAGATTCACATTTTTTCAAGACTTTTTGAAAAGAGCCTATGTATATAGGGTTAAAGTGGTTAAACTGATTTTGATGCAATATTAACTCATTTAGCTGGGGACCGCCTGGAAGCCCCTCAAGGACCCCTCGGGTCCCCATACCCCACTCTGAGAATCACCGACTTATGGAATGCTTTGCATCAAACAGTGGAGGAAAATGACAATGATGTAGAAGCAGTCTTTGGAAACCTAAATAGGTTGAGTATAACCTTATGTTGTCAGAAGATTGGAGATCTCCGCCTACGTCAGGTGACATCTAAATTCAATGTAGTTGCTGCAACAGCGCCGAAAACGGACGCTAACATACCTACAGTAAATTCCATTGCTTTGAGAATCAATCCTGTCAATGGCCCGATAGGAAGGACCACCCTAAGGTCTTAAAAGTCTTTTTTTTTTCAATCTCAGAATTGTTTCTACCCAGTGTTAGCAACTACATTGAATTTAGATTCAACTCAGCAGATGTATCGGTATGCAAAAGATCACAGATCTCAGATATGGAGTGTGTGTTTTTTAAAGGGCGCCTATTGTCTTTTAAATTCCTGAAATAAGACTATAAATTAACTGACAAGGTTGAAGAAGAAAAGTGTGTGTGATAAGGTATGTAAAAAAAACACACTAACAGCAGTGGTCTTAACATACATGCACACACATTAACCACTTAATCCTCATATACGTAGGCCTACTTTCATTTTCATTTCATTTACTAGGGTCCCTAAGGAGTCCGTACTTGGTTACCTCCTTTTTCCCCAATCTACAAGCTCACAAACGCAGCGTGTTGTGAGCTTGTAGATCTGCTATTTTTGCAGAATGTTCACCTATTATGACATTGCCAGAGTCAATCAGCCCTGAAAAACAAATAAACTATGATATGCGACAGCATACTTACATTTCCCTCATCGTCGACCAGAATCTGGTCACCAGAATCTGTCACTTTCACCCTGGCTCCGATGAGCACCCCAATACTGGAGTCCACCCACACCCACTCCCCCTGGGAACACGGAAAAGAGTACGTTGACCGTACAAGTAGGGTTAATGTTTTATGATGATTCAGTTATCACCGCCACACAGTTTACAGTATTTCCTTAAAGGAATTGTATTTCAACAGGAACGTGAACTTTATCCAGAGCAAGGTTATTAAGTTAAAAACCGTACAAGTAGGGTTAATGTTTTATGATGATTTAGTTATCATCACCACACAGTTTACAGTATTTCCTTGAAGGAATTGTATTTCAACAGGAATTTATCTAGAGCAAGGTTATTAAATTAAAAACAAGAATTATGTGTGGGGGAGAAAGAAAAATGGTGAAGGCAGCACTATGTAACTTTTTTTTAATGAATAGAACATATTTTTTTGTTTTTTCTCACTTAAATTGAATTCATTTTTCATGAACAAAACACATAAGACAAAAAGCAAAGAATAGACATCACATATGTTGCCGAACATCATCTTATATAATAATAACAATATAATAAAATAAAGGGAAGGCACAAGTGCTGTTCTATGTTGGTAGAGTATGTTAATACAATATAACTAATACAATTGGTGTGGTTGTATTTTGTCTCCCTGCTCTTCTATTGAGACATTTAGATTGTGGCAAAGGTCTCATGTCTCACCTAGACACAGGATCACACACAAATTTCGACCTGGTAGTCAACATTTAATTCATCCCCTGAGCAAGCAGGCAGGCTCTATTAGCTCAATGGTAAAAATGTCAGCACTTAAGCAGGAAACCGGGTTCAAATCCAGGGTAGAAGAGGAAAGTTACTGTACATAGTGCAGCTTTAACTGAAATAAAAATTTAAACTAGACTAAAACTAACTGAAATTATATTGTGTACTTACAAAACTAACTAAAATAAAACATTTAAAGATGTGTGTCTAGTTTTAGTCTTTGTCAATTTGTTCAAATTTGTCAACGGAAGAAGCGTAAGGAGGCATTGGTGCATTGTTGTTGATTGAAACTGGAGTCAATTGACTTCACAAAGTGTTATGTTTGTATTGTACAGTGTAATACCTATTCTGAATGTCTTAAATGTTGCCCCTGACAAATACCCCCATGTTATAAATAATAATACATTAAAAAATATATAATAATGAAACTATCAAAAACAAAAGCTAAAATGAAACAAGCAAATCCACTCTGGAAACTAACCAAAACAAGTAAAAGTAAACAATTAAATGAAAATGAATAGAACAAAATCAAATATAATGAAAAATACAAACCTACCGTATAATAACTCTAATTCCAGTCATTACACCCAACTGAACAGTAATTTCCTGGCAAAGCTATAACTTCTTCATTAAAGCCCCTAGAAAGAGCCATACTAAGTTTAAAGACATTTGTACAAAAACATGGTATAGACATCAAGATTTTGGGGGCTTACCTTCCTCAGCATCACCAAACCACAGCGTTCCTATTCCCTAAACAAAACATAAGCATACAAGAGGGAATATTCCATATTGCCATCCATTCCTACACACATTATGTTGTCAACAACATAAACAGCTGACTATTGTCTTCTTCTGACTCCATTTCTATGAATTCATAAATCATATTTCATTGGGATATACTGCATACAATCTTCATGACTGCTCAAATCCGCAACCGAGCAGAAATGACTGAGTGACAATGCCCGGTGTTATTAAAGAAAACACACAATTCAACCAACAAATGAGCAAATATATCTTGTTTAAACGTCTAATAATTCATCAGAGGTTTACCTGAAATCACTTTATAGTTGATTCTTCATTAAAACCTTAATCCCAGTCCTTCATTCGCACACAAAGAGATCATATGTTTGTACAGTAGCAGAAGTAGCGGAGTGTCGTTAACAGAAGGTGGAAACAGTCAACTCAAACTCAAAGTGACAGCATTTTTATGGGACTTTGACTTTGAACTGCACACTCAAGTCAGAAAAAGGGAAACCTCTTGTCTTCCTTGTCACTAAGTGCACACATATGATACCATTACTGGGATTTTAAGGTGAATCCCTCATCAACTGCTATTTGCATAATAGAAATAGCCTGACTGATGATGCTGTATCATGTATATCGTGTAATCTTATCAAATTACTTTCTTTATGGATCCGATTGGGAATACAGTAGACCAACATTTCAGTCGTAAACATGTGGAGTACATATTGTAGTTGGCTACATTACTATTATGAAACACATCATAGTTGTAGGTTACATTCTAACTAATTCCTTTTTATTTTTTACCTTGAGAAATGTCTTGTGAAACCATGGAACAGCCTTTGGACCCCTGCGGTGTGAATCAGAAGGGCCATTGGTGGACCTCTCTGGGACAATCACAGCAATAAAGCTGTAAATACACAATTATGTAATCGATGCACCAGGCATACCTTCCAGTAGAGTAGAAATTAATTATAGTCAGAGGAATTGCCAGCACACAAGGAAATATCCGTCAGATAATTTTATTTAATATGGGCTTCCCCACGCAGCATATAAAAGTATATGAAAGGTATTACAATAGTAGGTGTATTTAAGGATATTTCCCTGAGTGCAGACACTTGACTGTGAAATAACTTTTCTAGGCTGTACAAACTACTAGAATAATTTTGAATTGCACTCAAATCTTCTTGAAAAGAGCAATTATTAGTCTATAATATGCCACTTTTTAAGTGAAAATACTGTGCAGCAATTAGTTCAACCTAAAAAGTGATTAGACGAATTGATGAGACAATTATTGGGCTACACATTAACAGGAGTTACCAACTCTTAAATAAATATTAGCTTACCGTGTGAATCTTGTCAAATATGAAATTTAAATCGTAGTCTAGGGCAACATGCTTCACAGAGGGTGAATGACAGTTGGTCAGTTACTGTAAGAAAGTTTAGAATTCTTAGAAAGTCCATTACTGTAGTTATGCTTCTATACAGTATAATGAAACTCAATAAATCAGGTAAATGAACTCATAGCAATAAAAGTTATTGTGTATAAGGACATAGAAAATAGGGTGGGTGATGAAGCAGGTTCAGTTAGGCTACTATTTACTAGTAAAAACTGTCCAAAACAAAAACTGTTTATTTAACTCAAAGTACTCTGTTAAATTGACACTCAAGATTGTACAGTGTATGATGGCTGTCCAATAGACATATAACCTCACAGCGCCACAGCAAATTCTTTCAAAACACAAGAAGGGTGGGCTCCTGGACTGATATGAACCATAGTTTACACAGGCCATTAATCTGTAGGAGTGGCAAATCAATATCATGTCTATTAAACAGATATGGATAAGACTGGATGGGTGTATCTTCTCTAATATAGGTGTGTTGCGCTCATCCCAAAATGATAAATACTGTTGACTCACTACAGTACCTCATAACATTACGTGCAGCAAAGATAAAACAGATGTGTAAAGCATCTTATGTGATTACCAAGATGAAGGGAGAAGGGATGATTTTTGTATCAGTCTTGACCCCTAGTCAGGTTCACCAAGGTGGTATAGTTGAAGGCATTAACCCATTTAGGGGTTTTACCTTTCAATCCAGGAACCCCTTTTGCGGTAGTTGTTGCTATGTACAGTTTATAGCTAGCCTGACACTCAGCCTGAATCTTCATTTCGTTTCACTCCCATTATTCAGTCTGAAAGCCCTCTCAGTGCAGCCATTTCTGAGATGGGGCGTGGCCAAAGTTGGACTCTTTGGCGATTGGTTCATACTGGATTACCCCGATCCCGATTCGCCGTACAGATTTTCAACCGAGAAAACCCCGCCTCCGACAGCATCACCAGACCCTGAATGCAAGGCTAGCGATTCAGGGGGTGGAGCCAGGCTATAGCAACATCAATTTTTTATATATAAATATTTGAAGTTTTTCAGTAAACTCAGGATTTAGAAGGCATTTTTAGAATGGGCCTCAGGTCTAAATGGGTTAAAAAGCCAGTTCACTACTTCGACAGATTAGCAATAGTTTATCACCAGCATTATAACCACTCACTGCAGTTGCCATGGTATGTTTATGATTTATCAATTACACACCATGGTAATCAAGAACAAACTATCCAAGATATTAATCCTCCACCTGTTTGAATAAACAGATGGGAGTCACTGCTGTACGTGACCCTAATTTACAGTACGCTTCCTCATATGACTGTGTCAACTCGCCATATTTTTTTTTTCTCATTCGAAAATCAGTAACTTTGTGAGGGACATTAGAAATACTGGTCATTTATTCCTCTGGCTGATGAGTTAATCCATTTCCCCAGCCACTAATGTAGATGAGGTAGCCACATGATTTTTAGGTTCCGTTATATTAAATAAAAAATAAAAAAATACTAGCCACTATGGGCCTTACGCCAACAACAGATTCAGGCATGTCTAAAGAGGAATTAAAGCAGTTACCACCTACTTACAGTACCACAAGTAGAGTAAGAGATACATCCCCGTAACTATCAAATACAATGCTTTAATTTGACTTGACTTTTTCATTTGATTTTACTGTGTTAATTTGACTTTTTGCATTCATTTTTTGTGTTTTGTGATCAGGACCCCAGGATGACTAGAGGCTCATTCATGTGTCTCTAATGGGGATCCTTTCATAAACAGAATCTTTTCATGTCCCAGACAGACACTCATGTTCCAAAATAAAAAACATGTTTCTATACTTACATTGAGATGACAAATATCACAGTTTGATGTATCCCTTGGATCTATTTATTGATCTGGTTACAAGGACAGAAGTTATAGAACAGCACTGTTACACACATCTTGCATGTACTTTACAGATCAGAGCAGAAGTTACACGTGACAGTGAATACTAATGTCAAATTAAACTGTTTTAACTTGGACATTTAAATGGACCCAATGTGTACTTTTGAGTAAACTACTGCACAAATATTTTCCCCCTTCAGTTTTAGGTCCCACATTATGTCAAAGAAAACTTCTGTTTTTGTTTTGCTCCACTCTATGAAAAACAACGCAAACTTAACCATTTGCCGTTTTAAAAATACATTGACGCATCATGCTTTGAGTTTGATGTCTAATTCAGTCAATCTTTGCATTAAGACCATAAATTAATTTGAGAATAAAATATAAAAACATAAAATGAAAACATTCTCATTTTATTAAGGCATTTTAACAAAAATACTTTATTATAAAATGCTTTAATAAAAAATAAAAATAAAATAAAAATAAACGTGTGACCCAAATATAACTAAGAAGTTTAACTTTTGACTGTGAAGATTTAACTTCTAATAAATTATCCCTTTTGAGTTGGGATCATATGACACTTGTTGTGGGTGCAATATAAGAGAATTAAAACAAAGAAAGGCACACTCAAAGGACAGAGGTAGGCCAAAATGAATATAAAATCAAAGAAAACAGGGCTCAGCATTGACTTCACATACTGTACATTTCCACTGTGGATGGTGGTTACTTTAGCCGTTTAGCAAAAATAAAACCAACCAACCAAAAACAACTAAAAATAAAACTCATTTAGACAACAAGGCCACACAATCAATTTACAGCAGCATTAATGAGGCAAAAATATTCAAGTCATCCCCATTATTGTGTAAAACAATACTACAGTAATAATCCAATATCTCATTAGGCTGTAATGCCTTATTGGGCACTACAGATGGAAGAAACGTCTATAATGATATAAATGGATCTGTGTCTAGAATGCAGAACTGCCCTTTATTAAAGCAGTGTTTCCAAAACAGTGGGTCGGTACCCATTTTTGGGTCACGGACCCATTTTTATGGGTTGCTGGTAAATATCCCTTTTTAAAACTTGTTTTTAAATCATAAAATAAGGATTTTTTTCTTTGAATTTAAGACATTTTCAAAAGATCACAAAAAACATACATTTTCACTATTTTTTAAATAGGGCTTAAGCGGTTAATTGTAATTGTGTATGTTTGAGTCTCGAGTGAAAAAGTTTGGGAAACCCTGCTTTAAAGTACTGAAATAAAATCTCCTAGGCTTTGTAAAATAAGTCACTCGGATCAACCTCTTGGCAACCAAGGAGTATACAATGGGTTAACAGGATTTGACTCTTAAAACACTACTAAAATGCAATACAGTAGCATTAGTCGTGAATGATAGATATGGTAGACATACTGGTCTATATTTCAGTGAATTGCTAATGTTTGATTTATGCTTAGTTGCACACGGGGGTTGCGCACCGAAGATAGACGATCTACAATGCGTCGTGAGCTTGTAGATGGTAAATTTTCGGGGCGTGAATGCCATGCGCAAGGAGTATAACTCAGGCTTTACGGTATCTGTCAACAAGGGTTGTTCAGAGATATTCATTTTTATATAATGAACACCTTTAACGTTACAACTACTGCTATTGCCACAGCAAAGCTTGAGAGATTTAATGACACTCAAGCTGAAGCAACCAGTTAACAACTACTAACATTCAAATAATTATCTCCGCCAGCCAGGCCAGAGGCAGGGCAGAGGCTAAGTGTGTGTTTGTATGCGTCTGTCCACAGCAATTTTTGCAAACCACTACGTGGATCAGGGTCAAACTGGCAGCAGTTTAATTTACAAATCGATCAACGACAGCCATGTTATTTTTGTGAATTCATAATCTCAGACCGAGCATCCCTTCAGGCTTTGGGTAGCCTCGATCTCCAGGCTTTTATTGTTTAGTTTTGTTAAAAAATAAAAGCCTTGAGGAGCGTGTCGGTGTACCTGGTATGGAAAGTGTTTCATTTCCCCAACCAACCAGAGTGCAGTGGGCGTCGCTCGTAATGTTGTGTTAACGGGGCGGGGGTTGACGGACAGATCGGAGAACCAATGGGATCAGGCGCAATCTCTCCGCGCCTCTATACACCCGCCCCTCTATACACGAAAACAGGAGCGCTAGTGCAGCCTAGGCTGTGGGATACATGACAGCAAGGCTATGGAGCACAACTAGCCAATCAGGTGCAAGTTGTCAGTCCGGCATATGGCTTCTACAGTACTAGCCAAGTCGTTCCTACACCTCTGCTACAAGCCAGCGCCACACTTAAAGGGCAAGACCACTTTGGTAGAGGTTTGGGTTGTGTAGTTACCTTGCCATGATGTAACTCCAAAGGTGGGCAAGAAATCAAAAATAATTGCTCCATTGATTAGAAATTGATAATTCAAAATATGCTCCTCATTGACTTACATTGTACGGTGAAACAGCTCTCAAAGTCACTCTTTTAGCACAAAAATGAACCCAAACATAGCTGATTCAGACAATATAGAGCATCACCAAACCCAGTACTGTTTGTTTTTTTAATAAAAATGTCAACTTCCTGTTGATTTTACTATTTGAAGATCTGGATCCGGATCCGCTGATCCAGTCCGGGTTTTCTACTTATTAAAAATGGCAAAATCAACAGGAAGTTGACATTTTTATTTAAAAAAAAAACAGTACTGGGTTTGGTGATGCTCTATATTGTCTGAATCAACTTTGTTTGCGTTCGTTTTTGTGCTAAAAGAGTGACTTTGAGAGCAGTTTTACCGTACAATGTAAGTCAATGAGGAGCATATTTTGAATTATCAATTTCTAATCAATGGAGCAATTATTTTTGATTTCTTGCCCACCTTTGGAGTTACATCATGGCAAGGTAACTACACAACCCAAACCTCTACCAAAGTGGTCTTGCCCTTTAACTGCCAACACAAACACCAAAGTGCCCTCGTGGTTTATACTCGATGCATGTAATCACAAGATGGAGTCTAATGACCACATGGCTTCATGTGGAGCTTGGACTTCATGTGATCAGTCTGTGACGTCCATACTGTATTTGGGCAAGGTTTCGGCCTGATCAGACTGTCATTCACAAAAACAAACGTGTGAAACATGTGGAGGTATTTCCTTGCCCTACTGGCAGTTTTCACAAGAAATCTGGTGCTGATCGGTCAAGCAGTTTGCAAGATTAGCCCTGGACAGACAGACCCACAGACTCTGCTCGCCTCTTAGTACAGAGCCACTTTTTCAGCAAATCAGCAACATACCCAGTTTCCCCACTTGAACATACAACAATAATGTATTCAAGTGTCACTTTTCTGGTGGGTTATAAGCATAAAGGGCTTAAATATAAGTGTTGTCTTTTTCACCAAAGCATAAAATAGGCTCAAGAGTAGACATGGTAACCATACACTGAACACATTTATTGAACTATGT
Organism: Gymnoscopelus microlampas; assembly: GCF_963454915.1. Lineage (NCBI taxonomy): Eukaryota > Metazoa > Chordata > Actinopteri > Myctophiformes > Myctophidae > Gymnoscopelus > Gymnoscopelus microlampas. The sequence continues at coordinate 39,992,970 of NC_139942.1, read as the reverse complement.
GGATGATAAGCACTAGGTTCTGTTCTGTGTTATACCCACCACTGGTTCTGAGGTGGTTAACACATGGACATTTTGAATTGACTTCTCTGAATGACTTGTTGACCAGTAGTAAAATCTGTAGACATTCCGCCTCTACTGGTACCAGGAAACCACTTAACTACATTAAACTAGAGTCACTAAGACAACCTTTGAATTCAAATTCATTGCACAGTTAGCAAGTTACCAAGCTTTCACGGTTGGACCTGGGGTCAAACATGACTTGCAATGCATTACAAATAATCTCAATTCGGACGCTCGGGTGGCGCAATGATAAAATACCTGTCCACCACGGCGGAGGTCTGGGGGTTTGAATCCACCGTGGTGCGGTCCGTCTTTGTCGAGCGTCTCTATATATACGCACAGTTGGCCCGTGTTCGGGGGAGGGAAGCTGGGTCGGGGATGTCACGGCACGTACTCCTACGGGCTGGAGCAGCACCTGTCAGCAGGGAGTGTTGGGCACGAGGAGACACAACACGAAATGTGTGTGGGGAGAATTATTTGGCATAACGATAAATAAATTAGGGAGAAAAAGTGGCAAAAAGCAAAAAATAAAACTTGAGTGTTCCATGGATGTCAACAACCCAGAACATGTACAGCAGATGGTATGAAGATACAAGTAAATCTTAGTAGTAGTTTTTTCTCCCTCTTCTAGTGTTTAGTAGGTGTCTGATGCCTTTTTATCTACTGAGGTATCTAAGTATTTTATTTTTATTTCATTTTTAGTCATTGGAATTGCACTTATTTTTATTTTAAAGGTATTTTTAAGGGGTGACAATTAGTCTTTCTGATCTGATCAGAAGTGTGAATGCTCCCTGCATATCGGAGAGCCTGTGGTGGCTCCAAAAAAGAAAAGAAAAAAGAAAACACTCCGAAATGAATGTTGTCATTTCACTTACATCTGCTTTCCTTGGTAATAAAAATAAAATCAAAATACCAAAACAAAAATGTGCAATTTATTCAGTATTAAAGGAAGACCTATTTATTTTCGACAAATTGCTGCAGCTTTTTTTCCTATGTTTGAACTATGTACCTACAGTATGACACATCTGATGTACCTACTGAATGACACATCTGATGTACCTATGAGTATGACACATGTGAACGTGGCTTCATGATGCTTTCTCGTCGGGTCTCTTGAGCACAGCGGTGTACTTCATGGCCACGGTGTCGGCTCTCAGCTGCACCTCCACCAAGGTGAAGAGTGAAATAACCTGTAATGAACACAACAAAGACCTTACATGACATAGTCAGAGGTGGACCCCAGTGCTTGAATCAAAGTATAGATACTCATGGTGAAATATTAATTAACTGTTAGTGAAAGTTGCTCAGTCAAATTTGTACTTTAGAGTTAAAGTCATGGAGTAATTACATTTAAAAATACTGTAAGTAATGTTGTACACATTAAAGTACATTTTCTTTTTAATATCAATGCATACTGTATTGGAGAAAAATACAAAAACAAAAAATAGAAATAGGGCTGAAATGGTTCATTCCTAATATCTTTTCATAAGTTCGGGTCCTTGGGGTCCCTTCCTAAAATGTAGTGGAGTAAAAGGTAGGTGTCTGTCCAAATACAGTGATATACAGTGATTCTCTCAAACATTTTAATTTCAAGGAAATTGAATATGCAATAGGCTACAGACTGCCATTTGATAAGCTATTTTTTAAAAATCAACATAGGCCACCTTCCTTTCTTTATTGCATGTCACTTTTCAAATGCAATTTAGTAACACATGGCTCTATCTCCACTTTCACTATGCTTATTAGCTGTCGTTCTTAAGCTCAATTTATACTCCATTGCGTGACAGTGTCGCTTGCCTATGCGTGAAGATCTGTAAATTAGACATTACCTGGCGCTCTGAGGGTTTCTGTGGGTCCTCTGATGCCCAGACAAGTGTGAGCTCCGACTTCTTGCCCACCTTGTGATGCTGGAATGTCTCCAGACCCTCCACAGACTGATGGAGACAAAAGATACAGACCATTTCAATCTGACAAACACACACAGTATATCCCTTATATAATCATAGGGAGGGCTGTGTGGATGAGCTTGACACCAGAGGATTGTGTGACATATCTTAATATCTATTTGTATTATATACTACAATCCACCAAATCTGTGTGTGTGTGTGTGTGTGTGTGTGTGTGTGTGTGTGTGTGTGTGTGTGATTCTGTGGCCGGCGTAACTCGGAAAGTGTCTGACCGGACAGCCTAAAACTTGCCGTGTGTGTCTCATATGACCCTGAGGTGTGCATTGCCAAATGATAATTGGGATGAACCAACTGTTTCAGAGAACCGAAAGTCCACAAATATCTGCATCTGTCTGACCGCAGATCTGAGGAGAATGCACAAGTTCTCAGTGTTTGGTAGATTGTATGCATCGGCTCCCCTGATTGGCCAACACAAGCCGTCAGCTTCAGGGATTGGCAGAGCTTCGAGTAACATTTGTGCCACATAGGCAATATGAGAGACGGCGAATGCAATGGAAAATGAAGGCATCTTCATCAAATTCAAATAAAAGTGTTGAGAACAGAAGGTACTGTATGTGAAGCAGTAGAGAGGTCATCATAACATGTATGATGATCATGTATTCCAGACTTGCATCGTCTAGTGCACTTAGTCTGGTGTAATACATTCTGTAAGGATTAAATAATAAAAGGGTGTAATAGTGCACTCGACAGCCATTTTCTGTGCTTAGCTTCATTGCAGTGAACAATTTAATTCAAAACAACTAATGGGAATACAAATTAAGCAGAATTAACTAAGAGAGATGGACAGAAATGCAAAGAAATGTTAAATATTGCCAGTAGCCAACCTTGCAGTAGATCCGCTTCTGCACACCATAGCGGAGAACCAGTACGTCAAAGGACTGGTCCAGTACTCCCATCACCATGGCCTCAGAGTCCAGTGGACCACACTCCTACAGGTCAGCACACACAAAATGACATCTCTCCAGCAGGGGTAGTATAGTTTTGCATTTTTCATTCGTTTATATTTGTATTTCTTTTTTCTTTTTTACGTTTAGTTTTAAAAGTGGGTTTCATTTATATATTTTTGTTGAAAGGGCTTAGTTTTAGTTTTTTATTGTAATATGGATTAGTCAGGGGCAGGATTCAACAAGGTCTGAATACATCAGACCACAACGGAAACAAGTCCCCAGGACTTTTTTGTGTTATCCTTTTAGCCTTAATGTCTGACTGTAACTCGTGTTGTTTACATTTCGGACTAATAAAGTATTCAATCAATCAATCACTCAATAGCAGTTCTCTTTGGTAAGCTGGACTAATAGGGACAATATCCGAGGAGAGTACATTCCTTTTAAAGAGGAGGTTTAGGAACCTGCAGGGCATTACTGAGGACCTTCTATGACTCAGCTGTAGCGTCAACCATTTTATGCATTTGTGTTGTGTGCTGGGGCAGTGGCATCAAGGCTGTGGACAAAAACAGGCTAAACAAGATGATGAGGAAGGCTGGCTCGGTTCTGGGCTGCTAACCGGCCCCCCCTAGAGGCCCGGTTAAAAGAAGAATGCTGGATATAATTAAAACCATGGGCAACAAATCTGGCTACAGACAGCTCCATCAGCGGCAGACGGATCCACCGGGGTGCTAAAGTTTATTACTGCAAGTCATTAACCCAGTCCTCAGATGACCACTCACTCTTGGCCTTAAGTTATGCAGCACTTTGATTACATCCCGTCTGTGTAATTACCTCGACTGCTCCACCCACCACCAATGCAATTTAAAATCACTGGCATCCAGTGACACCTGTTTTTATTTGTATTATTATTATTCATTTCAACTTATGCCCTGTACTGCTCATCTATATTTTCTAAATGCTGTTGGATATCTTCATGTACCTTTGTTTATCAATAATGACAATAATAGTTCTATGCTTGTCCTTGGCCACTTTCAATACATAACCATTTTCTGTCAGATTCTGTCTCATTACAGACTGCTGTTGTTTGCAGGACATCTGAAGTCAGAACTCTGTTTGGCGGGTGCCTGGTGCTGGTGGCTCAGTCGATTGGTTCTCAGTGGAGTGGTTCTCAAATTGGGGTCTGGGGACCCTCAGGGGTTCCCCAGTTAAGCTAAATTACTAACTAAAGCTAAATTAGTTAATAGAGCAACACAGATCATGTTAACCACATGTATACATTGGCTATTCAAAAATAGCAGATCACTTTGTGACTGTGTCACTTTGTGCCACGCTGCAAGCTTGTACTGTAAATCTGCTATTTTTGAAATATTTAGAAAAATATAAAACATCATTGGAATTCTTTGGAATCATTTTGAAATAAATATTCTCTTCTGGGGGTCCCTGGCACAAAACCTTTTAAGATGGGAGTCTTGGCCAAATACATATCAATTTGGGGGTCCTTGACATGAAGAGGTTTAAGAACTGCATGAGTCGAGAACCTAGGATCGAATCAGACTCCCATTATACCACCCCCCCCCCCCCCCAAAAAAAGATAAGAAAGTGTTTATCCTTGAACATTTTACCACTTCACAAGTTTTAGAGCAATTATATATAAAAGAAATGGGCATTAACCTTGAACTATGTAAAATTAGGGATGTCCGATATTATCGGCCTCCCGATATTATCGGCCGATATTAGCATAAAAATTGATATCGGGAAAATATCGGTATCGTTTTTTTTTTTTTGCTTTATAAATAAGTTACAGGAGTTCTTACTGTATATGATGTGTGTGATATGAAATTTGAGCTTACCCTAATCACAATAATCCCCGCATATATCGGTATCGGTTGATATCGGTATCGGTAATTAAGAGTTGGACAATATCGGTATATCGGTTATCGGTAAAAAAGCCAATATCGGACAACCCTATGTAAAATCATTGGCTACAAGGCCAGCCAGACATTTATTACAGATATGATTAGATTATCTTCCAATAATGTGTCATACAGACCTATCTCAAAGAGTGTCAACGTCTGAAGACAGCTTTACGTCTCAACACTGGCTCAAGGCATTAAAATCCATGTCGCTTCACCCATTCAATCCGGGAACGCATCTGTGTCATTTTATTCAGAAATAGCAGATATACAAGCTCATAGCCAAATACATATCTAAAAATGTTTTCTAAATCCTAACAGTATGTTGCTATATCAGTGGTGCTCCAACTTCTCCATGTCAAGGACCCCCAAAATGATATGTATGATATGCTATGAGCTTGTATATGACACAGATGCGTTCCCGGTCTTAATGGATTAAGAGCCAAAGCAAAATGGTAGCGGTATCATTCAGCAGTGAGATTATGTTAAGTGGGTTTGTTGATGAAATACCTTGACTAATACGCCAAAGAACAGCTCTGTGCTGAGCTCCTGGACTCTCTTAGAGGCCGTCTTCTTGTCATTGCAGTGGGATGCCTGTTTATCGATCTCATCTCCAGTCAGCCTTACACGATGGCCACAACCTACGCACACACACACACACACACAAACACACTTCTATAGACAACGGAGAAAGACACTTTTCCACCCAGTGTGAGATCTGAGGTCGCTTTGTCCTTCTGCATTGCTATTCCACATCACCACTCTGTGTATCTGAAGCGATACAAATGAAATCACTGTTCAAACAAACAACACGCTTGTCTCATCCCTTTGCAGCAAATCACCATTTGTGTTCAGACAGAATGAGAGATTGATACAAAAACGTAGACAAAGTGACAGTAGTGATGATGGGTGCTCGCCGAAATGAACAGATCTTCAAGCTATCACGCTAACAAGCCAGTGACACTGTCGTGCAACAGAGTACCATGGCATTACACGGAAAGGAAACAACAGCTCCAGTGGTTACATAATGTCTACTGGGGTGTGTAATACTTAAATAATGTGGGCAAATTCACAGATATAGAGATAAATGATCAGAACTGAAAATCAGGATTCCTAAGAACGAATACAAACCCAAACTGAACACACACCAGTGGTGTAAAAAGTACTCAAATTCTTTACTTAAGTAAAAGTACCATTACTGCAATATAAAACTACTCAGTTACAAGTAAAAGTCCAGAATTAAAATTTTACTTGAGTAAAAGTACAAAAGTATTGGCATCAAAATGTACTTAAAATACCAAAAGTACAAGTACTAAATATTTGAAAATAGCCGATCTACAAGCTCACAACGCGTCGCGATGCGACGCGTTGTGAGCTTGTAGATCTGCTATTTTCAAATAGCCTCTGTATAAAATAGGTTTAAAGTGGTTAATGTATGTTTCATTATGTCATAATTTATATCTGAAAAGTAACTAGTAACTAAAGTTTTCAAGTAAATGTAGTGGAGTAAAAGTACAATATTTGCCTCTGAGATGTAGTGGAGTAGAAGTAAAAGTATTGGAAATTGGGAATACTCAAGTAAAGTACAAATACCTCAAAATTGTACTTAAGTACAGTACTTGAGTAAATGTACTTAGTTACTTTACACCACTGACACACACCCCCTCCATCCTAACAAAGTAAAACAATTCTAGTTGCTCAGAGCCTTGGGGGTGTTCCAGGGGGTCCCCAGCAAAATGTGTCACAACGTCACCATCATTAACCACTTTTCTCATTTATTCGTTGGCTATTAAAAAATATCAGATAAACAAGCTCACAGCGCGGCACTTCGTGCTGCGCTGCGAGCTTGTACATCTGCTATTTTTGATATATTTTTTAAAATCTTGAAAGTATTGGAAAACTTTGAATACGGTAATTTTGAAACCCACCCAGGGAGGCAGCCAGCAGCCTGTGTACGATGACGTCGGCATAACGTCGGATGGGCGAGGTGAAGTGAGTGTAGAAGGGAACGTTGAGGGCGTAGTGCTTAAAAAGAGCCTCGTCCTGGACAACACCTGTGCCGAAGTACACTGCCATCTGGAAAATAACATTTCATTATTGTTGAAAGGTTCAACCCCCAGCGAATGGCAGCATGCACAACAACATTATACTGACAAATGGTTGATGATGTATCAACTGAAAAAAAACAATCCAACTCTTTTTGTGCCATGAATATGCCACAAAATGTGTTTGTGTGTAGCTGTTCTGAATGGAGCTGTTCTGAATGTGACACAGCATTTCTGTTTTGGTGGCTTTATATGCCACCAAATTCTGATCAGATGGCTTTGTAGCAGCAATTTTGATTGGACGGCTTTATAATGACATATTATGTTGATGTTGATTGGATGCTTAATTAGGTTTTTATCTATAAGATGTGACAGTTACTTTAATGGTTCACAGCAGGAGACCAATGTAACCGTGTCCTTGTTGGGGCAATTTATTTAATCTGTGTAAACTTGGAGCTTCCACAGCAGCTGAATATTTATGCAACGAGCAATTTCAGTTTTTACGGCGTGGCTCTGCAAGAGGCTACTGTCTATGATAGAGTCTGTGTGTGGCTCTCCGGAGCTAATCTTGCAAACCACTGGACCGATCAGTGCCAAACTTTGTATGCACGCTGGCAGTAGCTACAGAAGTACCTGCATATATATATATATATATATATATATATATATATATATATATATATATATATATATATATATATATATATATATATATATATATATCATCAACTTTATTTGTGTATACTCAGGGGTCTATTACAAACAAACATAAAAACACTATACATACAGAAGGAACATCTCTATACCATAAAAACATCAGCTATTACAAGAGACAATCATACCAGTGTTTCCAAAAAGTAGACCGATATCTTGTAACACTGAGGCTAGGGTTAGACAGCAGCATGACAATAGAATTCTGAGACTCATTCGGTCGACACAGAAATTTGTGCATCAAATTCCTCAAAAGGGCATGAAAAGTGTTGACCCCCACATTGCAGAACAAATCATTCGCACTGCCCAACCTTGGTTTTCTCAATAGTATACGCAAAAGCTTGCCTTCCTAAACTCACGGGGGTGGGGGGTGGTATACAGGAGAGTACAGTATGCTCTGAAGAGGTTTACCTTCATGTCAATTGAACATGAGTAGAATTTTCTCCCCAGCATGTTAGCTTTACTTTTTGAAATCTTAGAAACTTTAAAGTTTTCTGAAACCTTCATTTTATAATGGAAGTCGCTGAAACCTTTCCCAAATTCGGAGACATACGCCATACAGAGTGAGATCCGCAAAGAAAGACCGTTTCTATATGGATCCCAAGATCTGCATAATATCCTGTTTTTTTACATTTCTTTAAAGAAAGAAATCAAACACAGTATGTATGTATAGCATATTGTATTATTGTCTTGTGTATGCTCCAACCTGCATAGGTCTGAAACACATGTTGGTGAGGACCTCCTTCCTGGCAGTGGAATACTCATCATCGCTGAAGACATCACGGAGGCTCCGCTGAGGGTTAGGACAAGAACACATTTACATTCATTAATAAAAACAAACAATGTCTGCTTGAGACGACTGAGTGAAAACGTTCCTTTAGTTAGTACTTAATTGGGCTCTGGAGAAAACACTGGCCCTAAAGTGTTGTGCGGCACAAATATATTCGGCGCACAACACAAATTTCCGAGTATAAATAACCCCTCCTTAGCGATTTCCCTGGAAGGAGGAAACGGTACGCATCCATTTACCTCTCTCATTTTGGTCTCGTGGCACACTACTAAAGAGCAGGGTGCAATAAATGAGATATTGCTTCAATGTGCCCCAGAAACCCTTTTATTATAATACAAAAAAGCCTAAACAAAATGCATATGAGGTTCCACACAGCAATATGTCATTTTGAAGGACTTGACCTAAGACCCCAAATTTACAACCCTCATGAAAGCATGCAAAGCTTAGTGTCCAATGAGTCCTCTAACAACGGCTGTATTTGTGCAAAAGCTCTACCCACTGCGTGTGCATTATAGACGTTAATGACATACAGACACAAAATCCATGAGTAGGCCTCACGGCGCCAAACAAGAACCACCGGCACCGATTGACAGGACAAGTCATTTTCCTTCCACTTTCCACATCTATTACAGACATAATTGGACGCCACGCTAAATTTCAGGCAATATACCCACATGCAGAGCTCCAGCAGAGGAGAAGTCAACGTCGAGGCCCATCTGGTCGCAGAACTCCTGCAGCTCCTCCACCATCTTGGCCTGGGGAGGAGGGTGGCGTCGGAGCAGGGCCTGCTCTGGGTAGGAGCGGTAGATGTGGTGCGCCGTGGCGATGTTGGCCAGCAACATGAACTCCTCCACCAGCCTGACATAGACGAAGAGATGGAAATACATTTTCTGCATTCACCCCAGCAGATGGCTAGCTGCTCAGATGGCTCGGATAAGCACACAGGGAGGGAGGGAGATGTTAGGGTTCAACCATTTAAACCCGATTTTGTACTTGGACACGATGGTGTCTACGAGCTCAGCTATTTTCACCATATTTGAAAGTTGTTTAAGGTGTTCAGTTCACCTATAATAGAACGCCCAAAAATACGGTTGAAAGTGGTTAAGTGCCTTTCTGAGGAACAGAACTAGACTGGGCGGGCCGGCAACCTTCTATTCAGCAACACATTTGTTTTTTACTACGGTCACAGAATCTACCAAATCAACGCGATGCCCTGATTGGAAGTGACATAGGGCATTGGTTCTCAAAGTGGGATCCGGGGACCCCCAGGGGTCCTTGAGGGGGCTCCAAGGGGTCCCCAGCTAAATTCGTTAATACAGTATCGCAATCATTTTTTTAATCTAGTATTGGAACATTTTTTATTATTTTGTTTTTACGAAAATCTTCTCCTCTGGGCATCCCTGGCACAAAACATTTTCAGATGGGGGTCCATGCCCAAATACAGATCAATTTGGGGGTCCTTGACACAAAAAGGTTTGAGAACCACTGACATAGGGGACAGAGTGAGATGCTCACTCACTTGTTGCTGTCTCTGTACTGGTAAACATAGCAGCCCTGCGGCATCATGGTCTCTTTGTCCAGGGTGAAAGAGAGCTTCAGCTGAAACAAAAGACAGACACAGTAGGTACTCATTTATGAAAACCAAAACAAGACAATTGGCCTGTCAACAACTGTGCCTCTTCAAATTACACCCGAATAACTACTAGGGTTCATGTGGTTAACACACATCCGTTTATGTGTGCCGTTGCGGTTCCAGCCTCCCCCCTCAAACTTTTGGAAAATAAAACAACAAAAACACGGAATACAACAATCACATTTGAATCAACCAGAACTTACCCGGTCCAGCCGAAGGGCTCCGTCTATGAAGCGTTGAGCTCTGAGGTTCTTGGCGATGGCGTGCATGTTGAGCACAGCGCGCTGGATCTGGTCGATGGGGTGCTCGGGGGCCACGGGCGGCAGCTCCTCGGGAGAGAACAGCTTGTCCGGGGCCTCGATCATGCACTGCGCGTGGTCATAGCTCAGCTTCACGCATGAGCGGATCACAGAGCGGCCGAACCACTCGTTCAGTATCTGGGAGAAATTGGAAAGTGTTAAAATGGTACAATACAGGCACAAATGTGGTGGAGAATACACAAGACAGGCAGACACACACACACAAGCTACAGTTAATCTCCCTAAGCACTACAGTAATTAGGGGCCACCATGGCGTTTTTTTCCTGAGCACAACGTATGTTTTGAATTGTTTTTAAAGGGAGCACCGCATATTTACGCTATCCTGGAAACGGAAGCAGCGTGACGAGGCACCGAGCGTCTACTCTGCACTATATGTTCACGTCTGGGGTTTTGATCTGGTCACAGAGAGTTGGAATATTTTCAGCATTTTAGAAGAGCGCCTTGCATTTCAGCTGGGGGGAAACGATTCGGTGGACACGCGGCCTTTACTGACTTACGGCACTTCATGTTCCTCTTCAGACGGTACCCCCTCTAGCTGCTTGTCACAGCGATGTTCAACACTCTGTATAAGTCAGGAGGAGAGTGCTAAAGAATGCTTAATGGTTAAAGCCAACGCCAATACTGTCTGGACATTATCTCGTTTTAACCTGTACACTACAGCCCAATAAAAAAAAGCTTTTGATAAAACGTTAGGCGGGAAATAGGTCATAGCTCAATATTGATTAATTTCACATTTACAAAGGCTAGTTTAAAAGTTTATGAACAGTATTCAGGAGCTTCCAAGAGTACAGAGGAGTCCGTTGTGACACAATGACGCTAGAATCGGATTTTTAATGTAACGTTTTGGTATCGCATCAGCTGACATGGAACCTCCACGGAGGTGATGTCAAAAGAAATGACCAGGTACTTTTGCCTAATGGAAAACCAAACATGTGAGTTGAGCCGGTTTCCTGCTGTGGAGAAGCGACTTTACAGAGAACAGAATGAAGCCGTAGAGGAGCATAAAGGTCCGTGGTCTAATGCATAGTGAACTGGGGGTCCTTGAAATAAAAAAAGATTGAGAGTCATGGGCATACAGTACCTTCCCCTGTGGTGTGATGGTCCAAATGACTGAGACGGTGAGTCTGTCAGTGAGAGGATTCAGACTGCACAGCTCCTCACACAGCAGCCGGGGTAACATGGGGATCACCTGAGGATCACAATGTTGATAGAGGATGATACAAAGTTAACCACATAAACCCTAGGGTCCCTATTCTGTGCATGTCATAAGGGGCAAACAGTCGACAAAAACAGAAGGTATACAAGTTATTTTCGGCAAAGAGATTTTATGTAGAGGGGAAAAAGGTAAGGTACGTATAGAGGCCAGGAGGACCCCGGTCAACAAAATATATAGTATACCTACGTATAAAATACTGTATATAGCATATAATAGTGTATAAACACATTCAAGTCCCATTTCCCAAAATTACCCCCTCCCAAAAAATAGCCATGTGAGCTTGTAGATCGCCTAATCGCTTACCCAAAATAGGGAGGTCAAGGTTAAAGTGGTTAAGCTTCATTTATATACTCCACTGTGCGAGGGTATTGCTTGCCAAGAACAAATGATCTACAAGCTAACAGAGTGTCGCATTCACAATGTGTCTAATAACATACATCAGGGGAAATCTCATCCTTACATCAAACGTTTTCAACTCTAAAGATACAAAATATCAAACAAAAGAATCCTGCTGTTATGGAGAACAAACCTTTTGGACCATGTATACACTCGTGGCTCTCTTGCTGGCCATGGAGTCCAGAGCATTGCCTTCTTGCACAAAGTAACTTACGTCAGCAATGTGGACCCCCACCTCAAAATTGCCTGTGGTTACATAAAGGGTTACATTAAATAAAAATAAAAGACAAAAACGATGGTTTGCAATTAAACCGAGAACAAAAAGGTTGGGAACATGTAGGGGGTTTCCAATACACTTACCATCTGGGAGCAGTTTACAAGACAACGCATCATCCAGGTCTCTGGCAGTAGCCGGGTCAATGGTGAATATACACTCTTTCCTGGAGACAAATGTAAGTAAAACGTATTAACCAAAGTAGATCTTTGTTAGAAAAAAACAACAACAAAAACATTAGCACTAGTATGGTTAATGTCCTTTAGCAGCCACTGCAGGATATATCTCTACCAACATAACTTGCCAGAGTCCAAAAAGTACAGATCTAAATGGTAAATGGTGCATTTATATAGCGCTTCTATCCGAAGCGCTTTATATTGATTGTGCCATTAACCCATTCACACACACATTCATACACCGATGGCGGAGGAAACCATGCAAGGCACCAACCTGCTCACCGGGAGCAATTAGGGGTTCAGCGTCTTGCTCAAGGACACTTCGACACTAACTCTAGGGGAGCGCCCCAGCCCGGGATCGAACTGGGAACCTTGCGGTTTTCCAGTTCACTCTACCCGGCCACTCTACCCCTGAGCCACTGCCGCCCGCTCTGGACTCCAGATCTAACAAGCTAACGTATTGCGACACACCGTTAGCTTGTAGATCTGTTCTTTTTGTGGCGACACTCTCTCAAGGAATGGAGCATGAATGAAGCTGCACAGTCTCACCTCAGGTCTCTCCTCTTCTGCAGCTCCTCAGGTGGGATGGTCCAGGGCAGGTTCTGGGGGAGGCAACTCAGCACCTCGTCTGGGAACTCTGCGAAATCCACATCGTATTCTATCAGGATGCCCTCGGTCTCTGGCTCAATCTCTCCGGCCTGCCCTAATGTTTTTGCAAGACGGCTGAGGGTGAAACACGTAGATAAGAGATGAACAGTTATTCATGCTGCCTATTATTATACATTGCAACTTTAGTTTCAACAATTAATAACTGAATGCTTTTTAAATGGAGGTGCAAAAACAACCAACTGAAGTGTTATATTCATAACATTTCAGTTGTTTTTCTTGCAAGGCAAAAATAGCCAATCTACAAGTTTACACCGAATGACATCACGTTGTGAGCTCGTAGATCTGTTATTTTTTAAACCGTTATAAATCCTATAATGACATGGCCTAAATATGGAAGCCAGTTTGAAAGTGGTTAAACCAGTTATAATGGTGTGTGCCCACCCTTGAGCAAAGTTGCTGTCCGGCATCCAATTGGTGATACGACAGATGAACAAGGTGTTGGCGTAGTCGCCTGGCCGGGAGCTGAAGTCAGCGGGACAGTCAGCAAGGGGAACGTTGATCCGTGGTACCCGGTGGTCCACGGGGGCAAACATGGCGATGGGCTTGTTGGGAAGGAATTTAAGGAAACCTGTGGCGGCCCTGGAGTGTTTCTGCTCTACGATGTACACCACCTGGGACAGAGAGGGTAAAGTTGATGATGATGACAAATGTATTCGTTATGCTAATTACCAATTTCTAACACATCCATGTAGTCCCTGTCACTGATAACCACTACAGTTTGGTCATGTGGGAGGGTGTAGACGAGCAAGTCTCATCCTACACATGAATTTGCAAGCCACTTCTTTTCATTAGATAGGGAGAGTTTCACCAGGAGAGCATAACGCATGCGGAGGAACGTGCTATACGACCTAGTTCCACAACTTGTTGAAGAGGTTCCCTTACCAACCTGTAGGAGCCACTAGTGCAGCGACAGAGATCGCCCTCCCCTGGCAACTTCCCACCCGAACATGGTCAATTGTGTTTTATGAGCGCCCAGATGCACCGGAGGATTCGAACCCCGCTTTAGACCTTTTTTGAAGCAAGCTTACTTTGGCCGTCATTTGGAGTATTTCTCCATTGGGTCGTGGGGTTGACGGGTCTTCAAGGTGTCCTCCCCTTTCCCCGTTGTCTGGATTGGAGTGTAGAAACGGATGATGGGAAGAGAACTGATTAGCAGACCTAATGAATGGAAGCCTTGCGATAATTGATCCAGGGTCCCTAATGAGCCCTTACGGAAATGCGCAAATGTCAGCACTCCTACTTTAATAAGTCACTCCTGCTAGGAAGGTTAGTGTGCATATACTGTAGGTGAATGCTAACTCCTGAGTGTTTATTTTAGTTTTCCTTCAGCAGTGATCGGGCAGTAACTGGACCAATATGATACCTTTGGCACCGAGCGACATGCTCTTAACCCTGTTGATGACCTCATCGTGGTCGCTGTACTGGTCTTCCACTATAACGTCGGGGCTGGGAAGCCGCAACGCCTTCGCCTGAGACTCGCCGGCACCTTCACAGTCTGCGTCCGACTTCACAACCTGCAAATAGACAGACATTAGCCTGCTGCAGATATAATCACAGTTGGTATGTTTTTATACATTATACTGACTTAAAAGCAGAGGCAGTTACACTAATAAATACATGTTTACAGAACATGGTGTCGCCCTGACACCAGCATTGTTGACATGCTGATCTAACAGATGTTTTCCCAGTCTGAAAGATACACTTTTCCATACAGGGTCTGTCTGACAGTATTCTGTCAACCACAAGGTATTATGTTTGAGTCCACAAACGTTGCATTTACATTTGTAACCTTTGGTAAACACTGGGGTGAAACACATATTCTAAGTTGTGAGGGTTAAACTAATGCAATGAACTCAAAAGGTTCAATGAAAGTCTGTTGTTCTCAATAAGGGAAAGCACTTTCAGCAACACCGACTGTAAGCAAGGGAGGTATTAATAAATAAAAGGTTTCTATGATGTCTTACCTTCCACTGCTCCCGTGGGAGCACCAGCACCACCACTATGTCGCCGTTGAGTGCTCTATTACGAGCTACAGTCCCGTCCAGGAATATATCGCGTGTGCCGTCCTGAGGGAAACATTAACATATTCATGGACTTTCAGCTATAAATGTTAATAGCATTTGCTTGTCTACAAAATTCCCAAGTTTTCCATTCGAATCTACAAACCACATTCATGCTTAACCCCTACTGTATATCGTTGCTGTCGGGCAGAAAGCTCTTATCTCTATATTTTAACTTTGTGTTTTTTCATAAATGAATGCCTTACTTGATCATACTACAGTGTTACACATCAAAAATAGCAGATCTACAAGCTCAAAACACAGCTATTCTTTTATTTGAATCCTGAAAAGTAACAGTTTCCAGCACAACTCTTCCTTTCAAAAAGGTTCCTTGGTGTGTGCTAGATGAAGTGAAAACATGTCTGCAAATGCGTCAACTTACCGGAGATGGGAGGAAAGCCTCCTGGTATTTCTTGGGGTTGATTCTTAATGGTCCCTAGAAATAAAATGTATGAGGATATAAAGGTATTTAATGACTGGATCTACTACTACATTAAGTACTTTAGCAATTACACCCTTTGTCAATGTGGATCAGGCATGTCATGGACCCCAATTTTACACGCAAGTTAAATTCTCACTGAGGATTTTACTGTGTAGATATTGATGTCTAACATCACCTGAATGAGTTGTCCTCTCTTTAGACCATGGGAAACGTCCTCAGGGGTCATGTAGGATTCAAAGATTTGCTTCTTTGACCCTTGGCCCCCTCTACCGTTCTTATTATTCTTGTCAGCAGGGGAACCACAGGCTGAAAGAAAATTCACAAGCATCTTAATCCTCATTCAAACAAGATGACCCACCTCCCTGGAAATTAAATCATATACTAGGAATGGGAATCGAGATTTGAGAAGTGCAATCATTAGAGAATCGGAATCCATAAGTAAGATAATTGACATTTTATGCCTCTGAGCTTATCTATTCCTTTTAGCAATGTTGGCATGTTTTTTTCTGACAGTTGCTCATTGCAAAACAATGACGTCACCTGCATATGCTGCTGAAAAGGAAAAGTATTTTAATGCATTTTTCAAATATTAGGCAGACATCATGCATGCATTTTTTCAACTGTTTCTACAGTGTTCAGATGCAGAGATAATAAAAACAGTTAAAAACCTGTGTAGGCCCATCCTTTTTCCACATTGAAGGGAAATGGTAAAGAATTGGACGGATAAGCAGAATCAATTCCCTATCCCAGACAGACCTGAAGTAGCCGATTAAATTTAAATTAAATTTGCGTTCATGATTGACATCCATTTAAACTAGTCGGCTATAATGCAACTCACTACACAGCATAAATTCAGCTTCACAACCAGAGAGAGAACAGATCTCCTTTGCAGACAGCTTCCTGTACCTTGGGCTGCTTGCTGCATGTTGTTGACTTTAGTACTGTGAGGTGACTTGAGCCTTTGAACGTCAGCATCGACAGCAGCACTCATCATCACCCCATCCCTTCTGTTCTCCTCCTCCTGATTCTTTGGCACGTTCTTCCTCTTCTTTGACTTTTTCTTCTCTTGTTCCTGGCCGCTACAGCTGGTTTTCATGGGCGATACGCTGCCCTGGTGACTCGGGGCGCCATCTCTGTGGAGGTCTTTGTTCCTCTTCTGCTGCTGCTGCTGCTGCTTCTGGTGCAGTTGGGAGTCTCGTGGTTTGGGAGAGGCGAACTCCTCCCCGGACTCCACGTCTCCATCTTGACTGGTGGCAGTGTCTCTCCTCTCCCCGTGTCTCTGTCTGCTGTTGCCAGACATGGCCTGTTGCTTCCTGTCACAGTCCTGCCAGGCACCTCGGCTATTCAGCTTCTCCATGTACAAAGCCAGCGAGCTGTTCTCTCCTTTGCCTTTCATGGGGGAGGGGAGGGAGATGTCACTAGAGTCGGAGAAGTCGATTAAAGTCTGGTCCCTCTTCCACTGTGGTATGTCCGGTCTGTCATTGTAGGCTCCAGGTGCCGTTGTCGGCCCATTATCTTCCCCCTGTAATGAAAACTCCTGTGCATACTGCTCCAGGTACGACCTGAACTTGCTGCTGTGGTGCTGGCTAAGGAGCCTCGCATAGGCGTCTTTCGCTTTCGGAGGGGGAGTCATGGAGTGGTTCTGGCCACGCTTAGCCTCCCGATTACGGTTACCCCCCTTAGGTTGCCGTGGAGAATCCATATGGTTTTCTATGAGGATGTTTTGTCTGTAAAAAAAAAAAGTAGGTAATGGTATACTGCAAACAAAAAACTAAAAAACACCAACAAGCAAAACATGGCAGCTCAGTTGTAGATTAAATAACTGTGTCGACCACATGACTTCTACATCATGCCGGCCTTACACCATACAACTTAATGTGATTTCACTGTCGCAGATTTGTTTTCATAGTCTGAATAAAATCATGATTTTTTCTAGAGTTGTAGCACTCAGTCGTTTGGTGAAGGGCTGTAGGTGGTCATTCCCTTTGATATATTAGGTCATTTATATACCCAGTAACTGTAGGCGTTACCAATGATACTAATTAAAATGTGTTCCATATAGCAGAAGCCTTTCCAGGGAGCCAGCATGCACAATGGCAGCACCCTGACTCTGACCTGAATTGAACAAACTCATATCATTAGTAACACCTGTGTTGGCCCCACTATTTGATGTATTCAAAAAAATGGCTGCATTCAAAAATATATATTCTAGTAGTCATTAGTTTGGAATTTATGCTACATGAAAAACAATGTAGGTCTGCAATACAAATACAACATAAAAAGCAAAACAATAGTTTTTAGGCAACATGTGTTACTGCTACAGCTAGTAAAACTTTACGGCCAGATGACGAGTCCCATTAAGAACAGAATGTTCACTATGTTTTTGTGTCAGATGAGTCACCTCCACAACGACACACCTTCTCAAACGATGGTTTTTGACAACGATGGATTGTTTGTACTGTAGCTAGCTAAGTCAACATTCAGTAGTGGGGAAAGTGCAAATTTCTTACTGTACGTATAAGTACTCATTGTGCAGAATGTCCCATTCCACAAGTTTTCAAATGTATAAAACTCTTTTGAAAATAGCCGATCTACAAGCTCACAATGCATCGCATCGCATACAGTACATCGGCCTTGATCGGCTAAGTACTACTTACACTGAGTGCACTAGTTACTTTCCACCACTGCAGTTGAGTCATTCCACAGTGACATATCATCGTCTCAAACCATGATTTTTTGACAACGATGGATTTCTTTGTACAAGGCTATGGCTAAGCTAACGTTAGCTGTAGATTAGCATCACAACCCTAACTCAAGGCTAACAGGAGTTGGCATCGACCTTTCCAGTTTGTATCTATTATGTTTAAATGAACCGTAATGAGGAAAACTAAATATCAGTAAAACCCGTCAAACATGTAAAAAAAATATATCGTTTTCATTGCAACGTTAATTATCTTTAAACAGTGTAAAGAAAAATAATGTGCCGTTTGTTTCCCCATGTAACCTCGTCTAACTTAAGCAAATAAGGTAAACAAGGAGACAAACAAAAATGTTACATTACACAACGTGACAATTGTGGATACAGCATGTGTTAAATTAATTCTGCTACCATTAGCCACATAATGTGTGTGTGTGGGGGCTTTTACTTTCCCCTGTTGAACATTATGACAGATCAAACTATATTGTATCTACATTGAAGAACATTTGCATTGCGTTAAAGTGAATATATAATGTAAACATCTTACTCAGAGAAGAGGATCTTCGTCAGTGATGAAGATGGTATGGGTAAAACACATAAGCGGCGTTGCCAGGTTCTGCGATAGAAATAAGCATCGAGCTCTATGAAAACATTTTCCAAAAAAAATCTTGGAAAAAAAGCGCAAAATATGGATTCTATCAACAAATCTGGTATGTGGGGTCCTTGGGACAAAATATTTTCAGATGGGGGGTCCGCAGACAAGTACATATTAATTTGGGGGTCCTTAAAGGTAGGGTAAGTGATATTTTTTGGTTAAAACAAAAAGTATTTTGTTAAAAGGTTAAAATACTATATTCTGATAGTAATCATTGCTATAGAGTGTTTTTTCAGTAACAGATGTCTCCCTGTCTCTCCAGCTTTTTAATAAACAGAAAATACATTTTTCGGTAGGTGTCAAAATCTCAGCCAATCAGGAGAAAGTACCAATTTTTAAGCTTAATTTGTATAGTGTTTCAGTTCCAATTTTGTCTGCTCATTTCTTAGTGTCATCACTTCCAATTTCACTTGTTTAATCTATATCCTGATTGAGCTCTGTTCTCTGTCCTGGTTGGATAAAATTGGAAATGAAACTGAAACTGAAACAAAAATGAATTTTCTGTTTAATAAAGAGGTGGAGAGACACGGAGACTAATTTTACTGAACAAACACTCTATTGCAATGAGTACTATCAGAATATAGAGCTATTGAACAATTATTTTAACCAACGCAAATCACTTACCCTATAACATGAGAAATGTTTGAGAACCACTGGTTTCAACCATAATACAAAATAAAACATTAGAAACAAGCCTAAATAAGCAACTACACTTAAGAAACAAGCCCAATAAAACGAAACCCGCAGCTAATATTTATAATAATATAATTATTTACAAGCAACTTTACAGAAAAAGAAGCCCAAAGTCGCTTATAATAAGCAGACATGGCAACCCGGCACACAAGGTTGTCAATGTTGACGTTTTCCTTCTTCTTCTTCTCTTGGGCTTTTTGCTAGTTGGCAACCCAGCTTACAGATGCATTACCGCCGCCAACTGACAGGAGTGTGGAAATGGAGACCATTGTGCAGAAACAAAAAACGTAGGTAAAATAGGTTCTGTTCAGTGATGATAAAAGTATTCTCATCTTTTTTTTTTTAAATGATCAATACTGCAATGTAGACATACTCTGTTACAAGTAAAAGGCTGGACATGAAAATGTACTTAAAGTTTCAAAAGTAGAAAGTAGGTACTCATTAGCCTATGCAGAATGTCCCATTTCACAAGTTTTCAAATGTATACAAATCTTTTGAAAATAGCAGATTTACAAGCTCACAATGTGCCACATCACGACATTGTGAGCTTGTAGATCTGCTATTTTCAAATGACCGAAATGTGTATAGGGCTGACGTATGTTTTGTGATAATAATCAAAATCTAAGTATCAACTAAAGTTTTCAAATAATTGTAGTGGAGTAAAAGTACAATATTTGCCTCTGAGATGCAGTGGAGTAGAAGTGAAAGTACTGAAAATTTGAAATACTCCAGTAAATTAAAAATACCTCAAAACTGTACTTAAGTACAGTACTTCAGTAAATGAACTTTCTTTACACCACTGGTTCTGTTAAATGAGTTTCTTCTACTAACTGAATAATGTGACGATATATCTTGCCTGCATGCTGTTTTCCCCAAGACACCTGTCAATGAGAAGTCGTGGTGTTTTTGCCTTCCTGATCCTATTCTTCTGAATGGTGATCGTGCTGCTGAAAAGCTGTCAGATGCAATAAGTAACAGTGTTATTTATTTCCTTCTCCTCTATCCACTGCAGAGCCAATGCAATTGCCAATAGTTCTGTGGTATATGGCAAATGGTCTGACACTCTATTCTTAGGCTATGACTCACTCAGTGGGATATAATAATACTGCTACACCTGCACACCCTGAATCAGGATCTTTGGAGCTATCTGTGTGAAACCACTGAGTCTGAAAGAAATACTAGATAAATTATAAAGATAGTTCTGAAGAGCTTTAACATGTTTTATGCCTTTATTGGCTCACCAATCCACCCAGAAGTAATGAAATGTGACTCATTATGTTCCCAGCAATCCGGTAAAACACTCTTTCAACCTGGCGTCCCTAATTTTGGCCATGTCCTTATAGGTGAAAATCATCAAGACAACAAAAACAGCTGTTCTACAAGCTCACCATTTTCATTATTTGATGTTAAACAAAGTAGGCCTATTGGGGCTCAAGACTAAACCGGAAAGGTTAGGGTTTAAGTGGTTAACTTTTCTTCCATTTTCATCAGCATGTTATATACATACAGTGGTGTAAAAATAATTAAGTACATTTACTCAAGTACTGTACTTAAGTACAATTTTGAGGTATTTTTACTTTATAGTATTTCTGCTATTTTCAAAAGATTTTAATACATTTTATACAATTGAAAAATTGTGAAATGGGATATTCTGCATAATGAGTATTTTCTGCTTTTGGTACTTTAAGTATATTTTGATGCCAATGCTTTTGTACTTTTACTCATGTAAATTTTGAATTCCGGACTTTTCCTTCTAACAGAGTATATCTACATTGCCGTATTGCTACTTTTACTTTAGTAACAAATGTAAGTACTTTTCCCACCACTGGTTAGATACTAAAGAAGATGTTTTGAATGATCCACTGCAGATTGTCAGGGCCACATATTGCTGTTAGTTGCCTGGTTGACACTAGAGGGTGCTAAAGTGCTATTTAAAAGTAAAGTCAGTTTTTTTTTTGACTACTCTGAATCTGATTGGCAATCAACTGACAAAATCTTATGCTGTAAATGCATCAATCATCATTTATAATATGTTTATGGGATGCCACATTTATAAGATGCAACGCAATACATTGTTTCTATGCAACGCAAATCCACAAACCTGGAATTGTGTTGCTAGGAAACAGCGTGTGGGTCCATGTTTATTTTCTATCCGCTACTGATATTCACAAACACAACAGGACTTAAACTTGGACCTATTATTTAGAATGTTTATATTGCCAAGTGTGAAAAGGTCTATATTGTTTTATGGGATAGATCACAGGAGCATTTTATCACAAGTACAAGATGTGCTCAAACTAATAAAGCATGCTGTACATGGGAACCAGAAAATACTGAACTATTATTTATTAACCACTGATGCCCTAGTTCCAAAATGGCTAAAATTGCAGATCCACAAGAACTACAAGATCCAAGAGCTTGCAAATCTGCTATTTCTAACTTTTTTGAAATGTTGTGAACATTTTCTCCAATAATGTCATGCCCGAATTAGGGACGGCATGGGTTCAAAGTTGTTAACTTGATTTCACAGTAGAAACATGATATTATGCTTTTTGAGGTGTCTGGCTCGTGTTGAGAGATGGGGGGCATTTGCAAGTCAATTTTGTGTTTTGTTTTCACAGTTTCGAAATTCCCCTAAGATTCTCTCCTCTGACAAGCTGCGATTTCACACCTGTCTGTTCACACTTGCATCATCCAAGACAAGCGGTGCATTCAAATACACATACACACACACACGCGCGCTCACACACACACACACACACACGCACGCACGCACGCACGCACGCACGCACGCACGCACGCGCGCACGCGCGCACGCACGCACACACACACACACACACACACACACACACACACACACACACACACACACACACACACACACACACACACACACACACACACACACTTGTCACCATCACTCAACACCTTATCTGATCTGTGGGAAAATCTGGTCTATATTTATAATATAACTTATACACCTGCACAGTGTTGTCCTGTTATGATGTCTGGTAAATGAATGGTTCTGTCAATGGAATCAAAAGCAATTCATTATGAGGTCAAGTCTGAGTTGGACTCTTAAACTGTCTCCTGCAATGTCAACAATCCACACTCAAAACATTTCATCATTAACACTGCATTTACATGAGGAAAATGGAGTTTGTCAGCAGAATCTGTCATCTCACTACAGACTACACACTGTTCCTTTACTTTCCCCTCGGTAGGGAACCCGTTTAAAGACTCAACTTTTTAGTCAGACATCTGCGGTTGGCCTGGTAGGCATTGTGTTGGCATTTAGAGGTGTGATTGATCACAGTAGGGGTGGGAAGTGGTTTGGCTGCCACATCAGTGCACACCTAAAATGAAACAAGTTTTTGGTTGCCAATCTGTTGTCCAATTATCATCTTTTTCCCCTCGAACTTGGTTGAACCTTACAATTTGGCAGTGCAGAAATACTGTGCTACCAGGTTTGGGGAAGTTTAATTTCAAAACTTGATGGATCTCTATTTCCCCTAAAATTGTGGTCTGTATTGCAATCCCCTGGATCGCTCCACACAGTAATTACTTTTTTGGATCAAACAGTGAGAGAAAATTAAAGTGCTCTTCTTTTCATCATCTTCCTGTTCTTCTTTGAACTCACTGGCACAAACCTTGGAAGCGGCAGGTTTCTATGGTGAACTGGACTCTTGGCGTCCATGAAGCAGGTACCCGGCAGCGCCAGCTTTCTGTGTTGAATTGGACTCTTGGTGTCCATGAAGCAGGTGCCATGGTCAATGAGGCCTCCAACAACTTGTCAGAAGCAGGGTAATTAGCACTTGGCTGTCTTTGAGGTCTTCACTCCTCCAGCTGGTCATCGGCACACTTCCCTGGATGAGCGATGACACAGTGGAACGGAGTGGAATGTTCACAGGAAGTCACCTCAGCTGACACGCTCAATTCCAGGCCCGGAGGTGGGTTTTTTCCACTGTGTGCCTCTCCCTGGCTCCCTGGCTGTCTCTTTTTCTCATCATCATTCTCATCAGTCTCTCTCTCTCTCTCTCTCTCTCTCTCTCTCTCGCTCTCTCGCTCCCCAGTTCTCTTTCCTTTTTACATTCTTTCTGTATTATGTATACATAATACACGATACATTCCAATTTCTCTGCATAATTCTATCTGTAACTAAAGGCATTGTGTCTTTCTCGACCACATCTACTCTGAAATTGGAGTCCCCTACATCTCACTGCTTGTTAGAGCACTGTTTTATTTGTCTGTACTTTTAATTTAACACTCACGATTTTTGCACAGATTTTGGCCACTGCAATAGTGAGCAAGTGGGTCATCATCACACAGCAGGAGGTGCTACAGCAGAGCAAGTGTCCCTACATCCAAGCGCTTTGATTTCTCTTGCTTCGGCTGCCACTGAACTGCGATGATGATGATGACAGCTTCTCAATTAACATGGGGGGCATTAGTAATTAAAGTGTTAACGTTTGTTGCCAGAGGCTACTGTGACGACAGTCAACTGCAGCTTCAGCTAGACATTTTAAAACATTTGGTTTTTATTACATAATAGGCCTACAGTATGTGAAGGGATCAAAGCAAGAACATTCACTATAACTTACATACTGGGGTAAATTCTCCAAGGGAGATGAAAAGGAACAAAGTTCCTTTTCACAAGATGCAGTACAACATTAATTAATTTATTATCACTGTCTTTTTCCAGGGGATTTTAAGACTATGTTTGAGTTTGACAGAAGAACTTCAATAAACCATGCATCCATGCACATGTGTATACAAGTATACAGTAGTGTGTGTAGATGTGTCCCTGAAACTAGAACTGCAACGGAGTCCTGCGTGCACCACTGACAACTACATTTTTAGATTGCGATGCAGCTTGCAGCTTCCCCCGTGTTCCCTTCTTCAGAGGAAATCTAGAGTGAACGTGGGTGAGGGATCGGCTGTTACTGTCGAGCCACCAGTTGTAAAGCATTCAGATGAGGCAGCAAATGCATTTCAAATTATTCATCAGGCCAGATGAGGTTGTGAGGTTTACAGGAGGCAATGAAATGGAAGGCACAGAACAGAAGCAGTCACTGTCTGTTTTTCTCTCTATGGTCTCTCACCCTTTGTTCCTCATTTGTTGAGACTCCTGTCCTACCTTCCTGCTCTCTCTCTCTCTCTCTCTCTCTTTCCTTTTTTTTACCCCCTCTCTGCTCTATTCTCTCTCTGACTTCCCCTCTCTCTATTTTTCTCTGTCTCTGTCTCTGTCTCTGTCTCTCTCAACACTTTAACAGTTTCTTCTGGGTTTCCGTTGGGTATCTGAGGCAAGATACCTATAGGATCTGTAGGCAGATATATTAAATGACAATACCATATATAATATGCTATTTATAGGCACCTGTGTATTCGTGCTGCTGTCTCTGCTCTCGGAAGTTATTCATGCATGTCCGTCACTGGCTGTCATCTCGATTTTCTGTCTCACCGACTGTATCTCTCTGCCCAAATATCTGTCCCCAGCCCAGAGCTTAGACACATTTGCACCGAACAGACCCCCCCCCCCCCCCCCCCCCCACACACACACACACACACACACACACACACACACACACACGTTGCAACACACACACACACACACACACACACACACACACACACACACACACACACACACACACACACACACACACACACACACACACACACACACACACACACACACACACACACACACACACACACACACACATACACACACACACACACACACAGCTTTCTACCTCTCTGTCTGACTGTCTCTCCCTGTCTGTTCCACAGTCTGTCCAGGACTTCACCCACTCAGAATGCCTCTGCCTACATTAGTCATTCCTCTGTTCACTGCTCTATGCTTCCATCTGTCTGCTGGTATATTGGCAACATGTCTGTCTATTCGCTTGTTTATTATGCGTTGAAAATCACCTGTCAGTTTTCCCCAAGTCATCTTCACAGCTTCCCGTTCACTTGCCTAAATGTTCCTGTACCTGTACCTGTGATGTGTGACGTGTGTGTGTGTGTGTGTGCGTGCGTGTGAGAGAGAGAGATGCCTGCAGTCGTCACTATATGCGTTGCCATGGCAACGGCCTGCCAGTCACCCCGGGCGGGGTTTAAACTATTGTTTAAACCTGAGACTATTATACTTACTCTCTCTCTCTCTTTCACGGTGTGCA
Organism: Gymnoscopelus microlampas; assembly: GCF_963454915.1. Taxonomy (NCBI): domain Eukaryota; kingdom Metazoa; phylum Chordata; class Actinopteri; order Myctophiformes; family Myctophidae; genus Gymnoscopelus; species Gymnoscopelus microlampas. The sequence continues at coordinate 39,967,183 of NC_139942.1, read as the reverse complement.
TTTATGTAGCGCCTCTTTCCAAGGCGCTTTACAATGTGCAACACACACACACACACACACACACACACACACACACACACACACACACACACACACACACACACACACACACACACACACACACACACACACACACACACACACACACACACACACACACACACACACACACACACACACTACCAAGGCATTTGTTCTATATGTTGCTATGTTCTATTCTATTCTATTCTATTTTTAGATTCAATATAATTTACACTGATACCACCAAACAGAGAATTGCCTTCATAGCCCTCCCTCCCTCTTCCTCACTATCTCTTCCTCACTATCTCTTATAGACAGGCTATACTTTCAGCACTGGACAGCTCCCATCCAGTGGTGTAAAGTAACCAAGTACATGTACTCAAGTACTGTACTGAAGTACACTTTTGAGGTATTTTTACTTTACTGGAGTATTTCCAATTTTCAGTGGCCTACTTTTACTTCTACTCCACTACATCTCAGAGGCAAATATTATACTTTTACTCCACTGCAAGTATTTGAAAGCTTTAGTTACTTTGTAGATTTTGATTATTATTACAAAACATACATTAACCACTTCAGCCCTGTATATACCCTATACTTCGGCTATTTGAAAATAGCTGATCTACAGCTCACAACGCGTCGTGGTGCGACATGTTGTGAGCTTGTAGATCTGCTATTTTCAAAAGATTTTTTTATACATTTTACACATTTGAAAACTTGTGAAATGGGACATTCTGCATATTGAGTACTTTTCCTTTCGGTCCTTTAAGTATATTTTGATGCCAATACTTTTGTATACTGGAATATCACTTGTAACAGAGTATTTCTACATTGCAATATTGATAATTTTACAAATACTTTTTTTTTGTAAAACATGTGAGTAGGCTACTTTTTTCCCCCACGCCACCCCGCCCCCTGCCTGGTGGAGCAGACTGGCAGGGAGGAGGAGGACCGCGCTCTCATTGGTTGACACTTAAAGTGGCCTATTGGCGCCTCAATTGGGAGGGACGGACGTTCATGAGCGCTTTGCTCCTCTCTCCATCTCCAGGCATCAACCTGGACTCTCCTCACATCACATGGATGCTCAGAGGAGGACCGCCGAACGGCTCGGAGGAGCTCTCGCAGAGACCGTTACAACTTGATCCCAGGAGGCGTTATGGTCCGTTTTTAATTGGGTTTTTAGATGAGTTAAGGGGTTTTCAGTCGGTGTTAAGAAGCAATAGGCGAAGCAACACGAGATAAAGGAGAAAGGAAGAGAACGTAAAGGGAAGTCTCGGCTCAGAAGAATATATGAATGGAATGAGAAGTGAAAAAACATGAGTAGCTTCTTCTCCGTTGCCTTCATTTGTTAGTTTAAAAAAAAAAAGAAGATAATATTAACGCGTCCTCTGGTGGGCGTTGATTCAATTAGGTCTTTGGTTATGCTCACCACACTTCGTCGAGTGCCAGCGTTCTCCTCTCAACGCCTGCAGTGATATTATAAAAAGGATTAATAATGTCTCTCCTGCTCCTCACGCTGCTTCTACACACGGGGTTGGGTTTGGGATCCAACTATGGCTACGTGGAGTGGTCGGATCCCAACGACAGGGACGCGGAGATTCGCGCCAACAACAAGAACCCCACGATGCTCAGCACTCAACAGAACGTCAACAACAAGGAGCTGCTGCACCAGCAACACCCGACCACCCACTCCGCAGGAGTAGGAGGTGGAGGAGGAGGACCGGCGGCCACCGAGCGCACGGCGGTGGTGGCGCACAAGATCTCGGAGGACCTGCCCAGGGTGGTGACCGCGTTCCTCCACAGCGGAGACTCCTCCGCGCTGAGGCAGGTCAACTGCTCCCGGAGGTGAGTGAGCGACACACACACACACACGCACACGCACACGCACACGCACACGCACACGCACACACACACACACACACACACACACACACACACACCCACCCACAGCCACAGCACTATGAGCAGTGGTTCGGTTCTCAACCTGTTGGTCGGGGGTCCCCACGGGGGGGGGTCCACAGATCAGATGACTTTTAACACCCTTTTTAATACCAAAAAAGAAAAGAAAGAAAAGAAAAAGTAATCAACAGCTATAAAAACTGCTCAAACATTGGTTAAATTGTCAAATAATAAGAAAGAGGTAAAATAAATTGAAAATAGCAGATCTACAAGCTCACAGTTTGTAGATCTGGGCTGATCAGCCCCCCCCCCCCCCCCCCCCCCCCTTTCCCCCCTACTGTGTAGATCTGCTATTTTTCACAATTTATCTGTGGAACCGAGTCAAATAAAATGTAATGCCTCAACTCCTATATTTAAGTGCTTGTCAGGGTGGGGGGGATCCCCAGTTCAAATATGATTATTTTGGGGGGTCCCCAGTATTTCAAATATGATTATTTTGGGGGGTCACGGCCTGATAAGGTTGAGGACCACTGTAGGCCTACTAGAGGGAGATAAACAACGATCTGGTAACACCCACCTATAGAGCAAACATGGGGAAATTCTCCTTCTATACAGCACTGCCACACAAGTTTGGAATGCCCTGACCCCAATCGCATAAAACGGTGGTTTTCAACCGTTTTCATATCAAGGTCTGTTATTTATTCTGCATTTTTGAGCCATGGACCATTTGATGAGACGTTGATCAAAATAACAATTCTTCTACTCCTCTAATTGTGTGTAGACACACAATCAAGAGTTAAAGATCTATAAGGGTTCATTTGGTTACCAACTCTCCATCATTTAGCTGGGGACCACCTGGAATCCCTTCAAGTACCATTGGTGGTCCCCGGACCACTGGTTGAGAGAACCACTGCCTTAAAAGATGTGATTCACTGGCTTCATTTAAAACAGGCCTGAAAATCCACTTGTCAGGAGACCAAAGGGGAGGTAAATTATCACTTCTCCCTTAGAAAGGTGATCACCCCCCCCTTTCCCCCCCCTACTCTGTACATATAGTGTTTTATATGTGTGATCATTTTTAGCGCTATTTTTATGTTAAGTTGATGAATTGAATACATAGGACCTCAATGGAAACAAGTCCACTAGGACTTTTTTGTGAAAATCATTTTAGACCAAGTGTAGTTTGACTGTACTCGTGCTGTTTGCATGTCTGTCTAATGAAATATTCCATCATTCAATCAATCAAAGGTACGAGCTGAGCAGCCTGCGAGGCCGCGGCGGGGCGCACGTTGCCTCGCACCTCTCCCTGCACGGCGTGCTGGACACCGTGACGCACGCCACCAACTTCCTCAACATCATCCTGCAGGCCAACGGGTAGGCCTGTCACAATTATTACATAATCATCATACATTTTCATACATTTTCCAAAAATAGCAGAAATAGCAAATCTACAAGCTACAAATCTACAGCTATTGCAAGCTTGTAGAAATAGCGAAATTCTATTTCGCTATTTTTTTCCTCCATTTTTTGGAAAGCATAAAATTATTATAAATGTGTCAGTAATTTCTAAGTTATTTGTGCAATTTGTGATTATGAAGCCTAAAAAAACAAACATAAATAAAAAGTAGTTCATAATGTTCCAATGTTCAATGCCAAAAACACAATTAAATTGTTAATCGCAATTATCTGTGTGACAATCAATCGTCAACTTAAATCTGTAATCGTGACAACCCTACCGACAACAGGTCAAGGGAGCACACCGTCCGCCGGGACGTCCACTGGTACCACGCGTTGGTTCGGAGCATCCTGGAAGGGGACCCTAAGATCCACAGGGCGGTGGTGACCTTCCACGTGGACGCGCCGTCCCAGAAGCCGTCTCAGAAGCAGCCCCACGTCTATCTGCAGGCGACCAGGGCAGACAAGGAGGAGGTGGTGCTGCAGGACCTCTCGGGCTCAGCGCACCACCACCTGAAGAGCAGGACCCCGGAGTCCGAGTGGTTCAATGAGTTCAGGGACCGTAAGAGACACTGGAGGGCCCCTTCAGGCGCGGACACCGCGGTCAAGGAGAACGAAGGCTACTTAACGGACAAGAATCAAATCAAGTGGTCGGCGCCGTACCTGGAGTGCGAGCACGGGGCTTTTGTCCCCTACTGGCTGCTCACGTTGTCTGCCGGCTTCTATGGACTGACTGCCGACTCTGCTCCAGAGTTCAGGTGAGTTCCAGACAGTGCTGCCAGTGATGGACAGTCACGAAATACATTTACTTGAGTACTGTATATACAGTAAGTGCATGTTTTGAGTATCTGTCCTTTACTTGAGTGTTTGTATATTTGGCAACTTATGGCTTCCACTCACTACATTTCAAAGACAATCCACTACATTTCCAGGAGGGTAAAAAGTAGCCTACATTATGAATTGACCACTGAAGCCCTATTTCAAATATCATGAAAATAGCAGATCTACAAGCTTGTCGCAACGCGTTGTGAGCTTATAGATCTGCTATTTTCACTTGAGATATTTTTTAGATTTTGTTCTAATCTATTAATACAGCAATACATAATAAAACTAATAGTAGTACTTTTTACTTTTGAATACTCAAGTATTTTTTTTTAAGTACTCCATACTTTAAATGAAGTACAAATTTGACAGAGCAACTTTCACTTGTAGCTCAGGCATATTTCACCAGGAGTATCTATACTTTGACTGAAGTACTGGGATTGAGTACTTTGTCCACCACTGCATGTCTGCAATCCAACATTACAACTAATTCAATTTAAACACTGAGGTGGTGCCTAGAGGGGGTGGCAGAAAGGACACCATCAATATTTGAATAGTTGCTGTTGTCCTAGATACAGGAAAGTGAGAAATTACTCCAAATTCAGTTTCCTCTGACATATACAAAGAGTTGTGTTGATGGCAGAAACAGATGTAAGGAGAGGAGGTTCAGGGACGCGTGCTTTCGAATCTCAGTGACAGGTAGAAAGCTATGTTTTAAACACAGTTGACATGTTTATGCTTATGCATTAAAATAAAGCAATACATCTATGACACAATGCCCATTGCGCACGCACGCACACACAGGAATACACGTACGCACGCACGCACGCACGCACGCACGCACGCACGCACGCACGCACGCACGCACGCACCCACACCCACCACACACACACACACACACACACACACACACACACACACACACACACACACACACACACACACACACACACACACACCAATTGTTATTTTGAGAACATGTTTTTATTTGCTGTGTTGCTACAGTTTGGAGCAGGTTTATAGCATGAAAACATACTTTTTCTACTGTGATTTATTGAGTTTTGACTTTTGAGCTGACTTACAAATGCAAATGTGCTCATGTCGAACTAGAGCATGCATGAAGACGCACACAGCAGATTTTCTTTTATACGGAGAACATAACATAAAGCGTGTGTGTGTGTGTGTGTGTGTGTGTGTGTGTGTGTGTGTGTTGTCAAATTAGTTTTGACTGACAACAGAGACACAGCGTTATTGTTTAATGATCAAATGAACTGCACATATTCTGCCATTTATCTTTTTGACTGACAGTTTTATTGATCACTGCCTTGGAAGTGGATAAATGTTGAACAAAAAATATAGTAAACACTTTTGCCATGTTGCTGTAGTTTAACTTGCTACATTTGTCTGGGGGGGGGGGTAACCTCATTGGCAGATATTTTGCACTCAACTGAGCGCACGTTATGGCTCTATGCACAGCAGCCATAATGGAAAAACTTTGGGCCCCTTCCTTACTTCCTTCACAGGTGTTACCAATGATTCTAATTAAGGCTCTGTTCCATTTAGTGTAGCACAGTGGTTCTCAAACCTTTTAATTTCAAGGACCCCCATAACTCTGTTCCATTTGTAAACTCGTTACACACCCGTAACGGGCCATTTGGAACCCCCTCAACTAAAGGAGCCATGAGGGTACCTGCGGTCCACACTTTGAGACCCACTGGTGTAGCAGAGTGTTTACAGTGAGCCAACATGCACAATATCAGCACCCTGACTCTGTTTGACCCGAATGGAACAGAGCCTTCATTAGCATCATTGGGTAACACCTGTGAAGGAAGTAAAGAAGGGGCCCAATTTCTTTCCAAAATGGCTGCTGTGCATAGAGCCTGATTAGGGAATCTGTCTGGTAAGCTAGTGTGAGGGTGCATTTTGCACAGGTTGGCCAGATGAAGCCATGACTCAGTCAATGAGGCTTGAGGTCCCTTGGCCATCCTCTCCATAGTCTTGTGTAGCCAGACGATCAGAGATCTCCCTTTACCGACACTTGTCTACTGTATCTAAATTCAATGTAGGGTGTGTGGAAACTGTTTGGAAATGTAAAAACAAATGGCATTGCAGAACCAAAAAGTCTTTATTGGGAAATGATCAGGATTGGATTTTCAAAGCAATAGGCATAGGTTTGTTAGCAGAGGTTTTCTCTGCTGTTCTAGCCCATAGCCTACATTGAATTTAGGCGGAGATATCCAAACATTAGACTATAGTCATGTTCTCCAGAACAGGGTTTCTCAGAGGATGCAGCAGTTTGGCACACAAACTGCAAGAATGCCATATTTCTCAAAATAAAAACAAATTCAGTCATGAATAAACAATGATGGAAGAAGAGCAACAATGGTAATCCAAGACCACTCTGAATTTCAGCTTTATTTAACCTTCACTTCATTCTGAGATGTACTTGGCCACAACAACAACAACATGACCAAACAGAGGAAGGCCTTGACAACCCCTTGATCCTGATTAAGGCCTTGTAGAGGTTTTCAAGTAGATTACTTGGTACTCTGTGGTTCTCATGGTGCACAATAAACGATACGCAAATCTCCCACAAGTATTTACCATCAAAACTACTACTAGTAATACAGCTTATGCCTTTATTTATAGCACTTTTCTAATTACTCAAAGTCGCTTTCCATGTGTGTAAAAAAGACCATAATTTAAAAAGCTTTGCAAATTGTAACCACTTAAGCTCTATACTGTACTTTGTTGTATGACAAATAGGAACATTTTTTAAATGTTACAAATTTTGTGGAAATTGGTTGAAAATTTAAAAGAAATGTGATGGCAGGATTAATGTAGTTAATGTGAGCATCCCTAGGATAGGTATATTAACTATTGTAGTTTAAAATTAAAAAAGTAAAATTGCCTTTAATTGTTGCCTGTTTATCTTGTCCCTAACACCTGATATTGCCGCTCTCTCAGTTAGCTTTCTCACTCCCTACTTTGTTTGGGGGCGCATTGCGAGGGCCCAGGACACATTTTGGAATTGGATTGCTGTCTGCCTTATCGGCGCACAGCATCCGGACACGAATCCTTGCTGCCTCAGCTTGCCAAAGAGGCGAGGATGGCAGAATCTAAAATAAACTCGCTGTCAGATACATACCACGATACCTCTCTCCGAAGTTAACTAATATGTGGGAGGGAGTAAGGCCGCTTAGGGCGAGGGCATTTTGACAAAAGTTACGATCGAATCCTTAACTTTTAACGTTGTGTCATCAATAATGTATCATAATAATGCTGTTAATTCAATTATTTTCTAAATCCACCCTGCATTTGCATTGATATGCTGTTCAGGTTCCAAAATGGCATATAGGAAAGCCACGATAAGGGCACACAACAGTGCCATTAAAATGACGTTTCATTTGGTTGAGACAAAGGTCAGCCCAGCTGGTGGTAGAACAATGCTACTGTACATTTAGTATATTGTACGTATGTCAAACATTTAACATACTGCCACAATACTTTGAAAAAAGATGTATCATGGTCCTAGGAACAACTGATGAACTGGTCACGTACATTCAGCCTGGAAACCTGCCAGGCTAACATGCATTATCAAGCTCTATTGGCCAAAAGGGGATGTCACACCGGAAGCACCACAACCCCTTATAGCCAAACTTACACTTTGGTGGAGGCCTGTGCTCTACTGAGCACATTTTCTAGTAGGCTATAGTTATACATTTATGTGTGGAGTACATCCTTACTAATTTAAAGAAATTCTAAGCTTCTTGTTCTAAACTAAGCTTACACTAACTGAAAATGTATTAGATTCATGGAATCAGGTGATGAACTGAGCTACAGAGAGCCAAACTGGTTGCCCTCACTCGATTCCACTGATTTATTTTGGAGTGAAGAAAGATGACATGAAACCAAGGCCTTAGTGCGAGAGTTCAAAGGTCAGATCTCAGGTTACACTCTGTTTGTGAAGTGCTTGCTTCAGCAATGAGTCGCAACTCTACTCCCTGTACAGTGAACTCCTGACCCTTCTCCTCAGCCCGGTCTCCATTAATGAAGTTCCAAAAATAGGAATATGGTTCACTCTGAACAGAAAAGAATAAGCCACTCTAGATGATTGGAAGTCCCTTCCAGAGTTATCTCTCTCAATACAGATTTTAAAATATTCTTCTTAGCCGAATGTGTTCCCAGATTGGTTCCATGGTGGTTGTGGCCACAGTTTTCTCACACTCTCACTATATCTACCCCCCTCTATCTCTCCCTCTCTCTGCTCTCTCCCTCTTCCTGTCTATTTGTGTCTCTTTCTCTTTGTCCCTTTCTCTGTCTCTCTCCCTGTCTCCCCCCCCCTCTCTCTCCTCCTTCCCCCTCTCTCTCTCCCTCTTTCTCCTTTTTAAAATCTCATTCCAGGCCAA
>NC_139942.1:39836077-39956077 GCF_963454915.1 Gymnoscopelus microlampas | reverse complement strand
TTATGATGGAGGTCCATCGCAGGCTGTAGGCAAGGGAAGGGACAGTCATTTGGTTGATGAATATTTTGCATCCAGAAGTTAATTCTCAACTCTCAACAGTGTGGAATTTACCACAATCAGAGTTGGGATGTGTTCATAACAGAGATAGCAATTTTGGATGGTAACTCGGCAAAGAGTACAGTACAGTATGTCCCTGTCACCTCCATAGATGTTTACATTATCCAGCCTCCAAACTCGGGTTATTATAAAAAAATATATATATATATTTTCAGTTTCCATTCTGGCTGTGGGCCCTAGCACTTTACATAATACTGCACTCATGGGGAACAAAATCTGATACTGAAGATAAAGATGGGGTCTCAAAGGGAGGGGGGGGGTGATGTGCCTCAAAGCCAAACGCAAATTGTGAAAGTGAGCTTTTTTAAGTAAATATTATCTTTTCAGTTTTACCTTTTTTTCAACTCGACTCAGCGAGGAAGGCGCTCAAGAGATTGCAGTTAAATTGCACAGACTTCATAATACATAACCGCATATTTTAACCAGAGAGTGAATCCATCAGTCCATGTTTCACACACACACACACACACACACACACACACACACACACACACACACACACACACACACACACACACACACACACACACACACACACACACACACACACACACACACACACACACACACACACACACATCCTTCAATGTGGCGTCAAGACGCTGAACCCCTAATTGCTCCCGATGCGCAGGTTGGTGCCTTGCATGGTTTCCTCCGCCATCGGAGTATGAATGTGTGTGTGAATGGGTGAATGTAATGCACAATCAATGTAAAGCGCTTTGGATAAAAGCGCTATATAAATGCACCATTTACCATTTACACACACACACACACACACACACACACACACACACACACACACACACACACACACACACACACACACACACACACACACACACACACGCACGCGTTGTGTGTGTGTGTGTGTGTGTGTGTGTGTGTGTGTGTGTGTGTGTGTGTGTGTGTGTGTGTGTGTGTGTGTGTGTGTGTGTGTGCGCGCGCACGCTTGTGTGTATGTGTGTGTGTGTGTGTGTGTGTGTGTGTGTGTGTGTGTGTGTGTGTATAATTTATATTATGTATAACATCTCTCCTAAACTCTCCTGTAATTTCCTCTGACCTCTTTTCTTGTCTCTCTTTCTTTCCTCCCTCCACCCCCTTCCTCTTTTCTGCCTATTTTCCAAACCTCCACACATCTATACTCTTCACTCCTCCTCTACCTCATTCCCTGTGCCTTCCCCTCTTTCACCTCCTTCGCTCCTTTTTTTTCCCTTGCCATTTATCTGTTTTTCTCTCTCTACCTCCCTCTTCCCTGCTTCGTTCCTCAATTACTTACTTGCTTCGTTATTATTCTCATCTTCTCCTGCTCATTTCTTCCTGTCACTCTCTCCCTTGCCCTCTTCTTTCTGCCTCTTCCTCGTGCTCCCCCCGTCCCCTCCTCTGTCCCTGTCCCTGTCCCTGTCAGAGGTGTGGTTCGTGTGGACGTGAACCTCCAGGATGTGGACATTGACCAGTGCTCCAACAGTGGCTGGTTCGCTGGCACCCATCGCTGTAACGTGACCAGCATGGAAGTGAGTCTGTCTTCTGCCCGTATAGTGCACTCTCTGTCCTGTTCTAGTCTTCTAATCATATTATCGTTGTCGTCTTCGCCGACTTGATTGATGCTCAATCCATTCATTTGTCTGTCTGTAAATGTATCAGTCTGTCCATCAATTCCTCCATCCATTTGTTGATATGTCATCATCCCGTTGGAATGAGATTTAAAGATTTTTTTTATTTTGGGGCTTTTATGCCTGTAGGCAGGGTTGCCAGATCTGCTTATTATAATTTCCCCGCATAGCCGATCTACAGGTCCAGGCCTATATGCTTGAGATTTAAAGGGACAGTAATACTTTCACCCTTTTTATTTGTACTTTTAGTTTATTGTTGATGGTTGTCATTATACTGTATGTCTACAGGAATAGCACTATACAATCCCTAAATATACTTCATTGACCGCGGTCCCCTAGGGGTCTGTTTTTGGCCCACACAGATCTACAAGCCCACTCTGTGAGCTTGTAGATCTGCTATTTTCACCAAATGTTCTCCCAGAATAGGGACGCTAGCGTTCATGTGCTTACGTGGACCAAAATGCCTGCTATCTTCATCACTTTGCAGTTCTACAGTAAATGGCCTGAGAAAGACCTGTTGTGCACAATATGTCGATATATCTGGACTACTGTGCCATACTCTTTACAGTGAAATCCTGAGTATTTATTTGACCCTGATTGTTTAAAAATGGGTTTGGGTCACGGGCTGGTCATTGAGGAACCGGAAACCGTTTCCAGAACAGTTTTTTATCAGACTGTCAGAGCTGTTTTGTGGACTTCACATCTGCTATAGAATAACGATACTAGTGGTCTCAACCTTTTAATTTCAAGAACCACCATAACTCTGAGAGTGTAGAAATGGAACCCTGGACCTCACTTTGAGAAGCAGTGAGGTATATGTACAGTATATAGTAATATAGGAATCATTGAAAGGGAACTGTTAAGGAATCTGGTTAAGAGGGAATTGTTAAGGAATCAGAATCATTTAGCAGTGTGTTCATCATGGTGTTGATGGATCCTAGTTGTATTATGTCAGTGTATTAATATGTTTCATTATGTCTGGAGAGGTACAGTATATCATATTTGATCACTCTGCAGTCTTCAGTGCAAGGACTACCGTTAGAATAATCCATAAACAGTGTGTGTGTGTGTGTGTGTGTGTCTGTGTTTGAGAGGGAGTGCCTAAAGATAGCTTGTTAGTGTAGCAAAAACTGTGTGTGTGTACAGCAGGTGTGTGTGCATGGGCTTTTTTTTATGTCTGTTTGTCATGTACAGGGTATGCTCCTTCTCACTGGCATGTAAGCTCTGTTGTCTCTGCATGCGTGTTATCTTCGGAGGCAGTGTGTGCTGCAGCTGGTCCAGGAGAAAGTCGTACAGGCTGGTGACGGCCGTATATGATCCATAATGAATGCAGTGTAATGGATTGCGGCAAGGACACAGTGAATAATTGACCATGCTCTTTGTCCGTAGTGCTTACCCTCTCGTGCATTCTTTCTGCCATATAGGAAAACTATGACAAGAGGGTCTCCATTTGAACTCTTCAACTTGAACACCGCAGCCTCTCTCATTGTTCGCACTTCTTGCCGGAGGTCCTCTCTGGTCTCGCACCTGAGGTGCTTAAATTGTGCTTGCATCATCAGAGTTGGAGGAGTGCACCTGCGAGGACTGGTCTTCTTTTATAATCCTCCAGAGTTATGTATTTTACTAGATACATAGACAGACAGACAGACAGACAGACAGACAGACCTTTGTTGATCCCCGTGGGGAAACACTGTGCCGGTTTGTGCGCATGTCTGTGTGCCAGTGGACCTAAGTGTATTGGTTGTGTGTGTGTGTGTGAGAGAGAGAGTTTTTGTCATCCTGGAGTCAGGACACGGCAGAAAGACCGTTCCGGTCCCAAGGCCATTTTGCAGTCCTTCATTTGAGAACATTCTTTTTTTTTAACATTTATCAGAGCATTTTGACATTTCCAGATTGGTACAGAGCTCATTGCTCTTTTGCCGTCCTCCAATGACTTTGTGGTTTTACAGGAGTTTATTTACGTGGTGTTTTTGGCTGAGCAGGACTAGTCGGCATGAATCAGAGCAATTAAGGCATCACCTCCTCTCAAGCTAGCTTTTCAGCTGTGAAAAGTGTGTGTGTGTGTGTGTGTGTGTGTGCGTGTGCGTGTGCGTGTGCGTGTGCGTGTGCGTGTGCGTGTGCGTGTGCGTGTGCGTGTGCGTGTGCGTGTGCCGTGTGCGTGTGTGTGTGTGTGTAAGACATGAAAAACAGCCTGCAGTGCAATGCTCCGGGCCACATGTCCCACAAACGAGCCGAGAAGATTAATTGCGGAGATGTTTACGAGTGGGTGGTGGACACACACGGACACACATGGACACACACACACACACACACACACGCACGCACGCACACACGCACACACGCACACACGCACACACACACACACACACACACAATACAACTTGTCCCTCATGTATTCATTATACTGTGCTGCATGTATTACATTCGCCGCGGTTTCTCTGGTCATTTGCTTGGTTAACTGTGTGGAGCCGCTGTCTTTGAGGGTTAGTCTGGGGTTGAGCTTGTAGCCTCCTCTCTGGCAGGTGGGCAGAAGGGTACAACAGCGGTGGCAAAAATGGAACTGTGTGGGGAGGAATTAATTGGCATGACGACCAAATGGGGAGGAAAAAAGGGGTAAAAATAATTGGCTACTCTAAAATGTTGGTCAAAAAGTGAATTTTGCTCTGAGAGTTTAAAAACGAAATTGACCCGTAAGGGTCCCTTTTAAAGGTCCTAATGGAACCATTTGGATCCATTTGTACACTTTCTGAGTTACAGACCATTAGGGTTCCTAACTAACACTCATTTATCTGGGGGATCCACTGGAAGCCCCTCTGATTTGATTTGATTTGATTTTATTAGACGTTATACAGGAAAAAACACATGTTACATCATGTTCATCGTAGAAACGTCAAGGATACAGACACAGAAAAGTCTTGCGACTTATTTTCATTATGGTCTTTGGTCTGAGACAAACAACACAGCAACAAAATACATACAGGTACATGTAGACAGTACAGTAAGAAATAAAACAATCAATAGCTACACTACCTACAGCATAAATACATATAATCGCATTGCTAACATAAGTGACCCTACTAATCTGCAACATTTATCCATCAAGACCCCTCAAGGACCCCTGGGGGTCCCCGGACCCCACATTGAGGACCAGCGTGTTAGTAATCTCTCTATGCTGTATTCATACAGATGGATTTAGTTTCCTGTGCCAGTTCCTAAGTGTATTTTCTCTGTTTTCTGTTTTTGTCTACCAACGCAATTGCTCAAGATAGAGCCAGAAAACACATCCAGGATACCCATTAGGGCCATATGATAATTTTGGGCCAGAGAGATACACATCCTTGACCTTGTTCATGAAGGATTTAGCTGGAGTCGGCAGGCATGTACTGTACACAGTAAATTCCTCAGTGTTCATTTAACTCAAAGTGTATAGAAACGGGTCCTTTCCTCCCCACACATTTCCAAATGGGTCTACATGAGTGCATTTCGGATTTAAAATTGGGTGTTAAATGACCACTGAGATTTTTTACTGTGTGGGATATTACTGTTGTAATACTCACTGCTCATATCTAATTTCTGCCAATCATGGCAAGGTTGTGTAAAGAGAGCTGGCAATATCACAGTTATAAATCACAGTTATAAAAATTGACATTATCCAATTAGAGTTATGATGAATTCACTGAAGGTGCTCTTTACCTCCGTACCAAAGAAGATGATACAGTTCTGATACAGGCTGTATCAGAACTAGATTTGCTTATACAATCGTTGTGACTATTTAAATATATACTTGATGGCTTTTTTTTTATAAATCTAAGCTCTGCCTTACTCTTTGCATATACTGTACAATGGTTTCACCAACTACGGGCGACTGATTGTAGAACATTTTGAATGACTACATTAAAGGAATATACTTTATTTTGCTTCTATAATGATATTGTCACGGTTTGAGTCAGGGCAGATTGTAGGACCCAAGTGCAGGAGAGACGGAGGCAGAATAGATTAGATTAAAGGGTTTAAATAACTCAAAAGACAGGGATACAAGGTAAGTGCTGAACTCAAGACAGGATCACACATAACAGTTAACAATGAACTAGCAACCAAACACTGGGAACAGGGAGGTATAAATACACAAGGACTAACTAGACACAGGTGAACACAACTGGACAATCAACACTGGGATAGGCTAACAGGCAAACAAGACAGGTAACAGTGACTAAGCACAACAGGAAACAAGACTACAAAATAAGGTACAAGATTGTAAAGCAAAACCAAACACGGAAACAAGGACAGCAACATTACTTCAGAATAACAGAACATACAAATGGAACGACACCACATAACAGTCCTAATAAGTCTATGACCTTATAAGGGCAGCAAAGGTCCAAGGACTGAGAAATACAGTCAAAGTCCACGGCCCGAGGAGCGGACCGTGACAGTACCTCCCCTCCACGGGACGACTTCCAGGCGTCCCAGAACAGGAACGGGGGGGACAGAGAAACAGGCCAGAACCTCCGGGGGGGGGGGACCGCCGCCAGGGCTCTGGCGCACACCGGCGCAGAGGGCGCAAGCGGCAGAGGACAGAGACAGGACCGGGGGGGGGGATCGAACGCTGCCAGGGCTCTGCGCTGAGGGCATCGGCGCAGAGGGCACAGGCAGGGCAGGAAGAAGAGGCGCGGGTCGAGGCCGGGAAGGCCACCCGGGTCCGGCCGGAACGGCAGGGGAAGTCCGGAATGGCAGGCGAGGAACCGGGGCAGAGAAGAGGGGCTCGAGGCAGGACGGCCGCCGGGAACCAGCCGGAAAGTGGCCGGGGAGGCCCGGACGGCAGGCGAAGAGCCGGGGGGGGCAGGGAACCAAGGCAGATGAGTAGAGGCCCCGGACAGCGGCGACCGGAAAACGGGTCACGAGCGGCCCTGCCGAGACCGTGAACCAGCACAGAAGGACCGGACGCCGCACCTGGATACTGGCGGAGCCCGTCCAGGCTCGGACGTCTCGGCAGGCCGCCCGCCGTTCGTCGATGCTGACCCGGGGCGAAGCAGGAGGCTCCCGGATGCTGGGCAGTGGAGGCTCCCGGAATGCTGGGCAGTGGAGACTCCCGGAATGCTGGGCAGTGGAGGCTCCTGGATGCTGGGCAGCTGGGAGCGTTGGTGGTGTCGAAGGCCAGGACGATGATGCCCCCTCGCCCGGTTCCCCCTGATGATAGCCATGCAAGACCCAACATAAGGATGAAGCCGTCTCGGCACAGGCTGGCACAGGGAACGCGGGGTCAACAGAGGTGCAGGACCGAAGAGAAGCAGAGGCAGACCATGGATTGTCTGCCATGGCAGTTGGTCTACTCGGCTGGCTTCAGACTGGCATGATACTAAAAACTGAGAAAACCTCTCTCCGCTGGGTCCAAATGGCTAGTTCATTCTGGGCGCGTTCGGATATACGCACCGAGAATGTGCCCAGTTTTCTGAGTGCACTGGCGGTGACGTCATAGAGCGCACTGAGTTCTTCTGATTTACGAACGACCAGTAAGGGGCAGCGGTGCGCTTTTCAGCCTGAAGGTAAACAAAAAGTTTATCTGAAAAGCAACATGGCAGAAGCCGGCGCAAACGACATGAGCATCATTTCCCTGGTGACAAACGCAGCAGTTATCGAAAGTATAATTGACAGCGACGAGGATGACAGTGAAGTTGAAAATGTAAGTAACACTTTACATTTAACACGGCCATGAAAATCAACTGTTTATACGGGGAGATAGTTAGCCTTAGCCCGGGGCTAATCTCAGCGTTCCCACAGATGTTGTTGGCACAGTCTGCCAGTGGTGGAGAAAGTACTCCATTTGTTTTACTCTATACTGCAATTACTCTGTTACAAGTAAATGTACTTGAGTAAAAGTACAAACGTATTGGTATCAAAATGTATTTAAAGTACCAAGTTTTGAACTGTATAAAATCACAAAATCTGCAAAGTAACTAGTAACTAAGTGGTCAAATAATAGTAATGGAGTAAAAGTACAATATTTGCATGAGAAGGACTGTAGTAGAAGTAAAAGTATTGGACATTGGAAATACTCAAGTAAAGTACAAAAGCCTCAAAAGTTTACTTAAGTGCAGTACTTGAGTACATGTACTTAGTTACTTTCCATCACTGCAGTCTGCAGAGCATAATACACAGTTACACACACACACACACACACACACACACACACACACACACACACACACACACACACACACACACACACACACACACACACACACACACACACAATATTGTCACTGCATACACTTGTATGAGTGAGTGACAAATACATTGAATCTGGCTATAAGATATAAGATTATGCAATTTTCTCTGTAGGACCAGGATTTGAGGATGGACCGACATCTCCTGCAAATGATGGCAGGATTGGCAGACCCTGTACAACGCCAACTACAAGCAAGAGTAAAGATCCGTGATTATGCAGAGAAGACCGTACCGCTGTACCTGGACGACGCTTTCAGGGAGCACTTCAGGATGACACGCACAACATTCAGCATCCTAACAGGTCCTTAATATGTCATTTTATAATGTGATTTACTGTCTTAATGTTCTTAATGTTGTGTAAAGCACTGGTTCTCAAACCTTTTCATGTCAAGGACCTGCAAATAGACACATATTAGCCTGCGGACCCCCATTTGAAAAGATATGTCAGAGACCCCTGTAACCCAGGTTTAAAATGCTGTGTGTGTGTGTGTGTGTGTGTCACTGCTGACACGCACGCACACACACACACACACACACACACACACACACACACACACACACACACACACACACACACACACACACAGTCTCAGCAATCAATGAAGTCACCGATCAGCCACCCCAGTGATTGACTACCAGCCAGCCACACCCTAGTACAAAATGGTGTCAGTCTGCAGTAGTGAGTGAGGTGCACATCACTCTGGAGCTGTTGCAGGTCTGTACCATATTCTAAAATCCCAGCAACATTTATCATTGACCAAATGACTAAACCCAATTATAATATGGCTTTTAGATTTCTACTACCCACACCTGATTGAACTGGCTGGCTGTGTGAAACTGACTGAGATTGAATTGTTGAGTGACAGTGTTCCAAATGTTTGTTGTTTGAAATGTTTGTTCCGATTTGATTGTTGTTTTGGTTTCTCATGTCATAAGAGAAGATATTTTTTATGGTTATAGCAGTGAATCTCAACCATTTTAATTTCAAGGACCCCAGTTTGATATGATATGCATCAGGCTATGGACCCCATTTGATACCATTTTGTTCTCTGGAACCCCCAATCTACACCGTAGTATCATTAGTGTTAATATAACTCTGAGAGTGTCGGTCCATTTGGTTCCATCTGTACACTCTCAGAGTTACAGACCCATAAATGGTCCAATTGGTTCCTACTTCTAAACTATTAACCTTTTGGCTGGGGATCCCCTGGAAGCCCCTCAAGGACCCCTGGGGGTCCACGGACCCTACTTTGAGAGCCACTGGTGTAAAGCACTTTGACTTGCCTTGTTGAAATGTGCTCTAAAACTAAATTTGCCTTGCTTTGCTTAACAGAGGAAATTGCAGAGGACCTCACCAACCAACATGGAGCTGGGCGAGCATCCATTCCAGCTTCCAAGCAGATACTGATTGTTTTGTGGCTATTGGGTAACCAGTGCTCATTCAGGTAACTTAGCCTAGTGACATTATTATACCTTCATTAGCTACATTAATAGCCAATTCAGGCCATTAACTACACACAAAGTAGTGCATTTTGTATTAGAGATACATATTTACAATATACATATATACAATACAGATTAACACATACAAATATTAATTTCTTCTCGGCAGGGACATCAGTGACCGATTCGGCGTCACAAAATCAACAGTAGAAACCTGCTTCCAGAGAGTCATGAAAGCACTATCTCGTCTCTCAAAGACTGTCATATTATGGCCTACTGGGGCAAGGATAGCAGAGGTCACAAAGGGATTCAGTAAGCTGTATAACTTTCCCAGAGTAATTGGCGCCATTGATGGGACCCATATCCCAATCAAGGCTCCCCTTGAGTACCCAGAGACATACGTAAATAGGAAGGGTTTCCACGGCATCCACCTGCAAGCAGTCTGTGACCACAGCCTGTTCTTCACAGACTGCTTCAGTGGATATCCTGCTTCCGTCATGGCCACCTGTCCCAAGTTCAGCGACGCTACAATTTGGCTTTGTCAGGCACCAGGACAGCCATTGAAAGGTTTGTAATAGATATATATATATATATATATATATATATATATATATATATATATATATATATATATATATATATATATATATATATATATATATATATATATATATATATATATATATATATATATATATAGCGCCACCAGTTTTTCATGCTGGTTGGTTCAGCAATAATTTGTGGTGTGATTGTGCCAGTTTACTGACTATTATTATAAAGGATGGTGTTTGTGGTATACATTAACATGCTAAAAGCTGAATGGCTATCACTACAATCCTGCAGGCCTCATACCTTGGACACAGTACACTTCTAACATGACTACCACTGTGTTGTTAGTTTCTGCATACACAGCAACTTATGGTTGTCCTTCATTGTGCCATACAGAGCTTTTGCACTCCTAAAAGGACGCTTTCGCCGCCTGAAGTACCTTGATATGAACAGGATTGATCTGATCCCGTTGTGTATCATGGCCTGCTGCGTGCTCCACAACCTGTGTCTAGCCTATGAGGAGGACGTGGAGGACATGATCCAGGTATGCCATAACTACTGACTCTGTTGATAATTTACATGACAGGAGTCACAAATAGGGGAGATTAGGTTAACAGGATGGGTTAACCATGTCATTTGGCAGCAGTTTTATGGAAAACAGGACAGTGTCCTTTAAAAGTAAACATCCCTTTTACAAATGCAATCCTAACAAAAATAAACTTCACAGGCTGGGCAGGACGACCTACAGGAGGACCCATCACAGGAGGAAGTGCATCATGACCAGGACCGGGTGCTGTCAGTTGCAGAGCTGCATCAGGACCAGGACCGGTTGCAGACAGTTGGTGCTCAGAAGAGGAACTACATCGCCTCCATACTCACTCCAGAGTTATAATTTAACTACAGTGTCACACAACAGTAGCAAAAACGGCCGTTCTACAAGCTCACAATGCTCATTGTGAGCTTCTGTGACTGGATGAATGCATTTCACATTTTAAGACCTTGAACGCAACTGTCATTTTTTTTATTTGAGCTAAAAAGCATTATTTTACACTTTGGCTATTCAAGAATAGCAGATATACAAGCTCATAGCGCGGCTACGAGTTTGTAGATCTGCTATTTTTTTAAATCGTGAATGTGTAAAACTTTCAATATTATGTGTGTGTACACATACATACATACATACACTCTTTTCAATCAATTTAGTTTTTTACTCAAATCTGTACTTCCAGGGTTGCTGGAACTAACATTTTGAGATGGGGGGGGGGTCGGCGGCCAAATACATATCATTTTGGGGGCACCACTGATATAGAAACACACGTTTTTCTGAATAGTGTTTTTAGAAGTCATTTGTAGAAGTCTTGATTCAGGTATTGATGGGTTAAAGGTAGGGTACATGATTTTCTTTGGCTAAAATAAGTGTTAAATAGCTCTATTCTGATATAGAGCAGCAGTCACCTAAGGATGACAGGATTTGTCTGGGGGCATGCTGCTCCTGCTCATTGCTCTCTTTGAAGAGCACAGTGAACTTCTCTTCATCCAGAATGACCAAAAAGTCTTTTGGGAGCTGTTAGCTAGAGAAATGGCTAGCAAAGGCTAGAGCTTACGGGCACACAATGCAGCAACAAATGGAAAGGGATGCTGAAGGTGTATAAGGAGTGCTTATTGAGCAGAGCTACATGCCCATATTATGCTACGCTCGATGCTCTGCTGCACAAATTCCCCAACATCAATCTCCTGTCAACAGCCAGTAGCACAAGTAAAACAAGACGCTGGCTCTATATCAGAATATAGAGCTATTAAACACGTATTTTAACCAAAGACAATCACGTACCCTATTCTATAGTGCTATTCTGATTGTACTCATTTCTAGTGTTTGTTCAGGGGTCTACAACTCTTATTAAACAGAAAATGCATTTAAGCCGATTTTATGCAATCGGAATAGAGATCTCTTTCAGGATACAGATTAAAAAGTGAAATTGGAAGTTATGACAAAGACATCAGCAGACAAAATTGGAAGTGTGGAAAAACGTCAAGCTGATAAATAGATGCCAGAAAGTGGTAGTCTGTGTTGGTTTTCTAAATATGTAACTAATGAAAAGTATTAAGAGCATGGGACTAAATGACTGCATACAAGGTTGTCTGAGGTTTCACCCGACAGTGATGATGAATGTAAAATGTGAATAACGTGTACATTTAAAATAAACTGGTTCTGAAGTTTACATTTCTTTCAAATATTTATTTGCATTTAAGTGCCATAACACAAATAATTTAACACAAAATGTATATATTATATTTATAAAGTAAACTGTTGAAATATCTATTTGCAAGTTCTTTTAACATAAATACAATAACAAATGTATGTAAAACAAAATGTATATATTAAATTCATCAACCTTCCGAACTCAAATGCATATGGTCAAACGCAATAACTCAAACTTATGTAAAACAATGTATATATTAAATTCATCAAATTCATCAATCTTCCCAACTCATGCATATGGTCACATGCAATAACACAAACCTATGTAAAACAATGTATAAATTAAATGAATCAATCTTCCCAACTCATAAATATGGTCAAATGCAATAACACAAACTTATGTAAAACAAAATGTATATATTAAATTCATCATCCCAACTGAAATGCACATGGTCAAAGCAAATCAAGGCGCAATTTATTAAAGAGTAAAGGATCCCCACCTCAGTTTACAAATGGAACCCTGAAGGTATTTATTCAATGGGAGAAACTACACTCAAAGTTACAAATGGATAAATTAAATGACCTCGGAGGAGTTAAACGATACAGATGGATGAAATTTAAAACAAAGTGGTTTGAGTGAAGAACAGAAGCTGCTGTCTGAACCCAAGAAATGAATTCAGTTAAGTTAGGAGTTAACTCCCTCTCTCTATTTTATGTGGTGCTCTCGCCCTCTTCTGTGTGGTATATGTGTCTCATTTCCTTTCTCGCCCTCTCTCTCTCCCTCACTCATTCTGACCCTCAGTGTACGCCTCTCTACACCTCTCTCTCGCTCCCCCACACTGTGTGTGTGTGTGTGTGTGTGTGTGTGTGCGTGCGTGCGTGCGTGCGTGCGTGCGTGTGTGTGTGTGTGTAAAGTATAAGTGCTCTATTCCTCTTCTCTCTTATGTCTCTTATGACCATTCTCACTTTTTTAGATATTCTAAAATGTGGTTCTGCTGTTGCAGTATTTGTCTCAACAAGCCCATTTTCTCTATGTGGCGCTCTGCTGCCTCTTCTGCCCTCCTCTGTGTAGCTGCCTCTCTTTCCTTTGATTCCATTCTGTACTCTTGTACCCAAGTCGGCTCCTCTATATTTTTTCTTTTACATTTTCGTTTTTTGTGTCTCTCTTGCTCATCTGGTCCTGGTGGTGGTGGGATGGTAGAGGGTGAAGGTAGGACAGTGGTGGTGGATGGTGGTAGGGTGGTGTTGGAACTGGAAGGAGAGTTGGGCAGAGGTCTAGGGATGGTGGCTGGTGGCTTAAAGCCACTTGAGCTACTGGCTGTTGACAGGGGATTGATGTTGGGGAATTTGTGCAGCAGGGCATCGAGAGGAGCATAATATGGACATGTAGCCCTGCCAGCACCAGAGCGCTTATTATGTGCCAATGTCTCCTTATACGACTTCAGCATCCCTTTCCACTTGTTACTGCATTGAGTCCCCGTCAGCTCGTAGCCTTTGCCGGCCATTTCCCTGGCTAACAACTCCCAAGCCTTTTTTTTTGTCATCCTGGATGAGCTGAAGTTCTCTCTATGCTCTTCATAGAGAGCAATGAGGAGCAGGATAGGAGCTTGCCCCCAGACAAATCCAGTCTTGTCATCCTCGACCTCAGCTGACTGCTGCTGACTGGACTGTACTGAGGGCTCAGTGCTGGACTCAGTGGACTGTGATCCTCCTGGCTCTAAATGAATGAATACAATCATAAAAATGATAATTATTAAGGGTAATTGGGGGGGGGGGGGGGGGGGGTAGAGTGCATGTTTAGAATAGAGTCAAACTGAACCAAAGTGTTCCAGCAGGACGACTAGCTGTAACGTTATTGAGTTATAAACTATTATAATAGCAGTGGTTCTCAAAGTGGGGTCCAGGGACCCCCAGAGGTCCTTGGGGGGGTTCCCAGTAAAATGAAGAACAGTTTAATTTCACCAGCTAGAAGTTAGCCCAGTGAGAATGTATAAGAATGACACATTATAGGTTTCACTCTCTCCACTGTTATGTCCCCACCTACAGTACAGTAGGCCTATAGACAACGATAATATTCTCTTATGGGGGTCCTAGCACAATATTTCAAACGGGGCCCGTGGCCTGAATAAACAATGTACAAACATGAGCCCAGGTAAATAGACACTTGTATGGTGATGTACTAAAAACTTGCCATAGCTAGCTTTCTCTTACAACAGTTCTATTGACAGTAAATACTCGTTTAACTAACGTTGCCAAAGTTTAACGGTAATTTAATTCATAACATTAGCTTGCTTATCTTCTGTTTGTTGGTGACTGTTTTGTGCGTGCTGTATAATTGTGCTCAAAGGACCATACAAGCCGCAAACAGTACATTTTGCAATGATTTCGTCCGCCATTTTTCACCGCTGGAGAGCGCTCGAGACCTACAACGCACTGGAAAAACCAGCTTGAGAGGTAGGGTCGCTCAGTGCGAGCACTCAGTGCACTGGGGCGCAGCGCACTCAATTTTCGAACGACACCGCACCAAGTGCACTCAATAAACGAACGCCCAGAGGGAAAACCAGTGCGCTCAGTGCGCTCAGTGCTGTATTTTCGAACGCGCCCTCTGTCACGGTTTGAGTCAGGGCAGATTGTAGGACCCAAGTGCAGGAGAGACGGAGGCAGAATAGATTAGATTAAAGGGTTTAAATAACTCAAAAGACAGGGATACAAGGTAAGTGCTGAACTCAAGACAGGATCACACATAACAGTTAACAATGAACTAGCAACCAAAAACTGGGAACAGGGAGGTATAAATACACAAGGACTAACTAGACACAGGTGAACACAACTGGACAATCAACACTGGGATAGGCTAACAGGCAAACAAGACAGGTAACAGTGACTAAGCACAACAGGAAACAAGACTACAAAATAAGGTACAAGATTGTAAAGCAAAACCAAACACGGAAACAAGGACAGCAACATTACTTCAGAATAACAGAACATACAAATGGAACGACACCACATAACAGTCCTAATAAGTCTATGACCTTATAAGGGCAGCAAAGGTCCAAGGACTGAGAAATACAGTCAAAGTCCACGGCCCGAGGAGCGGACCGTGACAGATATACTGTACCTTTTTAAGAGGTAAAGAACTGACATTTTAAACATTTTCCTTTTCTTTTCTGAGTTTCTTTTTTTCCTTTGGCAGCATAAAGCTTAGTTTTTCTCTTTATTTCTAAACATTTTGACAATTATTTTCTCCCTTTCTCTCAATTTAGTCGTTATGCCAATGAACCCAATGAACCCTCCACACACATTTCTTTTTCTCTTTTTGATGTTTATTTATTATTCTTTTGTCCATTTTAAGCCTTAATTGGCAGCAACAGTGGAGAGAGAGGCAGGAAGTGTGGCGAGAGAGTAGGGGAATAACTTTCAGCAAATGGTCCGGCCAGCCCGGGAATCAAACCAGGGACTTGCGTCCTAACCACTTGGCTGACAATGATCGCCCTCCCCGGCCGGCTTCTATCCCCAAACAGGGACAATTTTGTTTGTAGAGGCTCGGCGAGCCGGATGGACCACGGTGGGTTCGAACCCCTAGACTCCATGATGGTGTACTGACAGGTACTTTACTCCTATGCAACCTGAGCACCTTGAAATGCATTCTATAAATACAGAATCCTTATCATCCTCTCATCGACAAATATGACCACATTACATACCTGTGTTATATCTATTCCATCTTACAATTTACTACGGTCGCTTTTCTTGAACACACAAAATTCAATATGAGTCTAATAGCGCACCTGTCGGTGACTGGATAGTAGTGTATTGACCACATAACCGCAATGTCCCAGGTTCGATTCTGGCTGGAGACCTCGCTAGGAAAAATATTGCCTAGGGCGCCAAATTGCCTAGCACCGGCCCTGATTTAGTGCACATCCTTATCCAGAGTGACTTGCAAAGCACAAGGTTGGAGTTGCTCTGTAAGTGCCATGAACTTTAGTCAATCAACAAAATAAGGGGTCAAGGAGTGCTAGAACACAAGTAGGCTATGTGCTACAAAGTAACTATTGTAGGATGGCCACTAAAGGTACAAACTGATACGGGCTCAAGCCCATGACCCACCTATTAGGCTATTATTACCAACTCACTTTACTAGTTTGGGATGGCTCAGGGTAGAAGACAGGATAAAGCTAAATTTTCTTAACCCTGTCTTCTACAGGGTTAAGATACTCAGTATTGGTCTAACTATATTTTTTCCATAGTGTGACACCCACATTGACAACACCAGAGGGCACGCCTACGATCTGGTAATCCCCAGATTCAACACAAACATGTTCATTTTACTACTCTGCCACCAAAATGTGGAATGCCCTGACGTCATCCATTAAAAGTTGTGAAACACTGTCTTGAAAAAGCAAATGTCAGAAAATTACAAGTGGAGATAGATATTAAATCCCCTTGACATGAGGGGATAGGCTGCCCCGTTTTTCTTTTTTCCCCTCCTAAATATAAATAACTATAAATATAACCATGTGTATTTCTTGTTGCAATTGATGCATTGAATACATAGGTCCACAATGGAAACAAGTCCCCAGGACTTTTTTGTGTTATCCCTTTGTGTTACTGTACCTCCGTGCTGTTTTGCTCTTTGACTAATAATATATTCAATCAGTCAGTCAATCAATCAATCAATCAATCAATCAATCAATCAATCAATCAATCAAACAATCAATCAATTAAAACAAAGTAACTACTGTAGAATAGCCAGAAGAGCTTCAAAGTAACTACTGTAGGATAGTCACTATAGAGGTACAAAGTCATTAGGCTAGTTTATTGAACGTTGGGCATGATGACATTACATTCTTCTTTTGTAATTGCCTGTACAAAAGGTCGCTGTAGTTGTGAATGCAGACATCTGTGAGCGGCTGTCTGATAGACTGATACTAGACGACAGTATCAGCTTATGACAGAGCTGTCCGACCTCGTCAGACGGCTTCCCTGTCTCTGGTCTTTCCCAGAGTGAAACCTGATTTATACTTTATCATAAAATGCCATCTACTGTACAAGATTATAACGTGTTGCATCACGGCCTGTTTGGCGATCTTCTATTTTCTCTGCTTGACACCATTGTACAATGAATAATTCATGAAGCATAACACCTATCAAGGACAGAGCCCTCTGCTACTCAGAACATCTGGCTGATTATTGTCTCAGCCAGGGCGAGACTATGTTTTCGCCCCTGTCCGTCCTTCCCTTTGTCCGTGTGTCCGCCCGTCTGTGTACAGCTAATCTCCGGCACCATTGGCCCGATTGGCGTGAAGGAGGCCAGAGCAGAACCTCTGCCCCACATTTTTCACCTCCGCCTGTTATAGCGCCACCAGGAGACTCATTTTTGCCCTATAACTCTTGAACCATATGTCATACAATCAAAATACATAAACAAAAATGTATACATGAATTAATTAATTAAAATCCCCTTGGATTTCTTGGATCATTACGGAACTTCCCAAATATGCCACACCCATTGCCACCTGACAAGTTTTCTGCCATGTTGCGTTTTCTTTGCAAAACACAGTTTTTGCTACTACTCTTACAGATTTTGTCCAAACCTCACTTAATTTCTCTGTAGTCATGTGATTTTGATGAACCAAACTACGATGAACCATGATCTGACATGTATCTCCCAGAGTTTTGGGATACTATTCCGATTGACTATGATTGGCTTTAAAAATTTGCTCGAGGGGCCTGTTTTGCACGACATGCTACTGTACAAGCACCGCTGGACTGATCGGTGGGACACTTTGCACGCACACTCCCAGTAGGCCAAGGAAGAATCTCCACCCAATTCTTTTTTCAAATCGGCCAGTTATAGCGCCACGCCATGAAACAGATTTTTGCGAAACACCGTTTTTGTTACTACTCCTACAGATTTTGTCCAAACCTCCCACAAATCGGAATACATTATCTCTAGTCATGTGAGCAAGACGTATCTGTCACATTTATCATATTCCATTCTGACTGACTATGACCTGTGCTCAGACAGACAAGCACACTTTTCTAGTTTGATCTCTTTCTCTCTTTCATGTTAACGGATGAGTCATTGCTACCATTATCTTTGGCTCCGCAGGGTTTGGAATCCATGGTAACCACGCTCCAGGTTGTCACATCTCACAATCGCAGATAAATCTCAGTCGGCCTTGCTGAGGTCCCCTTTGGTACCAGAGGAAAGCAGTCATCAGAGATGTAATCAATACTCTGATGTACTGTGTTTGCCCAGAGCCGGGTTTAATACACCATTTGTTCTCCTTTTTCATGTCAAGGATCCCCAAATTAGTATGTATTTGGCTGCGGACCCCCATCGGAAAATATTATGAGCCAGGGACCTCCATGCAAGATTTGTGCAGTTAAAATGTTTCAAAAATGTTCCAAATGTTTCACTTTTCTTTTTTGTTGTTGAAAATAGCAGATCTACAGCTGCTTGTGATGCGACACGTTGTGAGCTTGTAGATCCACTATTTACAAATTGCCAATGAATATATGGTTAAAGTGGTAAAGTTTTTGATGCTATATTAACTAATTTAGCTGGGGACCCCCTGGAACCCCTGGAGAACTTTGAGAGCCACTGTAAGCTAGCATTAATCATAACCACTATCACATTAATGATATGAGAAGATGAATGCATAACAAATACAATTAACACCATTGTTAGCGGTATTGGTGAAGTGTAAACCTTTTGTGTCCCATTGTTGGGTGCCAGTACATTACAACGTGATGACTCATCATGTTGTAATTTGCAATGTTAAACCCACAATCAATCCTCCAGTTCAAGGCAACACAGAAAGGGGGGAACTTTTTTCTTATTTCCACACAACTCCTTTATGCTATATTAATGACATAGTTAAATATTGAAAATGGGTGGATTTCCCCTTTAACTTATGACTTCAAAAGCCTGTATCTCGGCTCCTGAAAAATGGTTAAAAATCCTGGCACTCAGTGTACTCTGTTTTTAAAAAAACCTGGCACCCAATGTGTTAAGAACCAAATGTGGGTCTGTAATTTCAAGAGTGAACAAATGGAACCAATTCACGATATCAGACACCTTTGATGCGCACAAATCAAGGCTGTACACACCCTTTCGTGAATCCCACTTTGGTCTTTTGTGGAATGGTTAATGTGAAAACTATACCAGTGAAAGATTATATCAAAATTACTTTTGTTTAAATTAACACTGAGGATTTAGATTGGGGTCCCAGGGATAAACATCATATCAAATGTTGGTCCATGGGCTAATGCATATCAAACTGGGGTTCCTTGAAATTAAAAAGGTGTAAAATCACTGTTCTATGGTAGCCTATATCGGTTTAGTAAATAATGCACGTGTGGACCTTGGAATGAACGGCTGATCTTATTCTGTTGAGTAAACCTGTTTTCTATCTAACTATATAAATGGCGAGCAACTTCCGTGCCCTCGGTGTCCACACCCCACAGCTCTGTTATCGACTAAACACAACACCGTCACACCACATGTCGCCAACACTGTCGCCACGGCGGGCGGCCTGAATTTACGTTTCGCGTAGGGCACCTGCCATGCCTCACTACACCGTTCCCACCTCGCAACATAATTAATTCTACTCACCAAATGTCGGACACAACGGAAGTGGAAGCAGCTTCCTACCGCTTACCGTGCGTACCACCGAGGCCAACACAACACGACGGCCCGCCATTGAAAATCCCCAAAACAACAAGAGCACGTTGCTCTGCTCTGCTCCACACACCAGGCTAGGTTCATGACACCAAAGGATTAGCCAGTGATGTCATCATTACTGGTCAACACACCAGGCTAGGTTCATGACAGCAAAGGATTCGACAGTGATGTCATCATTATGCAACCCGGAAGTACACATCGCCGGCATTGGGATGCCAGGTTGGGATGCCACGCCAGAAACAAGCAAGAACCTGCATGATTTTTTTTTTGGATTTTTTTTTTTTTTTTTTTTTTTTACCGTTTGGAGATTTTCATCCGACGACTTTGGCGCGGACCACCAGGGGGTCCGCGGACCCCCTGAAACATAAAAAATATTATTTCTTCCCAATTTTTTTCTCAATTTTTTTACTTTTACATTACAACTTTTTTTTTTTTTTTTTTTTTTTTCCAAATGTTCATCCCATATATACACGCGCCCACGCTGGGCACCGTGCGCGGCTGGGGGTTTCGGGCGGCCGTAGGCCGCCCGGACCTCTAGTTAATAATATATGGATGTCCGATGAAAGCGCGTGGCCATTCCCTCATGTTAAAAGTTGGAATTTTATACACAACACTATAAATTATTTCTTCTGCGATCTAACATGTTGAGATCATTATGTCACAAGTCTCAAACATCGCCGCTTATATCCTGGCGGCCCCATTATTTTGAAACAGTTCACAGTAAAATCTCCATTGATATATATTTGGGGGGGAAATGGGCTGTGGAGAGATTGCATGAGGCTCATTGCTTCCCTAAAGTATAAGCGCACCCTCTGGCACTCATCTCTTTCTCTTGCAAACAGAAAAGATACAGTAATAACAAGATAGTTTCCTGTAATGTGATGGAACATCATGTACTCCGGAGTCAGTCCTAGGTGCTGTCAAAACCGCTCCCTGCTTGCTCTCGTCATTGTTCTGATTAATGGCTCAAAGATGCTGGCTTTGTAATGAGGCAGCTCAGTCTGAGAGGTGTAATCTCTAAGTTGTTTGTTCTCCAGCCGTTATACAACATACTCTAGTATTCTAAGGCAGGCGTTTTGATGAAACACCAGGAAATTTGCTATGCAAATGAATGTGTTGTGTTCAATTAGCTTGTATCTGTTGTAGCCTCCATCCCAGTCTCATAAAAGTGATACTGTAGGTTCACATTTTGAATCAGGGGTGAAACAGTTAATTGAACTAATCAATTTATAATCTCAACCAGGCCAAAGGCGTGGCCGAGACTATGTTTTGCACCCTATCCGTCTGTCCCTCCGTCCCTCCGTCCGTCCGTGTGTGTGTGTGTGTGCGTGTGTGTGTGTGTGTGTGTGTGTGTGTGTGTGTGTGTGTGTGTGTGTGTGTGTGTGTTTGTCGGATGGAATATATATGTTACAGGTAGATTGGCATTCCAGGGAGATTGGAAAAGAAGCGCTTATTTTCACCGCCCGTACGCCCCCAGGCAATTCTGTAGAACCAACGCTAGAGGGCAATAAAAGCCAGACATGAGTCCCACACCACACACGCACGCATGCACACGCGCACAAACGAGCACGCACACATGCATGCGCGCACACACGCATGCGCGCACACACACACACACACACACACACACACACACACACACACACACACACACACACACACACACACACACAAGCGCGAAGCACAACGGGGCGAGCCTGAGGGGGCGGGGGAGGGCTGGCGGGATATGTTAGTGCAGCGAGTGGCAGTTGGGGCAAACCATAGAGGGGCAAACGCAGTCCCCTCAACATCATTTACGATTCTGTGCCTATCGGTACTTAACTCGGACGGCGCTTAGTCGACTAGCAGACCATCGGCTGGTCGTCGCGGGCACTCGCGCCTGGAGGCGCTCGGGCGCGACTCCTTCGCCTCAAGGTCTGCTTAGTCGGCGCGCCTCCGTCATGGTCCAAAACTATACTTTATCGGCGAAAAAAAGTAGTGTTTGAAAAAGTAATGTCCCAAGCGGGAGTCAAACCCAGACTCCCAGTGGTAGGGCATGGGGAGTCCAATGATTATCGAAGTGCGCCACTGAGGCTGGTATGTATGTATATCCATGTTGTTGTCGTCGCCGTCCTCGCATCGCAGCCCCGCCCCGAGCCTAAAAACAAGCGCTCCACTTCCAATATCCCTGGAATGCCAATCTACCTGTGACATATACACAATGCTTGTGTGACACCATCATGACAAAGTAAAATATGGGGCTTAAAACAGTCACTTTGATTTAGTAGAAAATAAATTAGAAATGTTTACGTATTGATTTGTATAAATGTGCTTCAATATTATACAATTAATTAAAAAAGTAATTGACTAATCGCTAAGAAAATGTCCAATAAGTTCCAGCCTTATTTTGAATAGGTCCAGTTGCTTATTACCACCACAGGGCCAGCGGTCATATGTAAATGTGATGCGGTTTGCGAGGTGTCCCGCCCACCTGCCGTGCATGGCATTCTGAGCCGCACTTGGCCCTTCGTCTGGCTTTGCCCAGATACAGTGTAGCATCGGAGGAAGGTAGAATGCATTTAAGTCACCAATGAAGCAAAACACAAGGCTTCATGCATTATGGATAGGCAGTGGTAAGGGAAGCAGCGCTTACATAAGGAATCGCTGCTTATATAATTAGTGGAAGACTTGAGAATGCTTGCAGCTCTTTGGTTTAGCGTGTGCCTTTTTGTAGGCTATGTATTTTTCTGCATGCTTCAAGGCATCTGCGCATGTGTACCATATGCGGGTATGGATGTGCCTCTGTGTGCATTTGTGTGTGTGTGTGTGTGTGTGTGTGTGTGTGTGTGTGTGTGTGTGTGTGTGTGTGTGTGTGTGTGTGTGTGTGTGTGTGTGTGTGTGCGTGCGTGCGTGTGTGCGTGTGCGTGTATGTGCGTGTATGTGCGCATACGTGCGTGCGTGTGTGCGTGTGTTTTCTCCCTGGCCACCATGTGAAACGTTGTGGAGAGGAGATAAAGGACTTCAAGGGGATAGCTCCGCTATGAGCGACCGTAAACTGCTGCGACAGTCGAAGCACGCCTCTCCGCACACCTCTGTTCTCCCATCTATCCATGTCTGCGTCTCTGTCTGTCAGTCTCTGCCTCCATCTGCCTTTTCCTATTTTCTCTCCTTTCTCTCCACTTTCTAGACTTGATATTTGAGATGAGGCCAGAAAGAGAAGCATCAAATTATCCCCCCATCTGTCAACACTGGCACTGCTCTAGTGCCAGAGGGGTGGAGGGATCCGTTAAGTGATTAATTAAATCACTGATATTGACCAAGCCATGACAATTAAAAAAAGAAAAACTGAAGTATGTATACAGTATTTATTTATGTATTTTACATACAGTAAATCCTTAATTTTTAAACTGTATTATGCTGCTTGAAAGTTTTTACTTTTACTACAGCACTATAGTATAGTATAGTATAGTATAGTATAGTATAGTATAGTATCGTATAGAATAGTAAGCATGGCCGTGCTGTATTCACTCATACATTTAATCAGTCATGCCAGGTCAGTTATTTCTGCCATACTCATAGTAGAGTAGTGACATTCAGGTGCCTCCCATC
Source organism: Gymnoscopelus microlampas (assembly GCF_963454915.1). Taxonomy (NCBI): domain Eukaryota; kingdom Metazoa; phylum Chordata; class Actinopteri; order Myctophiformes; family Myctophidae; genus Gymnoscopelus; species Gymnoscopelus microlampas. The sequence goes on along the minus strand of NC_139942.1, from coordinate 39,932,652 downwards.
TGAAAAATTAATCACCCCCAACACTCTTCTCTCTGCCATGCAAGAAATAAGTCTGTTTTCTCTGCAGTGGTAACCTCGCAGCTCAGTGAAAAGCAGGGGTCCAGATGCTAATATTTCTGTGTACGCTTTAGTGTGTGAAAAACCTTATCGTCCGCCACACGGCTGGAAGGGAGAATAGAAAGGGGGTGTAGCGTTCCATCGTTCCTGAAGTCGGTTATCAACAGATATTATGCGGAGAGAGGGCATGAAAGATTCAGGAAAAGATTTGTCTTTGGGATTTATGCCGTGCTACTGTGTATAATGTAGTGTAATATACTAATGTTGGAAAAGCACAGGTGCAACACAGAAAGGTGGATTAGACAGATAAGGCGAGGATGCATTTAAAATAGGCACACGCACGCACGCACGCACGCACGCACGCACGCACGCACGCAAACAAACAAACAAACAAACAAACAAATAAACAAACACGCACGCACGCACGCACGCACGCACACACACACACACACACACACACACACACACACACACACACACGCACAAAACCTCTTATATCAGACAAATACAAACTGGCAAGCGTAGGAAGCAGGAGACTGCTGGTCTGTTCTGTTGTGCTCAATCTGCTCATACTGTACCATTGAATTTATCATGTCTCAAACTGAAGCGAAACAAAATGTGTATTGCAAAACTCTCACGCAGAGATATCACTAACCACCACTGCTATATACTAACTGAAGCTAGACTTTTAAAATGGAGGAGGGCCTTGCAGTAGACAATTTGTTAGTCTCTATATAGACTGTACAAGCCTCGGGGACTGTACTGTAGGGATGGAACACCATTCTAACAAAAGTTATTTCCTCATTAATGTTTCGATGTTGGTTGTGGAGCGCACTGTCTAACATGTCAGTCCAAAATCTCCTATAAATGTTCGATTAGGTTGTGATCTGGTGACAGGGAAGGACGTACAAGAATGTGTGTATGATTCACATAATTGTCATACTCATCGAAGCATACAGTACAGTGACCCCTGGTGCCCTGTGGATGGGGGGGCAATTGTCATCCTGGAAGAGACCACTCCCCTTAGGATAGACACATTTCGTCAAAGGATAAAAGTGCTCACTCGGAATAACTTTACATTGATTTACAGTGACCCTTCCCTCTAAGGGGAGGAGTGGACCCAAACTGTGCCAGGAAAATGCCCCACCACAACAGAGCCACCAAACCCCCTCACTGTAGGGGTCAAGCATTCAAGCCTCTATCATTCTCTTGGTGTACAGGCCACATATACTTGTTGAGAATATGGTGAAGGATGACTCATCACTTTTTTCAACCCACATCTTTTTTTCACCAATGAACTCTCAAATATGAATTTGTCTTTGTAAAGTGGCGCTTATGCCCATAACCCTATACTAAAACATCCCTCTCTCTGTAGTTGGACTCAGACCTGAATTTTGACAGCCACATTAACACATTATTAGTCAGCCTACTATCACCGTAAGAATATATCACGGATTAAAGGATTTATGTCTCAGCAGGATTTATTAGCTTCAATTTTTATAGTATTCCAGTTCCAATTTTGTCCCCTCACTTCTTAGTTTCATCACGTGTATCCTGTGTGAGTTCTCTCTCCTGATTGGGTAGAATTGGCGTCCCAACCTGAAAATGCATTTTCTGTTTACTAAAGAGTTGAAGAGACTGGCAGACCCCTCTTACTGAACACATGTATTCTAATAGCAATGACTACTATCAGAATATAGAGCCATTTAGCAGAAAAATATCCCTTACCCTACCTTTAGTGTTTATGTAAACCACATTGACTGAGTCAGAAGTAGTCTCCTCACATCTGTATGTAAATTACACATAATTCTACATTATTTCAAACTCTGAACTCTGACTGGGGAGGGAGTCTGGGAGATAGGTGCGTTATTGAGTCTATGAATCTGGACAATCAAAAGCAGTTGGAAATATTTAATTTTGATGTTGTGTCATAATTAAATGTAATGTTGTTATGGCACACTGACTATCAAGAAAAAAAGAAATGGCACTTCATGTCAAAAAGGTTGCCGACCCCTGTACTAAACAATTAAACTCGCCTTGCCTATGTAGTGACTGTTCTTGCTCACAGTCTGATCACGTACTGCATTGACATTTCAGTCCCCCCAGAGTTGCTCCTCTGTTTTTAATTACATATCACACTAAAGCACGAGCATCATGAACATCGAATGTGAGCTTTTGACCACAATTTCTGTTTACTGATGTCTTTCTTCTAGTGCAAGTGTTCCCAAACTTTTCAGGCTGCGACCGCCAAAATAATCATATTTGAACTGGGGACCCCCCACCCTGACAAGCACTTGGAATTGCAGGAGTTGAGGCATTACATTTAGTGTGACTCGATTTCACAGATAAATATAGTGAAAATAGCTACAAGCTCACGATGCTTCGCAATGCGAGGCGTAGCTTGTAGATCGTCTATTTTCACAATGTTTGCCTCTTTCTTACGTAATATTTGACAGTTTGGGCAATTTGGTATTGAAAAGGTCTTAAAAGTCCTTCAATTGTAACTTCAGAAATGTGCAGATCCCCTGTATACACTTATACTGTATGTTTGGCCATTATTTGACTTTTTAGAGACGAGACAAGTTGAGCACATAATAACACTTTAACACATACATAAAATGGCATGGTAATATGCATATTTTGCATAATATTGGGTGTTAACACTTGCAGTTGCTGAAAACCCTTTGTAACACTTGTATAAATCCTCTAGTTTAGACTTGGACACTTAGCAGAACTTTTTTGATGGGATTTCAGTTCAGTTTGTTTCCATCTCCTTTTCTGATTTGAAAGTTAATCGGTTTGTGCAAGGTGTATTTGTGGGTGTGTATATGTGTGTGCGTGCGCGTGTGGTGTGGCGTGCATGCGTGCCTGGTGTGGCGTCTGTGCGTGCGTGCGTTTGTGTGTGTGTGTGTGTGTGTGTGTGTGTGTGTGTGTGTGTGTGTGTGAAATGTTTTCAGTATGTGTTTGTGTGTGTATCAGTGCTCAGACGGATATGATATTGATACGTTCTCAGACGATTACATCTCACACAATAATGTAATGCAGTGCGGGGTCGGGGGGGGGGTGATGATGACAGGAGCAACAGCACCAAAATACAAAGATGTTTCAAATGTAAATCATACCTTTGAAGCGATCTTTGGAGATATCCAGCATTGTATCTTCTTGCCATGTTCTTTCCACATCGGCACAACATTGACGATGAAGAGACAGATGAAGGTTGGGCGTCAGTAGAGGGATTGAGTGAAAGAAACTGAGAGCATACAAGGTCTCATCTTCCTCTTTCTCCTCCAAGGAGGCCCACGGCTCGCTGTCTACAGTATATCTGCCCTGCTCCAGCAATGTTATTTCCTTTTGCTACGTTCTTGTTCTTTTATTTTGCCTTCCCTGCAGTTCCTTCCCTGGTGTTCTGTTTGTCATTACGTTGTCTCCATTGTTTTTGTCCACCATGTGATTTTGATCCGTCCCCTCGTCCACTGTATGTCATGTGTTACTCCTGTGTTCATTGTATGCATTGTGTCCACCTCTGACTTGCTGTCTGTGTAAGTCCTGCCCTCTTATGATTACCCCTTTTTTATGTCTGTGCGGCCTGCCTGTGTGTTCCTGGATTCTGACTGACTGGAGGAATAAATCCTGGTTCACCCCCCGAATTCTGCCGACGTTGTACAGCTTTTTGGGTCCTTCTTAAACCCCCCTGACAGTCTAATCTGCAGCCTGCAGCTTGCTGACTCCATGGCAGAACTGAGGAGACTGTAAAGCGTTACAGCACCCACAAGATCTTAATTGCCCCCCTTAGTCCAGGGGATACCAGAAGATTCAATTTTCTTTCTCTCATAATAACCCTGAAAACTACAGCCACTATGCAGTTACTTTGCATGCCCGGTGCCAGGATAAAGGGACTGAGGGCAAAGTAAAAAAAAATCAAGGCGGGGGGGGCTTTTTTATATAATAAAACAGCAGGTTATCATTCATTCATACCTATTCATGATTTAAGTATGTAATCGACTCGAAAGTCTACTGTTTCAAAGTCAAATAATACATTTATTTCACAGCAGTGATGATTGAACCAGTATCCTCACACAATTCAGGTTATTTGAACAGAGAATGTACTGTAAGTCTGCAAGAAACAATATTCTAAAATATGTTCAGGTTCATTAAAGTTTGCGACCTTTGCTTTGAAGTTTTCAGTGTCTCTGTAGTGCCGTGCGGCCCTACAGTATGCTTATTGCCTATTGTAAACATATATCTCTTACTCTTACTGTACATCTCCTAAAGTTTGCAGTTTACAGTTTAGGCATTTAGCAGACGCTCTTAATCCAAAGCGACTTACAGTAAGCAAGGACACAAGATAATACATCATAATACATCAATAATACATCAAATGCATAAAGATAGTAATCTAATAATAAAGTAATACATAAGTAAACCAATAATCTAATAATAACTAATACATACGTAAACCAAGAACCTATCATCAGCCTACATTGAAACTATACACACTATAGGATGCCAAGTCAACAATGACCTGGCATCTGTCTACATAACATCTATCTATCTAAGTTACATTTTAGCCTTTGCATAATCCTGCAAGGTCGTCAAGGCTAATTGAGCTAACAACAGTTACGTTCAGCTGCAGTTGAGATGCAGCCTCCTTTTTTGTTTGTTGAACTTCCTTATCATTGCTACTGTTGGGGCTACTGGCCTCTCTGGGATCATTGATTGATTGATTGAATACTTTATTAGACAGAAATGTCTAAACTAAACAAATAAACAAATAAAGTAAATGTCTAAACTAAACAAATAAACAAATAAAGTAAAGTAAAGTCAATTCTAATCTAGTCTTTTGACAACACACAAACAGCACTGTCCATGGTCCTGAAATAACAGCGCTATGTTTCCAATTTTATGTTGGAATGCTGTTTGTGCAGTCAGTGGGAGAAGAGACTGGATCAAGCTCAAATATTTTATGGGGGAAACCTTCAAAGAATTTGTTTCATTGCTATATCTCTCAGCTAATATTTTTGTTGTTAATGCTATTTTCTATAGGGGAAATTAAATATTGTTGGCAAACTGTGTAATATTTATGCCTCTTGGCCAGTACACACTAAAGGGGGGGGGGGCAACCGGGGGCAAGAAGGGGCGTTTCACATAGTTGATGCTTCAGTCATTTCTTTATCACAGCGTGGAAGCTCAGAAATATTTACCTTGATCCAAATAAAAATTGTGTTGCTTTATCACCGAATAACATTTACGTTCTGTGTGAATGTACTCATGACACAAACAGCTGTTCCAAAAAATATATATAATCGGGCAGATTAATTGGACAAAGAAATAATAATAAGAAATGCCCCCATGTGAAACAACCTTTTAAACTGGAAAAACAAGAAAAGGAAATATGCAGGGTTATAATAATCAAGAAGCAAGTAAGAATTCCAGAGGGTGGCTAGTTCTAACCGGTGAAAAATACAGTGTAATTTAATGTTTATAGGCCCACGACCAGTCAAATAGTCGGTTATATCAGTTATTTTGGCTCACGGATCGATAAAGGGAATCCAGGCGGTCTCGAGCCGAGCCTCTCCGCTGCAGACATCCTCAGTATTTCAAGCGGCATCTGTGTTGCGTGGCAGCAGCAGCCTCCACACGCACCCAAGGGAGAGACTGATTGTAATGCTTTTAGGGTTTAATGCTTTCAGGGTATTTATAGATCTCTGAGGAATGCAGAGTGCTCTCTCCTCTCTGCCTCTCTCTCTCTTGCTCTCTCTCTCCGTTTCCCTCTTGCCCTCCCTCTGTTTTTCCTTGTTTCACTGTCTTTCTCTTTCATTCTTCTCTCCCCTGTTTATATCTGTCACTTTCTATCTATCTTGCCTCCCTTTCTCTCCACTCTCTTTAACCCCCTCCTCCATCTATCTCTCTCTCTCTCTCTCTCTCTCTCTCTCTCTCTCTCTCTCTCTCTCTCTCTCTCTCTCTCTCTCTCTCTCTCCTCTCTCTCTCTCTCTCTCTCTCCCCCCCTTTTAGTGTCTTGTTTACAGGCATTTGTGTCAAAAAATTGCTGTTGGCCACAGACCAAACACCAGCGTCTCTGCGGTAATAGAATAACGTCAGAGACACGTATAGTCTACCTGTTTGGTTTCAAGACGCATGAATTCTTTAGAGAAACCATATTCAGCAGAACATGAAATTGATGTCACAGTTTCTCCAAAGCCAGCATTCATGGAGGGATGGAGCTCAGGCTTTTGGATATCATGTTCCCTAAGCACCATGCCAACAGGGATGTCTCACTTGGTCAGGTGGTTTAGCCACTCTTGTAATGTTGTTAACTTGTTTTCACAGTAATGTTTGCAGAGCTGCGCTGCTGAGCCACGTTGGCTGGCTGATAAATCCATCAATACGAGACTGACTTTGCGCTACAACAAACAAAAGGGAGATAGGAGCTCATCTCAACCACATTGACAGACCTATAAAATTAAGCCTCAGTCCATGAAAAACATCCAATAATTAAAGGTGAGAATAGTGGAAGTACTACTGACCCATGCAGAGTGTTGTATATCATACTATAATCATACTATAATTCTAGTAAGGCGCGTAGTGGTGAGTAGGTGAAGATACCCGGTTCTCCTCAGTGGCTGGACCAATTGCTCTGATTTTGCACACAGCCATTGACCATTACCATCTGAACTTAACTGTGAAGCCCGTTTTTCAATTTCATCAAATCTCAGCTTCTTATTAGCGTTTTTGGGTCAAACACTGTCGCCATGGTTACGGGGCTGCCCAGCTATGGGACGAACTGCCTCCCGGGTTGCCAGATCATGTGCGCATATCCCCCCACGGATGCGCTGCGCCGACCGGGTATGGTCTAGTATTACTAATTCCAATAATTAAAGGTGAGACTAGTGGGAGTACTACTGACCTGCTGAGTGTTGTAAATATTACTCATAGGCTTTAATTCCACGCAGGACTAATGTTTTGACCTCACATAACGTCTTCTAAGTAAAGCTAAAATCCAGGACATGAGGGGGCGTCCTGGGGGTGTGAGGGGGAGTGAGGGGGCGACGCCCCCTCAACCGGACCATCTCGCCCCCTAAGTCAAGACTGACAGTTATAAAAACAAACTTTTTAATTAATAGGGTTTCGGTGTGTCAAGCCATCCTCAGCGTGTTAAGAAAGTGGTCAGTGGTGGTGTGTGCACCAGGAGGGACTGATAAACAGACAGACATGACAAGGACTTCAGCTGCTGTCGTCCTTGTCATGTCTGTCTCGGGTGTCACGGACGAACACCCCCCCCCCCCCTTCCGTTGTCGGCTAGTGCCGTGTGTGTGTGTGTGTGTGTGTGTGTGTGTGTGTGTGTGTGTGCGTGTGCGTGTGCGTGTGCGTGTGCGTGTGCGTGTGAGAGAGAGACAGCAGGGGCGGCAGTGGCTCAGGAGCGGCTGCTTGGGAAATGTGTAAGTGTGTGTGTGTGTGTGTGTGTGTGTGTGTGTGTGTGTGTGTGTGTGTGTGTGTGTGTGTGTGTGTGTGTGTGTGTGTGTACTGTCTTGTCTCCCTGTCTGTGCTTCCTGCTTGTTGACTAGTTACAGTAGATGCTAGCTAAGGTGCATGTCAATTAAATGTTCTTTAATTAACACTGAGATTTCCATTAAAATGTTAAATGTGAAATGCATCGACCAGGTCTATAGACCAATTTTCATAATAATGTTTTTCAGTGGGTGCAGCATACGTGGAGGCAAAACATTACCCGAACACTGGAGACAAACAATAAATCCATGCATCGCTGCCTGTCAAAATAGTTTGCTTGTTTTTTTCCACCGTGGCCTGTAGTGATGTTGACCCGTAACCCACGGGTTGACCCGTGGGTTGGGCGGGTACGTTTCAGAGGCAATTATTGCGGGTGCAGGTCGGGCGGGTCAATAACGACCACTATAAAATCAATGGAACGGGTCGTGTTCGGATCGGGTTGGGTTGTTAATTAACATATTCTTTCTAGTCGGTTCACGGCGGGTCGGGTAGGGTACACATCATGATGAGTGAGGGAGGACCACAAAGTCAACATAATGGCTTTTCTGAAAGGGTGTCCCTACACTGTGGAACTTCCCCAAGCACATACATAACCACATAAACTCACAACTAGCATCTCAAATATTCAAGGCCCCTAGGCTACCCTTCTTGAAAGTTAACGTCCTCCCCCTTGCCCTTTAGGTGTGATTTATAGCGAAGCCTTGAACCCCTGTCAGGAATACGTTAAAGGAAAAGTGGAATAAAAAGACCCCACTATGTCAAAAATAGGGCAGCAATCACAAATTACTTTCTCACTTTTTGGGCGGCGGCTCTCTGATTAATGTGATCCATCAAAGTGTGACATATCAAACAGCCTTTTCATAGCCTTTTCATAGCTTCTGATGAAAAACGAGGCTCGCCTTGGGACCGTTTAAAATCCCGCTTGTGTGTGTCTGTTGGTGCGCCGACGCGTGTGCGTGCCTAGTGCCTAGTAATTATGTTTGGAACGACAGCCGGTGAGTAGTTTTGGAGCAGGTGTGCACATGAGGTCCCATACATGTGACCCCAGACGTGCTGCAGCTAAATTATTCAGTGTTAAGAATTCAGGGAGAAATGCTTTCATGGTCCTCCGTCAATCTGCATGACAAGCATCTAATTATTTACTGAGATGTACTTCACTCTCACCACCTATCACATCCATGTTTCACACTTTTTTACAACCTGGCACAAGGTCAAGCTGTCTAGATAGAACAAGGTTTGTTTCTATATCTGTATCCATTTGGTTCCATTTGTATGCTCTCACGAGTTACCAGTCATTTAGCTGGGGACAATGAGAACCACTATTGTACAATCACAGCTCACGCTGCTTCATGCATGACCTGGGGCATCATTTGGGGTCCCACAGGATGACAATTGCAACCCCAATTGCATTTAACCTCAAATTCAGTCATTTTATGCATCCATCCATCTACAGAGTACACACACGCTATAGACACGTGTTCTCTTATCTGCAACCATACTTTCATTAACCATTTCAACCTGGAATCCCTTTATTGGGCATGTCATTATAGGCAGAAAAAAACTTTAAATATTTGTATTTAGCTATTATTGTGAAAATGGCTACTGTACAAGCTCACAAGCTAGCTGACTATTTTCACTATTTTTGAAAAAGTGCTTAAGCGGTTACCTCTTTTTTCCACCCTCAATTATTTTTTTCTGAAATGATGCCTCTGTGCATGACATCACAAAACAGAACCACCTCCGGTCATGAAAGAATGCGGCAAGAACAGTCTGCACAACCAAGAATTGCCTGATGAATTTAAAGTGAAGCTCAGTGTGAATATTGGATCATAGTTGATAATCTATGCATAATGCATGTAGAAAGAAAAAATATCTTTGTCAGTGAATCTCTTATTTTACACCAACATTGTTCTTGTGAAGTACTTTAGTGCTGATAGGTGAAGTATTTATAAAGGCTGCTTTTTTCCTTTTAGCCAAAGGAGACGTAGACCAGTGCTGGAAGAAGTACTCACATTTTGCACTTAGGTAAAAGTAGCAATACCACAATGTAGAAATACTCTGTTACAAGTAAAAGTCTGGTATTCAAAATGTTTTTTACTAAAAGTAATTAAAAGTAATCGTTATGCACAATATCCCATTTCACAAGTTTCCATGTATGTAAACTGATAGCGCTATAGCGTGTATATGTACATATTACTGGGACGTGCTGGGCCCCTAATTCAGGGCCACGCGCCGGAAATCTTTTGCCTCCGGACGCGCGGCGAGGTCCCAAATACTAACCGATGAGCGGTATATTTTTATTTATAATAAAAATATAAATGTAATTTTTATTCATAATAAAATTTGATATATAAATATAAAATAAAATAAATATACAATGAAAACTATACAATAATAATGAAAAAAAAGAAAAGTAAAAAGAAAAACAAGGATTATTATTATTTTTGGGCGGTGCAACCGCCCCTATATGTGAGGTTTGGACATCGATCCAAATTGCTCCCCCCCAACCCTGCGCTGTGATTGGCCACCAGTGTACCCCCCTAACCCTGCACCGTGATTGGCCACCATGACTCTATTCAGGACTGTGATTGGCTAGAAACACATGACACATGTGCATAGCCCTATAAATACGCGCGCACGCTTTAAGTGAATCACTTCCATCACTGTGATGACCACTGTGACGACCACACCGCACACTTCACACTGGGTGTGATTTTTATTTTATTTTTTATAAACGGCCGGCCTGGTTCGGCCTGGAATGGAGCGGCCGTTCGGGAATTGTCCCACATTTCCCAGTGGCCAGCACGTCCCTATCTAGACATGCTCCTTCACTGAGTTGTAGGGAAAAAAAGCAATCACTATTTGGGACACCTCATATGCTAGTGTGATAGAGAGTGTTGCCATTCTAATAGAAATAGCCAAATAAAGGCCCAACAATAAGCATTAGATTTCATCCCTTGTTTTCCCATGGGTATGTCATATATTACCAAGTGTCTCCTTCCACTTGGCATAAGCAGAACATAATTATGTATCAAAAGCTGCTGGTGGATGTTGCGTATATTATGCTTCTGTGCGTGAATGTATATCTGCGAGAATATAGTCTACAATATGCAACGTGTGAGTGCATTTATTCAAGCCAAGTGGGACTCTGGTAGTTGTTCTATTTTCCCAATGCTGCGCTGCAGGGAGGTATTAATATTATGTCCTTGTATGCTCTCTCTCTCTCTCTCTCTCTCTCTCTCTCTCTCTCTCTCTCTCTCTCTCTCTATCTCTGTATGCTTCCTTCTCTGTCTCTCATGTCATTTAATCCTGCTGTTCTCCAGATGTAGAAAATTTGTCTGAGTCTGATTCTGTCTCCCTAGAATGTTCCTGACACCTGTTCCCTTTGCTGAAAGAGGTGGAGAAATTCTGGCCAACACCCATAATCCTCTCTAGGCCTTTCTATGGAAGGAAATCCGCTTTTACCGTACACTGCGGGACAGATTTCTGGAGTTGTATTGACCCAGCGAGAGAGACTGCAGCCTCTGCCACCTGTTGCCATAGTGCTAGATGAGCTTTGGCTCAGGTTCAGCTCACCTTATCCCAGCTTTGTGGTTGATTGTGTGGATGGCAGACGGAGCCACTGCCTCGCAATTGGAAATGTAACCTTAGTGTGTATGGGTGTTCCGGTCCAAACAATTGTCTTATCTGCTTCTCTCTTCACCACAATATTTGTATTGTCTAGACATAAGATGGCTTTTAGGATTCTCACCTTGTACTTTATAGTTGCGAGCCGTGAATACAAACCATGCTCAGTCAATAGCTCATGAGCTGAAAGTAACACATTATAAAGCCTGCTGATGATAGTTAACTTTCTCTCTTCACAATAATGGAAGGCAGCAAGGCTCACATCACAATACTCTCTCTCTAATCTCCGTCCAAGCAAAGCGAGAGTGATTTATCGGTTTGTTCTTGACATCTTCATTTCAAATAAGTCTGCCACAAGGGGCTATATTATTTTATTGTATTGACTGTGAAGGCAGTATTATTACCTCCTGCATTCCCCTCAACAATTCTGCACATGGTATTGAGTAGTTTCCCATCATTCCCATTACATCAATAGACCAACATGACATTCTGCAGACATTTTGCAGAACTAAGATTCAACTGACTTTACGGGGGAAGACTTAATGTTGAGGCAAGGTCAAGGTCGAGGCCGGCTGTGTGGGCCTGGGTGTGGCCATACTCTCCGCAACCCTCTGATTTTTTTTTATGCCATAAATGTAGGGAAAAAAGAAAAAGGTGAAATACGGAGATACAAGGTACAATGTTTTTGCAGCTGGGATGTTTTGTGTGGATTTTCTCATGACAGGTGCATATCCCACTCGCATTATTGACTATGAACTCTAACTTTTTGTTATCGCTTTAATAATTAGAGTATCAGAAATGACACAAACATCACTTCATATCCAGTGACTGCTACTGTATTTATTCAAATTCACAAGGTTTAAAAATATGCTGTCTCCACAGAGCCAGTAGAGTTCAACATCCCAGAGGCAATGTACTGTACTCTACTCTAAGTATGCAGCACTATGAACTATTTATGAACATTCATGTCAAATTTATTGCAGTTCTATTTCTGGATTTTTTTGCTCTGGAGTTTACACGCTTGTGTGTGTGTGTGTGTGTGTGTGTGTGTGTGTGTGTGTGTGTGTGTGTGTGTGTGTGTGTGTGTGTGTGTATTGTCTATTGAGAAAGCATCATTGGCGCCAACACGGATGGATTGTCAGACCACTGAATGTAATCTCCCTTCTACTTTCTTTCTTCTTCGCTGTGTACCATTTGATTTGTCCATCTGGCAGGGGATCACTACTGCCCCTTCCTGCGGTATTGCACCTTACAGATGCGTACATTTCGCATTGGTTAACTTTCAACAACGTGCTGTAAGATTAAATGAACACAGTCTGTTTCCATCTGTATCTGTATCCAACTTCTGCCCAGGATATCGTCATTTGAACGCGACACATTAACGATATTTCTCCCTCATATTATATTGGGACTTTGGTTTTGGAACGTAACAGCGTAAATGGCAACGGCTTGTGTTGTGTGTGACGTCAGTCCAGAGCTCTAGTCAGCCTATTATATAAGGTGTGAAGATGCCTTCACACTTCCACTTCATACCTCTACCACCCAGAGAAATGTGCAGCATCCTCAAAGCAGAGTGAGAGACCGATATATAGTGATAGAGCGAGGGCGACAGTGACAAGAGAGAAGAGACAGAGAGCGAGATATAGAGAGCATATAAGGACATACCTTCCAGCCCCATCAGACCTACAGCTGGTCCCCATCACTGTCCATGTCTAGCGCCAGCTTTGACGATGACCCATCACTCATGGAAGGAGTGAAGTCCTCCCAGACTCAGCTCTTCTCCTGTCCTGAGTGTCCATACACTGCCTTCATTTCTCAGGTCTTCCTCCATAAACATTTGAAGAGTACCCACAACGACCTCTACTGCCAAATGCTGAGAAATGGACAGATTGCCAGCTCTTTGACCAGCCAGAAACAAGGAGACACAGACGGAACTAGATCTTACAGGAATCAACCGTTTACCAAGATTTTAACTCTGCAGACATCGCCAAAGTTAAAGACACATCGGCGGACTTGCAAAGGAAAGAAAACCCACGTCTGCAAACACTGTGACAAGAGTTTAAGTCAGTTAACTCACATGACACAACAGCGTAGCCACACTGGAGAAAAACCATACCACTGTAAACAGTGTAAACAGAGTTTCAGTCGGTTAGACTCTCTGAAGAGACACAAGCCTATACACACTGGAGAAAACCCGGTCTGCCAGCGAACAACCACCGCTGTAACCAGCCAGAACCAAGGAGAGACGGACGAAACAAGGTCTTCCAGTCATCAACAGTTTACCCAGGCTTTAACTCTGCCAGAAGAAGTAGAGTCTGGTCGGTTGACTCCCATAGTAGAGAAACCCCACGTCTGTAAACAGTGTGGCAAGAGTTTCAGTCGGTTAGATAACCTGAGGACTCACAAGCGTATCCACACTGGGGAAAGACCTTTCCACTGTAAACTGTGTGACAAGAGCTTCACTGAGTTGGGTCACCTGAAGGCCCACCGGCGTGTCCACACTGGGGAAAAGCCTTTCCACTGCCAGCAGTGCGACAAGAGGTTCAGTCAGTTAAGTCACTTGAGGACACACCAGCCGATCCACACGGGAGACAAACCTTTCCACTGTAAACGGTGTGACATGACATTCGGTCGGGTGGATTCTCTGAGGAGACACCAGCTTCTCCACACTGGGGAAAAACCCTTCCCTTGTACCCAGTGTGAGAAGAGTTTCAGTCAGTTAGGGAGTCTCACGTCACACCAGCGTCTCCACACCGGTGAAAAACCTTACCAGTGTACGCGGTGTGAAAGGAGCTTCAGTCAGTTAGGCAGTATGAAACGACACCAGCGTCTCCACACTGAGGAAAAACCCTTCCACTATAGAGGGTGTGACAAAAGTCACAATGTATTAGGTTCCCTCAAGTGGCGCCAGCATCTCCGCACCGGAGAAAAACCTTTCTGCAGTGTGGAGATTGTGACTACTGTCACTCATTGTGAGAACAAGAGTTACATGAATGAGTTAGTTCACATGAAGAAACGCCAGCATCTCCAAACTGGAGAAAAGCCTCTCCCCTATATACAGTGTGACAGTAGGTTAGAGTCTTTGACGACAGTACAGCGTATCCAGATCAGAGAAAAACTCCTCTCGTGTAAACAGTGTCATAAGTTTCAGTAAGGTAGGTCAGTGGCTTTTCAGGCTGTGACCCCCAAAATAAATCATATTTGAACTGGGGACCCCCAATAATAATCATGTTTGAACTGGGGACCCCCCACCCTGACAAGCACTTGGAATTGTAGGAGTTGAGGCATTACATTTAGTTCAGAGTTTGACTCGGTTCCACTGATAAATATTGTGAAAATAGCCAATCTACAAGCTCACAACGCCTCGCAAAGCGAGGTGTTGTGAGCTTGTAGATTGGCTATTTAAAAAAAAAATCCTCTTATATTATTTGACAGTTTGTTAATTACTTTTGATGCAGCAATGGCAATTTTTCTTTCTTTCTTTCTTTCTTTTTTCTTCAGTATTAAAAAGGTCTTAAAAGTCCTTAACTTGTCACTAAACTGTCATCTGGGGACCCCCAAAATCATGTGGGAACCACCAACCCCCTGGGGGTCCTGACCCACAGGTTTAGAACCACTGAGTTAGGTCACCTGAAGACACGCCAGCGTCTCCATACTAGAACTCTGAAAACACCAAAACACAGTACCAGATAGCCCAAGCATGATGCATTATGCACATCTCTAGGTTGCGTTTGTTACGCCATGGCACGTTAGGAGGAGAATCTGTCTATAAGAGGGTTTGTCTGTGTGTTTGTCCCAGGCTAATGTCGCAAACCACTGGACTGATCAGCACCAAATGTCTTGTGCATGCTGGCAGTAGGCGAAGGACGTACCTTCACTTTTCTCCCAATACTTTACCTCTTTTAATTGAAGTTATATTATTGAGCGTCTGATGAGAAGAATGAAACCTTGCCCAAATTGGGAATCATACATCATAGATACATCATAGATGTATCACAGACTGGCCACATTATGGTCAGTCAGTTTTCAATGCATCTGGAAAAAAGAAGGAAACAAAAAGAAAAGCGGGCATTGGCAAATTGTCATGCCCAAAATAGTGACGCCATGGTGTTAATGTGGTTTAAGGGGATGTCAGAATCAGTAGCCACCCTGGGTAGATATATCGCTATACCGTGCTGTATATATCAATTATAAGAATAATGCCCTATGGCGGGTCCTGGTCCCTGTCAAGCAGCCCAAAGAGCGGTGTCCTAGTAATAATAATAAATAGTACTTACAAAAATATTCCCACTTTTTTTTCCTACAATTCGAACCCTGCTTAGGCCTATATACTGTAGGTTTGACAACATTTAGCTTTATTTTCACTTGACAACCGTTAATTATCATTGCCGGCTCTTATTGTACTAAAGGTGAACATGGAATCTACCTCTGAAACCACAATGTTAGGTTTGATGTACATGTGTTCTGAGACTTTTTCAGCTGCAATGATAAATGATAAAGGAATTTTCATTGAAGGTTTTTTTTTTAATGTCTTTCCACATTGCGGGAATAGGTTTATCCAAACACATGTAAGCTTTCCCACAATGTGCCTGACTGCATGAAAAGCTTCACTGTGCCTTGGTTAATCGTTTTTAGCGGCGCTAGCCGCTCTATACCTTTAGGTATAGAGCGGATATTAGCCCTCTATGCCTGGCTTTTGCGTCAACGTTCTGATTGGTCAGGTGCGCCAACGTTCTGATTGGTCAGGTGCGTCAACGTTCTGATTGGTCAGGTGCGTCAACGTTCTGATTGGTCAGGTGCGCCAAAGTTGTGATTGGTCACTATTCATGACATCACTATGATGTCATGAATATAGAATTCGATGTCTATATAAACGATGACAATGACTTCATCTTATTATTCATTTGGCTAAAGTCTCCGTCTAGGTAAGTTATTTAAAGTTAATATGACGAATAGAAAGAGAAAGATACAAGAACAGATGAAGGGTGAATGTATAGAAAGTCTGAGTTCGGGACCCAGTCATCCGTTATGACAGAATGGTTTGATAGAGACGATCGAGAATCCAAGAGTCCGTTAAGGTTCTGATTGGTCAGGCCCGTCAAGGTTCTGATTGGTCAGGCCCGTCAAGGTTCTGATTGGTCAGGCCCGTCAAGGTTGTGATTTGTCAGGCAAGGGGACTATTCATGACATCACTATGATGTCAAGGTTTATTTTTTATTTCCTCATGTTTTTTTTTGTATATATTTTTATTTGGCTAAAGTCTCCTTCTAGGTAAGTTATTTAAAGTTAGATCCTCAATTTAACTTTATCTGTCGTCGACGCTCTGATTGGTCAGACCCGTCAACAAAGTGATTGGTCAAGCTTCACATGACACATGGCTATAAACACATTATAAACACATATCGATGACATAATGTATTCAAAGGCGCCGCTACCTTCACACAGGGTGTGATTTTTTTTTGTCAAAAGGATCACCGCGGGATGAAGCCTTTGCTACTAACCTCACATCAACATGCTTTTCACAGTAACTGTGGAAAGCCTGGTTTCTAATTACTGTTTAGTTCTCTGTAATGTAATGTAATATGATCTAGCACCTGCAAACACAGAAACCGTTTCTGTATCCGCTCTAGACCGGATCTGCAAGCAACCTGCAAAGTTGATCGCAGTCTACTGTACTTTGACATAAAACCGCTAGCCAGTTCTGTCCCATCTTTGACTGAAAAATAAAATAAAATGTTTATACTCTACACAGACAAATTCATGGCCAAACGGTAAAAAGGTAAAAAAAAAAAAAATGGCGGACAGACTTCTCTGCCTCTCTCCCTGGTTGGTGGGATTAGCTTGACACTTGTGTCTGGGAGCATATCAGATAGCGTTTGAGTAGCCTACACATCATTTAGAAATACCCTGACCACAAATAAATCACTGAGCATTCAAATTTACTTTCTTTCTTTCTGTCTTTCTGTCTTTCTGTCTTTCTGTCTTTCTGTCTGTCTTTCTGTCTTTCTGTCTTTCTGTCTTTCTTTCTTTTTTTCTTTCATAAGAGTTACAATGAGTTAGCTCACTTGAAGAAACGCCAGCATCTCCACATTGGAGGAAAGCCTCTCCCCTATAAACAGTGTGACAATTGTTTAGGGTCTTTTTGTTTCTGGAAGGCGTTTTTGGCTTTTGGCTCTTTGGTTGTTAGAGCAAGAATTTAGAATGTAACATTTAGGAGGAGAGGTTGTTGCAGTGTTCTCTGGCCAGCTCTGTAATCAAATTATTGGTTCCATTATGCTCTTGCTCTGCATGGAATCTTTAGCTTATTCTTAAGTCTAGCTTACTGTATGACATTGTCATCATTTATTAATAATAGTGTGGCCCTACTGTATTTGCTAATATTATCACAAAGAAGGACCTGTCACTGTTCCGTTCTGTACTTTTAGAAAGCTTAATGAGTAGGGAGGAAACATAAAAGACAATTTGGTTTAGAATAAGTGATCTGGACACTGTCACTGAATGAATCCCTGATGATTTGTCTTTCAGTACAGAGTTGACAATAGAATTGCTAATGCCGGCATTTTCTCAAAGAGCTAGCCTGGCATGGCCAGACTAATATCACTGCGTAGATATTAGTCTGGAATCTCTGTGTGGAACCTGCATTTCCGAGGTGCAAATTAAAAAAATGGCTTTGGTGATAAACCCGCCCCATATTTGCATACTGGGCCCTGTGAAAAAGGCCAGTTGAAGGCTAGGACCACTGATTGGCAAGGCCAGCTGAACTCTATCTATTCTGCCCTTGTACCATGGATCTGTTCAGCACTAGACAGATAGCGAACGAGAAATCCACATCTCCAAAAAAGAGGACAAGGTGTAACTTTTCTTGTACTTTACTTGAAGAATGTCAGAATTAAATCCGTAAAAAGACAATAGTTTCCAAGGCTCTTAGTAGAACAGAAAACAAGTGTATAGGCAGCAGAGAAACTGTGTGGCTGCAGCAGTGAGACTCAGTTACTTGTGGCTGTGGAAAGTATCACACCTGCTACTTACTACTGTGATTGCACTGTCACACCTGTTACTACTTCAGTGATAATCAATAGCCTTGGACTGGGTTAAATATTTGACCAAATTACCAAAAATAGCCACAAGAGGGAGTTATCCTTACAGACTCATTGTAAGTAAATAGAAAACATAATCCAGGATACAATAAATGTATGCAAATACACAGATATTAAACAAATCTGAAGCCAGTGGCAGCACACTCCTCGCCTGACATTATACAACATGTCACTTTACGAATAACACAAAAAACATTAAAGTCTCTGAACTTCACTTTACTCTGAAAGCAAAACTACCAACTGTCACTGGGGTGCACATAGCGGCAGTCTATCTCGCCGCGCACGCAGTTCCCCCGATGGAACTCCCGACACACCTTCAGCTTGTCGGGGCGCAGCAGCTTCTGTTTGGAGAAGGTGACTGTGGTGACGTTGACAGGGAGGCTGCCGGGGACGATGACAGCAGGTCTGCTGGCCTGCAGGATGTCCGTGGGCGCCACGCCCATACTGTGGGACATAGGGGTCAGGTAGGGAGAGCATATCAGCCCTGTCACCTTGGAACCCAGGCCTTGACTTACAGGAAACGCCTGCACAGGTTGCATGGTGGTGCCGGAAACCTTAACCTGCGTCTGTTTCGCGGTGGTGGCCGGTGTCTTCTGCTGGATGTGTGTATTCAGTTGAGCAGGAGTGTGCAGGTACGCACAGTTCTCCCTCGGACAACGACCCATAGCAGCAGCACCAGCCTGCGCAACCACGGCTGTCTGGTTGGCCTGGTGCTGGGCGGCCTTGCTTTTGGCCTGCAGGTGCACAGGCGGGTGAAAGTACTTGCACTTTGTGCGGCTGCAGCGTGACTTGATGTAGTCCATGCACACCGTCACTGTGTTGTCATGCTGTGTCTTTTCGAACGCTGGTCTTCCCAAGAAGGAGCAATGTGATCCCTCATTAAGCACATAGGGAAACTGCTGTGCTATGCCACTGACATTTTCCTTCGTCTGTGGAATGCTGTTAGGGCAGGGACTGAGGCTAGATGTGCGGCTATTTGGCAGCACATGTGTTTTGTAGGAGTTGACATCATGCGGCTTATGAGTGGTTCTCAGACAGACTTCTCCAACTATGACCCATCCCAGATCCAAACGCTGAGCATAAGGAGCATTATGAGATCCATTTATCTGCTCTCGTGCTTTATGTGCTCTCAATAGGTCTCTTCCTATGAGGAGAAGGATGGGTGCATCAGGATCCACTTTTGGAATTTTGTCTGATATGCGCTGCAGATGAGGGTGAGCCCGAGCAATAGCTGGTGAGGGAATCTCAGTTCTATTTTCGGGAACCATGTCACATTCTATAAGAGTAGGGAGACTCAACTTTGTGCGTCCATCCAATGACTCTACAACAAAGCCAGATGCTCGTCTGCCTGAGGTCTGAGACACACCTGAACACGTCTTCAGAGAGTATGGAGCAGAGACTCCTTGGATGTCAAAAAGATTAAAAAATGCGGACTTAACAAGTGATCTGTTGCTCTGCTCATCCATAACTGCATACATTTTCATGGCTTGTTCTCTGTGTCCTGATGGATAAACCTTGACTAAGGTGATCTTGGAACATGACATGGGCTCCACTGCTTCTCCACATATTTGTGTGCATGAGGTGGAGACTGACGAAGAGGTGGACTGCTCCTCGCCTTGCTGCTCCTCGCCATGCTCTAACTCAGCTGGAAAATATTCCTGTCTCTGTGGTGGAGGACCTGGGTGGAGAGCTGACAGGTGTTTGTCACTGTTGCACTCACGACATTTAGTGACCACTTTACAGTTCTTGGCCATGTGTTGAGTTGAACCACAACACCTAAAGCATATGTGGTGATCCTTGAGATATGTCTTGCGCTCTTCTAGCGGCTTAGCTCTGAATACACGACACTTTTTTAATGGGTGTGGCTGCATGTGTATTGGACACAGTCTCTCAGGCTCTTCAACCATCTTGTCAGCCTGATCAACTTCATCTTCAGGTGAAATGTCAGTCTTGTGTACAGCCACGGAAGGCTTGCTGTTGTGTTTGTAAGGTTTTTCCTGTGAGTGACTTGTGAGGCTAGTGAACATGAAACTGGGATCATTTTTTATTCTTGCCTCTTGACGAATGAAACTGGAGAAAAAAGTAAATGGTGGAAAGTTTAAACGCTACCCCATGTAGATCTTTGTAGCTGGATCCCTTAGTTATCCACTTTTCTTGTAGGTAATAAGGAAGTTTGTCTACTATGGGGTTTATACCTCTGGGTGTATCTAGGTATGTGAGACCTGGTAGACATCCCTCTGTTTTTGCACACTCTATTTCTAAGAGAATGTCACCCAGCTCTCTTAATCTTTGAGGATCTCTATTTGTCAATCTAGGAAAATCTTCAATTTTCTTGAGCAGAGCATTCTCAATCATCTCAGGAGACCCATAGCACTCCTCCAGTCTTTGCCAGACCATGTCGAGTGCTGCTGAAGGGTGTAGGGCAAGTGCAGATTTGATTCTTTTAGCTTGCTCTGAGGACTGTGCACCAAGCCATTTTATTAACAAATCTAGTTCTTCTCTAGGTGACAGATCTAAATCTCTTGTGACATCAGTGAAAGAGGCTTTCCATGCCCAATAATTTTCGGGATGGTCATCAAACTGTAAAAGGCCAGAACTCACCATCTCACGTCGTATCAAGATCTTCGTGAGATCCACAACAGCAGGAGCATCTTGAGGAGAACTAGATGGCTTGGGGGATTTCTGAGAATATGATGGCATAGTGGAAAAGTTGTGTAGTTCCTCGGTCTTGACAGGATCATTTTGGATGAGAGGGGTGTTTTTGCTTTTACACTGCACATCCACTTTCTTTACAGATGGAGCAGATACGTGTACATCTTTCTTTACAGATGGAGCAGATACGTGTACATCTTTCTTTACAGATGGAGCAGATACGTGTACATCTTTCTTTACAGATGGAGCAGATACGTGTACATCAGCTTTAACAGTCACTGAATTTCCCCATTTCAATTTGGTGATTGGGAATGGCTCATCTTGTTCCTCTTTAGGAGCAGACTCTGAACATTGTGATTTGGAGTGTGCTTTAACATACTCAAAGGTGCGCTGAGCTATGTTGACAGGCGGTGCAAGATTGCTTATCTCTTTTCCTTCTACCTCCTCTTCTTCCTCATCATCCTCTTCCTCATCATAGGTTTCAGCTTCTGCTACCACAGCTGCAGCAGCTTTCTGACTCTCAAGAACATGCAGATCTGCATCGATACAGGCTTTCTGTTTTTCCATTTCTGCTTGTTGCTTATGCAACTCTGCATTGATTTCAGCTTGCTGCTTTTTCAGCTCAGCTTCCTTGGCAGCAAAAGCGACTTGAGACTGTGCTGCCTTAGCTTTGGCTCGTGCCTTAATTGCTGCAGAGCCTATGCTGAACCATTTAGAATCCCCTGATTTTGTAGACCTTGTTTTTGAAGACTTTGACATCTGTGAACTGACCTCTTTTCTTTCTGGTGATTTCATTTCACTGTTGTCTTGCTGGTTGCTACTTTGCACAGTAGGCTGTGATGCTGAAGCAGGTTCTTCTTCTTCAATGACAAGGTTGTCTGCTGACCGTAGAACCATGTGCGCCATGTTGCTGGAATTCTGTTGTTAGTGCCCGCTGTGATAACTGTCTTTTTACTATTCTGCCCTTGTACCATGGATCTGTACAGCACTAGACAGATAGCGAACGAGAAATCCACATCTCCAAAAAAGAGGACAAGGTGTAACTTTTCTTGTACTTTACTTGAAGAATGTCAGAATTAAATCCGTAAAAAGACAATAGTTTCCAAGGCTCTTAGTAGAACAGAAAAACAGTGTATAGGCAGCAGAGAAACTGTGTGGCTGCAGCAGTGAGACTCAGTTACTTGTGGCTGTGGAAAATATCACACCTGCTACTTACTACTGTGATTGCACTGTCACACCTGTTACTACTTCAGTGATAATCAATAGCCTTGGACTGGGTTAAATATTTGACCAAATTACCAAAAATAGCCACAAGAGGGAGTTATCCTTACAGACTCATTGTAAGTAAATAGAAAACATAATCCAGGATACAATAAATGTATGCAAATACACAGATATTAAACAAATCTGAAGCCAGTGGCAGCACACTATCTCTTAATTAGTCAGTCAGCTGGTGCCCATGGCAATCAGGCCTCAGCTATAAAATCAGGACCAGTCGGCTGTTTTTTCCTTTACTGTGCAGACCAGCATGTGTATTGTGTGCGTCTCTTTGTTGTGAGTATTTGTTTGTGCAGTTGTCTGAAGTTGTTTGTTAAGTTTGTTATTTAGGCAGGTATTATGTTAATGATTGTAGATCGGGTGTTAATTGTTTTGTGTTATCTGTTTTCTGTATTTCAACCAGAACCACACCCACGTCTGTACAATTGAAGACTTTTTGCCATTTTTAATAAGTAGAAAACCTGGACTGGATCCGCGGATCCGGATCCAGATCTTCAAATAGTAAAATCAACAGGAAGTTGACATTTTTATTTAAAAAAAAACAGTACTGGGTTTGGTGATGCTCTATATTGCCTGAATCAGCTATGTTTGGGTTAATTTATGTGCTAAAAGAGTGACTTTGAGAGCTGTTTTACCGTACAATGTAAGTCAATGAGGAGCATATTTTGAATTATCAATTTCTAATCAATGGAGCAATTATTTTTTATTTCTTGCCCACCTTTGGGGTTACAGATGTGCCACTTCAAAACTTCACATGTCCTGCCATCGCCAAGACAGTAAATTTTCAGGGGATTCCCAGGGCAATAAGAGGGACAAAGAAGGGCATTTAAAATGCTGAATTATTTTGATGATCACTGCTTTTATGATGCTAATTAATTTGAGCAACTGGTCAAATCACCTTTCGCCTCATAATGAGTCTGACACCTTATTCAACACACATTCTTTTGTTCTCATGTATATGGATGTCTGTTGAAGGGAAACACGGGGTGTGTAGTGACAACTTCTTTTCAGGGGCAAAACAGTGCATTTTAAGGGCAGAAAAGGGAGAAAAAAAATGCATTTTCAGGCCACTTTCAGGGAAAGAACAGTAACGTGTGAAGTTTTGAAGTGGCACATCTGTACATCATGGCAAGGTAACTACACAACCCAAACCTCTACCAAAGTGGTCTTACCCTTTAAAGCTTCAGTAAAAAGTCAACTCAAATGTGTTCATCGTTCTTTGCCGAACCACCTGGAGCGGTGTAAAGCTTCCATGCACCAGCACTCTAAAACAGGGCCCTGATTGGTCCCTCACAACTTTGGAGGGAGAGAAATCCAATCTCTATTGAGAGGGGCCAGACCTAATCTGCCACGTTTTTTTTTTTTGCAATGGCAGATTCGTCTGGGCTAGGAGAGAGCAAGATCATTGGAAGAGGGGCGATGATAGAGACATTTCCAAACCTCGCTGTTTAAAACCAACCCAAATATATTTTCCGTTTACGTGGTGCTGCATGGTATTTGTGTTGTTTTTCTTACCCCTTAACACCAGAAATTATGAAATGTTTGAGAACTGCTCTGTTTTGACAAGGAACACAAGAGAAATAGATGAGTCATCACATGCACCTTCTAATCGTCTCCGTCCTGTTGTTGATGTGTTCCTCATTTCAGAGACATACTTGAGCACGTTTTCCATGGTGCGCCACTCTTAACGTTAACTGTGTCACATGTTGTGCTCCTCTTGTCTGCCATGTGCATACGTTGAACATGTGCAAGTGCCATTGAATTTTAAATGAACACTGTGCTTCAATGAAGTCTATGGTTTATACTTTGTTGTACAAATGTTGCTTGATGAACATTGTCGACCTACAAGATCACAATGCGTTGCATCGCAACCTGTTGTGAGCTTGTAGGTCAGCTATTATCGTCAAGCAAGACTATCGTACGGTGAAGAATGAATTAAGCATTATTCTTTGTTTCTTTGTTTCTTTGTTTCTCTCTCTCTCTCTTTCTTCCTCTCTCTCTCTCTGTCTGTTTCTCTCTCTCTCTCTCTCTGTCCGTCTCTCTGTTTCTTTCCCCCTCGTCTTCCAGTGCACTCCTATCGGCGGACATGGCTTTGTGTTGGACAAGTACAAGTGCCAATGTAGAAGGGGCTTCTATCATCCTAGCCGACTGGCCCTCAATGGTTTCACAAGTAGGTGTCAAGTATGTTCTCTGTGATGTACAGTACAAACTGTCATTGCTGCTGTTGGAGAAAAGCCTTGCATGTCCAACATTTCAAATAATACTGTAGCTTATTGTATACTGTAACTTAAAAACATGAACCATTGGTATTTGCAGTACATTGTTGCATGGAGTTTATTTTATATATTTACTATACCTTTTTTTATCCTTTGTCACATGTCCTATTTTCTGGAGTGCAGATTTTCTTTTTTTTGTTGCTGAATAATATTGCTAGATTCTGCTGTGTTTGGTTCATGATTTAAAGAGAAAACTATGAAAATCCCTGTGCTCCATGGTCACTGGATTTCATGATGAAACTCAAGGTTATACAATTAAAGCAGTGATGTGTTATGCTAACTGGAGTTAACAGGACTTTATTTTATTTATGTATTGTTTTATTTTACTCTACTGGCTCACCTGCCGGTGAGGAGCCCCCAATGGGATGATATTATACAGTAGAACTTTTGTCCTACTCCTCGTGCTTAACATTCCCCGCCGACAGGCGCCACCCCGCATAAGTGCAGTCATGTGACAAATATCACCAGATGCTTGGATTCAAACCCCTACATCAGTGGTTCTCAACCTGTGGGCCAGGGGGGGTCCCCACATGATTTTTTTCCTTTTTTTGGGGGGGGTCCCTAGATGACAGTGAAGTGACAATTTAAGGATTTTTAAGACCTTTTTTATACCTCAAAGAAAAAGGGGAAAAAAGAAAGGAAGAAAAGAAATAAGACCATTACTGCATCAAAAGTAATCAACAAACCATACTATAAAACTGGTCAAACATTGGCCAAATTGTCATATAATATATGACAATTTTGATTTTGATAATAGCCGATCTACAAGCTCACATCGTCTATTTTCAAAATATTTATCTGTGAAACCGAGTCAAACAAAATGCAATGCCTCAGCTCCTACAATTCAAGTGCTTGTCAGGGTGGGGGGTCCCCAGTTAAAATATGATTATTTTGGGGGGTCACGGCCTGAAAAGGTTGAAAACCACTGCCCTAGATGGTGGGTAGATACTTCCCCCTGCGCCACCCGAGCATTCTGAAATTTTAAACTGTGGTGGGAAGAGTCTAACCAACCACAAGTGACATCTGATTCATAAACTTGTTGGATTTGTAAAGTCTGTTTTGAGAAGAGAAACCCACACCCCAGTGGAATTACCTCCAATAATACCGTAGTCATGGTTTAACCCATTCAATCCGCTCAAATCTTTGCTTCTGGGGTCTCTGGAACAAAACCTTTTCATGTCAAGGACCCCCAAAATTATTTGTTTTTGGCCCCCTGACCCCCATCAAAATATGTTGTTCCAGGGACCCCCTCCCCCAGAAGCAAAGATTTGAGTTACAAATGTTGTTTCAGAAAAATATATTTATTCTAAGATTTTTCAAAAAATAGCAGATGTACAAGCTCGTAGCGCGGCACTCGGTGCCGTGCTATGAGCTTGTATATCTGCTATTTTTGAATAGCCAAATTATAAAATATGACTAAAATCTAAAATGACACGGATTGCCCTCCCGGTTTGAACGGATTAATGAACCACTGCCACTATTGTCTCCTCCAGCAACCTGGTTATCTCTCTTGCCTTTCACTCTCCACTTTATACACGTACAGTATACACTATATCCACATGTGGCCTGATTTGCATAGCAATCTCATTAGACTCACGACAGATGCTGTGCTATGAATGTTCACTCAAAACAATTCTATTTCCTTTGTTTGTATTGTTTTCCCTTATTTATGTATTTTTTTTATTTTTTTATTTATTTTTAATCAAGCTGCTTTTATGTGTTTTTGGCCGTGTCTCTGGAAATCGAGCTTTTGAAATTTTTGGCATTTCTAGCATTAGTTTGAGTTAAGAGGCTCAGGCTATGTGAAGCACTGAAGCACTGGGAGTAACTAAAAGAGATAATCATGCCAAGCGTTTGTGTAGGAAAGCTATGGTAAATTTTTAAGTGATCTTCTATTAAGTGGGTTTAAAAATGATAGTAATTATTCTAGTTGAAAGCATCTACAGTATAATTAACTGGGCCATTATGTCTTGAAAGAGATCCATTGACCCATTCAATCCAGGCAACGCATCTCTGTCATTTTAGATGTCTTTGGCTATTAAAAAATGTATATACAAGCTACAGAGTGCCACGTTATATCTGCTGTTTTTGAAAAATCGTGAAAATGTGTGCAAATCTTTGAATATATATATTTTTAAAGTGAACATTTGTAAAATATTTTGTTCCAGGGACCTCCAGAAGCATAGATTTGGGTTAAAAATGTATGTATTCAAAGATTTGCACAAATGTTCAAGATGTTTTTTTAAATATCTATTTTTGAATATCCAAAGTATAAAATAATGGCTATAGCTCAAATCTAAAATTACACAGATGCGTTCCTGGATTGAATGGGTTAAAACAGTAAACCTGGTCTGCAGCCCCATTGGTTTAATGTAGTGCAAAGTTTGAATGCAAGGCACCAGCCTGCTCATCAGGGGCCGTCTGTGAGCACCACTGATAAGCCACGTTTTGTATGACGTATTAGGCTGTGGGCAAGCACGTCGGAACACTTTGAGAATGCATTGAAATGGCTGGGATTAAACAAAAGAAAGGGGGGGGGGGGTGCTCTTGACATTGAAGTCAATGAGATCACCTCAATGATTTTCAAGTTTACTGCTGATCGCCCTGAAGGTGCGGGCCCCCGTGGAACTTTTGACACTGATTGGATAATGACATTCAGTAGGTGGTTTGAAACAACTTTTGGTGTAACACCACGGTGGTAGAATCATATTTTTTTTCTCTCTTTCTCCCATTGGGTGTGCATCGCTCCATCGCACAAAGCATACAGACCAACCGCCACTGTTGTTAGCAAACAACACATAGGCCTACTGTACAAAATAAATGGTAAATGAACATAACTAAATTACATTAATAATTCATACATTCTCCCCAATTCCCATAGCAAACAATAACTGAATAATAGGACAATAGAACAACAGTAACTGAGAGTGTCCGCCCCAAGGTATGCTGGGAAGTTCGTTTCCAGACAATTTTATTCAACAGTTATTGCACTGCTATGAGAAACTCTTGTTCATAACAAAACTTTATTATTCTCTGATGCACTCATACCATATTGTGTTCTATTATAGTTGCGAGAGAGAGAGTATGTTTTGCACCCTGTCCGTCCGTGCGTGTGTCCTTCCGTGTGTCCGTCCGTGTGTCAGTCCGTGTGTCCTGTCCGTCCGGATCTGTCCGATTTTCCAGATTTCATCCTCATTGGCTAAGGTTGGCTTCCAAAGTTTGCAGGATTGGTCCGTTTTGAACAAAATGCCTCAAATCATGCTTGCGATTTCCGTGAAATTTCACACGCACATTCCCACTAGGCCAAGGAAGGAATGCCACCCTTTTCACATTGGCATGTTATATCGCCACCAACAGGTCTAATTTAGCAAAACACATTTTGGAACAAAATCCTCAAATCATGAAGTAGCTTTTGTAGCACCACCAGGAGGCCACAATAACGTACCTGACCTGGCGGAGACCTGTGCTCCGAGGAGCACTTTTTCAAATTGGCTAGTGCTTTTATTATTCTGTATTCTATGATAGTATGTTTGTATTATTATTTGAGAGAGAAGCTGATAAACAGCCAAAAAACACACACATCCCAGAGCTACTATAGGCTGGGTGCTGGATCAAAAACAGTAACAGTATATAAGAATAAAAGATCCGCACACCAATATTGCTGCAGATGCACGTTTACTTGTGTAAACAAATACACAAGTAAACGTCCATTTGGGAGCAACAATATCGGTGTGCAGATCTTTTATTCTTATGTGTTATTATTTGAGTAAATATTTATTCAGATGTTTGACTTTGAACACGTGCACTTTTTACAGAAATGTATGAAGGGAGATGTTTTTCAACAGTATTTCTCAATAGTTGTACTAAGTAAGAAAGATTTCCATATTCTATCACACAGCATTTAATAAGAGGTACGAACGCAATAGTATCGGTCACCAAAATAGCATTACATACATACAGTTGTTTAATGAAATCCATATCCATTAGTGTAAGGACAATGTTAATATATGCTGGTAAAGTGAGTTCAATTAAGAAATTACTTTCAGAATAATTTAGAAACATGCCACATGCATAAATTGTCACATGGTTGGAATTGGGCACCCTGGACTCAAACCAGGGACCTTTATATCCCCAGAAGGTGACTTACTGGCTTCTCCACTGGAGAGACACGCCTTCTTACAACATGATGCAATGACGTCATGGGGTATTTTTGTCTGTATAAACGTGTAAACAGTCAAAAAAATTGGTGAGAAAATTCTGATTCTGCATCATTCTGCTGGTTTCAATTATTTTGGTAGCATTTGAATGAAGACTTGTGGAAATATAGATATTAAGTGATTGAAAGGTATACAAGGACAGACTTCTGAATTGACCATACTGTAGAAGAGACAGGCTCGTGTCGTTGCTGTTGTCATTCAAATAACTTTGAGCTGTAGTTTTTTTCTTATGGATATGAGTGACTGTGCCAACGCTCACTGTTTTGTCGACACTGTCAACTGCTGCAGTGTCCCCAGGCAGAAGGCTAGGCTACGGTGAGAGGGAGATAAGCAGATGACTGCAGTGGTTTCGTACCTGACTCTGACAGCACAGGCGCCCGAGGGGGGGACAGTAATGCTAAGCCAGAGCCTTATTGTAATGCAGAGTGATGATGCCCCCGGCTTTCTGGATCCACGTATGGAGAGAGTCATCTTCCAGACACCTATGTAATGACCCCCATCATTAAAGAGATGTTACGGGTGATTTATACTTGGTTGCACGACGGTGTTTCACACAGAGAATAGCCGTGCTCGGCATTAGATTTCTACAGCACAGATTGGATTTCATCTCCTCACCTTGTAAATACCTCGTGAATTTCCCCTGAAGGAAAATTGGAGCCTGGAGCAGATTTCTCATAGCCTAGGCCTCTTGACAAATCTGCCATCACATTTTTCATTTGCTTCATGGTCTTGTGATGCCACCCTAGATTTCTCATTCTTCTCTGGTAACAATCCAAACCAACTGATGTGAAAGGCTAGGGGTGAATCAAGTGAGGCCGGGGCGTGGGGAGATCCTTTGTGTTGTGGTCAGCTAATTGATACTGTCGTGTATATCCACGTGAGAACATTAAATTAGGCGTAATACATATTCCTAGGATGGCAAGAGCCAAAATGATGCAACTATTCATCCAGTCATCCAAATACGTCATAAAATATGACGTTTTGGTTCCATGTCAACTATTTCATCAGCATTTTATGGCACTGCAGACTCAAAATATTTGTCTTGACAGTTTTGACAAGGCATTAACATTGCATATCCAAATGGAGCCTCCTACTGTACTTCAGCAAAGTGATAACTTACTGTACTGTATGCAGTAGTTTGCAAATTGGGTGTATCGGGTGTACCGTATTATGCCAGTAAGTGAGCTCAAAATTATCTCCAGACAGACAGACAGACAGACAGACAGACAGACAGACTGACAGGTATTGTTAGTAGGTCTATCCACCATTTTGGCCCCATGGTAACCTAACCTAACCGAATTTTCTGTGCACGTTCATGAATTCCAAACTCTTTTGGTGACTCCATAGCCATTCCTTTAGCATCACCATTAAGCCAAAATTCACTCTCACGCAAGATATTTCAAAATATGTGACCACTAAGCCCGCGGTCCAGGCCAAATGACTGCATTTCTATAGTGCCTTTACACAACCTGAGTGGCTTTGCTCTAGGGGATGCTGGTGGGGCTTTTGTCTTGTTTAATTGAGGAGTGACAGACAGATAAATAAACTCAGAAAAAGAGAATGTGAGAGAGAGAATCGAGGAATAGTTTTATTGCAGTTTCTGCATCATTAAGTTGCAGCTACACACTGCTGTTGGCAAGCTTAATGAGCATTAAGGAAGATAACTCACTGAATC
The DNA here is from genome assembly GCF_963454915.1 of Gymnoscopelus microlampas. Lineage (NCBI taxonomy): Eukaryota > Metazoa > Chordata > Actinopteri > Myctophiformes > Myctophidae > Gymnoscopelus > Gymnoscopelus microlampas. The sequence goes on along the minus strand of NC_139942.1, from coordinate 39,902,267 downwards.
TCCTGTTCCGCTGTCTGCCGGAGTAATTGGTCGAGGAATAATTCCATGATCCATCCAGTTTGTTGTGTCTACTTAATTTCGCATTCATCCACTCTTGCAAGATGTGAATATTTTATTTTTAATAGTTGTTGTTGTGTTGTCAGGTTTGTGTATCGTGTTATGCAGGCTGCAGTCATCCGGTCTATCCTGGAAAAAAGACATGCACCACCCAGATGGGATCGAGGGATCAAGGAGTGAGAGACCGAGAGAGATATTGAGAGAGACAGAGAGACAGAGAGAGACGGGGGTAGTAAACTACCCAATTGAAGGAAATAAGAGCTTGAACTAGTGCTCTTCAGAGGTGGAAAGTACTGTAACTAATACATTTACTAATATGTCCATTTTTCAATACGTTATACTTGTACTCCAGACAGTTCATCTCGAGACAAATATTGTACTTTTTACTCAGGAGATGCCATGCTTGCAAAGCAATGTATTTATTGCTGCGATTGTTGTTCCCCCGAAGTTGACATCCAGCTACTGTCGCTTTATCTCCTGAATAGTTTTTGTATGTGCTGAAATGAACGCACGCACCCAACACACACAGCTGGCATTAACCAACGTTAAAAAATAATGTTGCTTGTCACAGCTTGCACTGCCAGTTTATGTCATTTCATTTCTTTGACAATGAAATGGTTCCTCCGTAGGAGGCAAGGCTCGCTCGCTCCCCCAGTCTATCCATCTATCTATCCATCCATCCATCCATCCATATCCATCCATCCATCCATCCTTCCTTCCTTGTCTCTCTCATCACTTGTACCACATTTCCATGCAGTACTGCTCTGGTCGTGTTCTGCATAACGTTAGTACAGTGTTTGCATATTGTATGAGCCATGGGATATGCTGAGGAATCCTGTGCTTATCAAGCACTATTCTGTAGAAGTGCCAAATAGCATCTGTTGATGAGACCAGAATTTTAGCCATGTGTAGAACGTGAATACCACAGAATGACAGATTAGAATATTCCGACACCAGCAGATCTCCTTCTCCGCTCAATGGCAGTTGATTGAATTCGGGATACGGTAGTTATAGGGTTTAATTAACGAAAATCATTCCTGCTTTTCCTCGCATGGCACAAAAACAATAATGACCGTAGATGGCTTTATAATGTCTTAACTCTACATTCAGACGTACAGAGGAGCAATTAGCAGCAGTGTTTGATCAAAGACATGTCTCTCATTCCACATGCTGCTAAGTGATGCAATCATGCCAAGGAAATACACTGCAGGCCATGTTCTCATCACAATCCAAGAAACAATCTGGAATTTGTCTCGGGTGACTCTTTGGCACAGATGCACGATGGCTTGTTAGTGATCATATGGTGTTGTAATAGAGGTAGATGCAGTGGCAGCAACAAACAGTAGGAATCGGGTTTGATTAATAGATTTTGTGAGTGTGTTCATGTGGAGAAAGACAGGGAGAGAGAGGGAGCAACTTGCTGCCCATCATTGAGCCCTGACACATAGAGAATATATCCATAATGCCAGTGGTATGAGTAGTCTGTCAGTGTCTGTTTTTAGCTCAACACCAAACATTTGACCAGAGAAAGGAAAGGTGTCCAATGTTTGACTAATGCCAACGGCATTGATCAAATACATCCAGACACACTCGGCAGAAGGATAACAGGACTATACAGCGAACAGGGAGACAGAGAATAGGCGGAAGTCATGTGCATCTCTATGTACGTATGTATCAAATCACCAGAGATGGGGTTAATGATTCAGCTACTGCAGGGCGATTACAAACCAGATGGGGTCATATGATTAAGACATTATCGGGAAAAACAACGGAATGCCAGCAATGCTCTCCATTCTCCTGGGTTTTTATTGATGTCTGCATTTTAATGAATGAAGTGGTATAAGAAAATCTCACCCTCCGCTTTCTTTCTGGCGTCTCTATTTTAAGCATATCATTATAAATGGCTTGTGTGTGTGTGTGTGTGTGTGTGTGTGTGTGTGTGTGTGTGTGTGTGTGTGTGTGTGTGTGTGTGTGTGTGTGTGTGTGTGTGTGTGTGTGTGTGTGTGTGTGTGTGTGTGTGTGTGTGCGTGCGTGCGTGCGTGCGTGCGTGCGTGATTGCATGTAAAAATATATACATAAAATGTTCAGAAATATTTTAAGAAAATAAAATGCCCAATGTGCAGTTGTGGTATGGAGACACCCCTCTGTTTAGCCACTCCTGGCTTTTTCTATGTCGTGTTTTATTCGATCGAAGACATGTTTTTGCTCTCAAGCTAACTACACTAACTGACATTTTTTTACCTGTCTCAAGGTAAAGAACAGAGGTCACACCGAGAGGACCCCTCTGAGTTGTCCAGCAAGTGCCTGCCTTGCCGTGAGGGCTGCCCTTACTGCCGGGACGACACGCCCTGCCTGGCCCAGGAGGACGGGGTTCTTCGACTGGCTGTAGCCTCCTTCCAGGGCCTTTGCATAGTGCTGGACTTGGCTAGCATGGTGTTGGTCTACCACTTCAAAAGGAACAAGGTGAGAGGTCTGAGCCAGGTCAGTGTGACGTCAGGTTAAGAGAGAGGAGAGGCTCTTCAAATGGATTTCCTTTCAGTCTGGGGCCCATTGGGCGTCCGGTTATGAGATATTGTCCCACTACATCTACTCCTGTAACCTGGGCTCAACATGCTTTGTCAAGTGGGAACAAAATTTGCGTTAAAAATCATCTGTCATCAAGCACGATCACTGGATAGTGGATAGTTGGATAGAAGCTCTCTATGGGGCAGGCCCTATCGCAGGAAGGAAGCTGAATATTAGCTCAAAGGGGGTGTGGCCAAGCCTGGTTTATTGTTATTCAGGCATTGAAAAGAAAAAAAGCTTGCCCACAGAATGGGTTGGTGTGGGAACCAAAGGAGCCATTCTGGGTTCTGATCCTAGTTTGAGAAACACTGTCAGCAGTGAGGATCGTCAGAGCTTAGAGATCGGGGGTTGGAGGCATTGGGGTAGGGGTGGCTTGACCATGATTTCAGGAGTGAAGATCGACACACAAGGGTACATAGTATGTAACTGTGAGCTGTCCATGGTGCTGAGTAGTGCTGGACAGGTGAGCTCTGTCCATGGTTCTAAACCACACATGGGCAACTGGCGGCCCGGGGGCCACATGCGGCCCCCACCTTCACTTAATGCGGCCCGCAGGTTAATACGGGAATACTGATATATTATTGATTTCAGCTGTTACAATTCCAAACATGACCCGCTTTAATTACTTACAGTCTATATTAGTAGCTTAATGACTAGTATTACAATGATGTTGTCTTTTTCATGGCCAATGTATTTGTATTTAATTTCATAAAGTTAACATACGTATAACTAAATGCATTTGAAATTAAATCAAAATGTAACTTTTCAGGATTCCAATTCAAAAATAGAAACAAATAAAAGCTGAAGTCCAATTAAAAAACTAGCAAAAATAGCAGATCTACAAGCTCAAACCTACTTTTGTGTGACATAGAATGGCCCGACAGTATATGCAATGTGGCCCTCTGGAGTGAGTGTGGAAATATAGTGGCCCTCTCCATCATCAGTTGCCCACCCCTGTTCTAAACCATACAGCTCCCTTATCCATGGAACAAATCATTGTTTTGTGTCTCCTGATATAAGTTAACATTACAAACATGTAAGTATTTATTTCCAATCCTCATTTCAACATTAATAATGTTGTAGTATGTACAGTAGTAAATACAGGCACAGTTGTGACCAATCCTCAAGTCCACATTTCAATAACTACTTTTGAAGAGACAGATTTACACAGATACTACCAAGGCAATTATCATAAGATCCTTTCATCATACACAAGCTGTTTTTATCTGACCTAGGTATAGAGATGGTTCAGTGTTAAATTGCTCTATAGTGGTGTAGCGGTAATCCCACAAAAGCCCCATAGGCTATACCTCAAGCTACAGCTTGGTTAACCTATTTAGCCAGTAACTTTATACTCAAGGAGAAGCATAGCATCCAGAAATACCATCTCACAATGGACTATATTAAAATTAGATTATTGTCCCAGATATAGGCTCTTAAGGACCACCAGAGGATTTCATTAATTAATTACGTTTACAGAGTACCGTACGTGGTATAGGGCATGCTAAAGTAATGTTATGCATAAAGTGAATCCATCTCTTTGTTCTGTTCTCATGGCAAACTAATTGAATAATTAAGATTAACTGCCCAGTTACAGTACAACGAGTGCATTTACATGCAATACCGGTATATGTTTGCACATATGAGGAATTTATCTTGGTGAGCTTGATGCATTTGGGCATGTAAACAGTTGTTTGTTGGAGTTACTTTTTATGGCATGTGTGTATGTCTGAAGATTCATAACAACATCACCAGAGTTTACGGACAAACCGGACTATTGAGTGAAACATGTAAACCCATGTCATTACTTTAATCGTCCTAATGCTATGCATGTACATGCTTCAATCAAATAAATGCCATTTTCTGATTGTTCCCAGTAACTGAGGTATTAGTATGCACAGTATGTAAAGGCATGCATATAAGTCTAGCTTGTAAACCACTTAAACCCATATGCTTCATTGTACATATAGCTGATCTACCAGCTAGCTGATCTTCGTGTATCAATGCGATGTATTGTGAGATTTTCAGTTTGGAAGTTATGCACCTTTTTGTGGTTATAGCACGCCCAGCACCACACCCTTCTTTTGCCAAGCAGCATGAAAAATGATCAGCTCCACGGCAAACCATTTCTCAAAATAGTGTGATGTTGGGGCAGCTGCCATGGAGTGAAAGTATCCGCACAACACGGAAACTGGTGTTCAAAACTTCCAGTACATTTGGCTTTGCCAGGCGTTCTTACAAACACAATTGACTATGTTCGTGGGTGAGGGGGGGGCGGACTTCTACAGGTTGGTCCGGGAACCTGTTCAAATCAAGGAGCAAAACTGTGAAGAAAAACATGTTTCTCTGCAGGCATTACGTTCTCCCGGTGACACTCCTCACTGGCTGGTGAAAAGAAGTGGGGAACAGTAATATCCCTGGGGAACCAGAACATACAACATTTACTCTGTGCCTGTACACAAGAAACGTGCCTGGGGAAAATTGGGACTTGCCTTAACGACTAAATTGGGAGAAAATGGACATTTTATCAGTTCGGAAGTTATGTATTTTGTTATAGGCCACGCCCCTACCACACCTCCTTTCGGTTTGAAAAGTTCATCAGGTCTTCATTGCGTCAAAATAAACCTTTATTCAAACTTTAATACAACACCATGCATACATTTTCTAGATATCCTGCTAACAGACATACACACAAACAGAAAGGGGTGAAAATACTGTCTAGCTCCCTACCAACTTCGCTGGCAGAGATAATTACATTCCATCACTTTTAAACACATGACAACATACAGTGCAGTAGACTACAGCACAGTGCGTGATTAATGGTAATATGCTATTCAGTGGGGACCTACAGTAGCTGGTCTACATAAGACAAATGTCCCCAGAGCCCCGTGAATTTACATGAGACAGAAAACTGCCAAGCATATAATGGGTAATTAAACCTAACCCACAAATGGCCGGTCTTCACTCCTTTCCCTTTGTTGTCTGGGGAGAGGCAGAGCTGGAAAGAAACTCATTCAGTCAATTTCAGAGCTGCTACTGTCGTTTGATATTATATCGAGACACCTTCAGAATCTGTAATATGATACATTAATCAGCCTGCCATGGCAGAATTATTTAATATATATATACAGTATACATTTGTTTCAATGCAGAACGTTCTCATGTCACTTTTAAAACACAACTCAATGTAAATCATCAGCTTTGTTTAGATTTACATTGAGATACTTGGATGGAATAATAGTTTATGTAAGTCACTTGTTTCCCTTATATTTTCCATAACAGCTTGGTTGAGCATACAGTAGGGAATTCATTTGATCGTTTTTGCGGTGGAACCTTGAACGACTTGCAATCGTCTCAATTGCAGCTAAGGGAAATAACAAGGAAACTCCCTTTTCGACACCCCCACCCCCCATTAAATTGCCTCTTTTTTTATAGCATGTGCTGGCTACTGATAAATGCATGTTGTTTCTCTCCTCTTCATCAACAGAGGATCCGTGCATCCGGTCTTATCCTGCTGGAGGCGATCTTGACTGGAGCTCTGCTTCTCTACTTTCCCGTAAGTCACTGATCCAACTGGAAGACACACCACTCAGTAACTAGGCTCTTGCTCCACATCTTAACCATTTAAACCCTACAGTCCCCCAGGGCTCTATACTAGGCCCCCCAATTTTGCTCACAATGCGCCGCTTATAGATCGGCTATTTTCAAATAGCCAAAGTTTAAATAGGGTTAATGTATGTTTTGTTATATTTATCCAAATCTACAAAGTAACTAGTAACTAGAGTTTTCAAATAATTGTAGTGGAGTAAAAGCACAATATTTGACTTTGATGTAGTGGAGTAACAGTAGTGGAGTAAAAGTAAAAGTATATAAAAAAGAAAATCACACCCAGTGTGAAGTGGGCGGTGTGGTCATCACAGTGGTCATCACAGACCCATGACTCACTTAAAAAACATAAATGTGTTTTTTGTAGGGGTGTACAATGGGTGGCCAATCACAGTGCAGGGTTAGGGGGGTACAATGGGTGGCCAATCACAGTGCAGCAAATGTCAATGTCCCAACCTCACATATAGGGGCGGCTAACCTCACATATAGGGGCGGCCCAAAAACCATAAATGTGTTTTTTTAAGTACATAGTCCTATTTATAGGGCTATGCACATGTGTCATGTGTTTCACTAGCCAATCACAGTCCTGAATAGAGTCAGCCAATAAAGTCAGCCAATCATATTACAGCTAGTGGTCATCACAGTGATGGAAGCTCACTTAAAGAAAAGTATAGATTTGCATTGAATGTGTAGGGGTTAGGGGTGTACAATGGTGGCCAATCACGGTGCAGGGTTAGGGGGGTACAATGGTGGCCAATCGCAGTGCAGCGAATGTCGATATCCAAACCTCACATATAGGGGCGGTTACACCGCCCAAAAATTAAATACTTCAGTAAAGTAAAAGTTTAAAAAATTATTCTTAAGTACAGTTCTTGAGTACTGTACTTAAGTAGGGGGCTTGGACAAGGAGAAAATGAATGCAGGAACAAAGGTTTTGATTTCAGCATGCACATTTTACAGGAAGAGAAAGGGTATTTCTATTATCTATCTTCTTCTGAACTATCCATTATAGCCCACCAATGAGACGCAGAGTGAGTAGATGGAAATTGTGCCATCTTATAATGATTATTAGTAAGGAGTAAGGAGTATTATATGAAGATATGTTGAAGATTAAACCCTTCGCTCTATTATAGGCACCCCTCCTCTCTCTACAGTCCACACTAAAACAAATCTTGCGTGTTGTGAGCTTGTAGATATTTTCGACAAATGTTAGCCCCAGAATAGGGATGCTAGGGTTCATGTGGTTAAAATCCAATCTCAACAACCTACTAGACCATCTCGGATTGCTGGACATCACAGCGGTCATGCATGCTCATGTGCATTTTGTTTTATTTTGCGTTTCTGTGCACCTGCTTGTTTAGTTTTATTTTTAAACAGTATCCTGTGTGTATCTCCTGTGTTAGTGGTTGTTGTTTTTTTCTCGACCTAACGTGTACATGTGTGCATGCAGTTTGTGGGCTTTTGTGTGTGTGCGCGCGCGCGCGCGCGCATGTGTGTGCGTGTGCGTGTGCGTGTGCGTGTGCGTGTGTGTGTGTGAACATGTGAACGTGCACCTGCAGAGCTGCTATTGTATGGCAGGGAAACAGATGGAAGATGGCTAGGAACAGCGTAATGAGGAGAGTTGATGTAGCTAGGGGATTCTCTCCCTTCAAATAGTTACACAGGCTGCCAAAAGAAAGTCACTGCTCTGCGCCAACTCAAACAGCCAACTTGACGGCTAGAGATTTGCCATTTTGGGCAGAAAGGAGTTTCAGTGTGATTGTGCCGTCTTTCGGGATGAGGGCTTTCCTCTCAATCTAAATTTAGTGTAACCACAGAGAAATCATTTTGCATTGGCATGAAGTAGAACAAATATCTGAGTAAACATTAGACTTTTCGAGGGCTCAGTTAATTGAGTGATAAAAGTATGTGCATATTGTTACAGTATGTTTGCAGAACCCTGCATGCATATTTATTACATTATCCCCAAATAGGGTGGCCACCAGCAAGACCTCAGAAAGGAGGACACTTTTGTGCCCAGCAAAAGGCACAGCAAGGACCCCCAAATTGTGTTTAGCCGTGGATCCCCTTCTCAAAATATTTTGTGCCTGGGACACTGGACACTTTATTCTAGATTTTTCAAAAGAAAATACAAGCTATGAGCTTATAGATCGGCTATTTTTGAATATAGTGTCAAATAGGTTTAAAGAGGTTTACATTTTGATTCTCTATTCAACTCATTTAGCTGGGGACCCCTTTATTTAGGGAACCAAAGGCCATTCACGAATGACTGTATTTTACAATATTTTTGTTTTTATTTGTTCATGTTTAGATTGTCTTTTTTTTAGGTTTTTGTTGAATTAAAAAATTCAACTCTGAGAAGTGCTCGCAAAATGATACGGTACGGTAAACATACATTGCAGGCAAAGTCTTTGCGGAAAGCAAGTGTGAGCACTGTGCTGGCAGCACAATCATGATATTACTTGCATACCTACACTTACCGTAGATGCACTCCAGCCAGGGTCTTGCCCAAGCCCCCAGAACCCAGTGAGTTGCATTGAAGCGCATTGGACATGCTGGCCATTCGTAGGTACTGCAGCTTAAACGGACGGGGCCACTGCACAATGTACGAGCAAAAACGGTTTCGACCAATAGGCTCGACTCACGAGCTTGCGCACGGGGCCGCGCACCTCTGTGACGTAAAACGCATCACTTCTGTCATGCAGAACGTATCACTTCTGTGATGCAGAACGTATCACAGTGGCCCCAAATAGGCTACGCCCATCACACTTTCCAACCCGGAAGAAGGGGTGAATTCGCTTCATGCGCTGGGTGAGCAACTCAATGCAAGTGGATGGGAGGGGATTTCGGGTGCCCTCTCTATTATTTTTAACTCTATGGTCTCGCCCTGGTCTCTCCTTTGCCTTTTTATCCCTGTGTACAGTCTGTTTCTCTCTCTCTCTCTTTCTTTCTTTCTTTCTTTCTCTCTCTCCCTCTCTCTCCTTTTTTTTCCTGTCTCAGTGTCTCCTTTCTCTTCCCTTCTTCCTCTGATCCGCACCCCCACCGTCCTCCATCCAGACATTGGCTGCTTTGGCTGTTTGCCACCACCACCACCACCACCATCACCACAGCACCCCTCGGAGCCCCCCTCCCCCTGCTCTACCCTGGGCTGAAGCTCAATGCATTTTTAAGCAGTCCATCAAGTTCTAGCACAACTCGTTTTAAAAATAAATCTTCTGATTAATTGATGGAGGAGCCCAGAGCCAGGAGGGAGGGGGGTCTGTGTTTGCATATCAAATGATATGAAAAACTGTCTGCTCCTCTTCTGTCCATGCAGTCCCTGGGGACTTCCTACCCTGCAGAGGGGTACCACTGCAGAAAGTGTGTGTGTGTGTGTGTGTGTGTGTGTGTGTGTGTGTGTGTGTGTGTGTGTGTGTGTGTGTGTGTGTGTGTGTGTGTGTGTGTGTGTGTGTGTGTGTGTGTGTGTGTGTGTGTGTGTGTGTGCGTGCCTGCGTGCGCACAGGCATCTTTGCATTCACACAAATTCAAATACATGTGCGGCTGTTCTCAGAAACCATGGCCTACTTCTACCTCTTACTTGTGGAGGTGAATTATTGTTCTGCCCTGAGAGAGAGATTTAGAGAGAGACACAGAGAGAGAGAGAGAAAGAGAGGGAGAGAGAGAGAGAGAGAGAGAGAGAGAGAGAGAGAGAGAGAGAGAGAGAGAGAGAGAGAGAGAGAGAGAGAGAGAGAGAGAGAGAGAGAGAGAGAGAGAGAGAGAGAGAGACTGGAGGCTTATTCAGGATATGAAGACATAGAGTCAGTAAGGTTCAGCTAATCCTAGCCACAGGTGAGCACCTGGCAGACAGAAGCACCTGGGGGAGACCGAATGGAGGACACCATCAGATATGACACACAGGAAACTCCTCTGTGTTAACTCTGAGATTCTAACACTATTTTTGTGCCTCTTTAACACTTAACCACTAAACGGAATTGTAGATACTTAGTTGAGACCGGGGTCCCCCAGGGCTCTATTCTAGGACTGCTAGTTTCCCTCCATATCAAATCTATTTGCTGAAAATAGCTGATATACAAGCCCAAAACACTTTGCAATGTGATGCGCTGTGAGCTTGTTGATCTGCTATTTTAGCCGAATGCTTGCTCCAGAATAGGGATGCTAGGGCATGTTGTTAAACCCTATATATATACTGTCAGTTTACAAGCTCACAATGCGTCGCAAGACTCGCGCAACACAATATGTTTTGAGCTTTTGGATCTGCTATTTTCACCGAATGTTTGTCTATGTTCGCTGAATATTCACATATTTTTGCTGAATGTTTTTCTGAACCTATTATGACATTCCCAGAATTCACGTGCGTTTAATTATTTCGAATGACTTTCCGCTTACTGTTGTGTTGTTGCTACTGCACGAAGCTGTGGTAAATCTCCCTTTCACACTCATAAGGGGGTGTCAGATAGAAGTTTAGAAATATTATTACTAAATGTTTATCTTATCAACATTTCAGAAAAGAGCATATAATGTAGGCCCCAGTTCACCATTATTCTGGATCTACCGACTGATTTTCTCTCCCACGCACCAACTCTGGCATGCTCTGAGCTGCGTCATTCAGCCACTCGGAACAAGTCGTCTAGCATTTTAAAAACTCTTACATAATCCCTGTTCTTGGGTATAATACAGACTTGGCTTCACATGACCAGCCTGCAAATGGCAGGCCTTGGTTGGCTGCAAGGCTTTGATCAGCATCCTGGGACAGGAGAATAATTAGCTGCTTGCTCGCTGTCTCCGTGCTCAACGCACAATCTTGGCCCCGCGAGATGCCTCACTTATACGTAGTGTTAAGTGTAGACGCACCGAGAGTCATAATAATGTAGTGATTAACTGATCTGCCGGAAGAACACGTCTGAAGAGACCTAATGAGAAGAGAACTTTTCAGAATTCAGAAACTTCTTTGAGGTTAAAGGGACTACACCATGAATTTTAACTTTTTCTTATTTTTCTTTTTTCGTGTTTTTGGTCTCCCCTACCTCTCTTCTATCCCCAAAAATACCCCAGTTTGAACACTCAGGCTTTCACAGCAAATCTGGGGTTTTCTGTACAAGAGGGTACAAGACCTCCCGTTTTTCAGTTCCAACCAAAAAAAAAACGTTTTTTTTTTTTTCCACACAGAACCAGGAGATAACATGCAACTGGCTCAATAGTGCCCCCTGCCAAACAGGACAATGTGGTATTGCACGTGAAAGTGCTTTATTCACCTGTTTCTTGGCTGTGTGTTTTCCACTTCCTGTCGGATTTCATTGGATATCATTAGTCATCTGACCGGCTTCATTGGATTTCATTGGATCAAAAGACAGGAAGTGGAACACAGTGAAAAGCCTAGGAAACAGGTGGATAAGCCAGAGAGAAGTTAGTTGGAATGAGTGTAGCTTGATTTAGGCTCAAACCTTTTGAAAAACGTTTGAGGGACATAAAAAATATGATATTAAATATTATTATTATTTTCTAAATTCATGGTGTAGATCCTTTAACCCTGCAAGGCCCAGTGTGATCGCACGATCACATGTATGTTTTATAAAGAAATGAGTTTAAATCATTTTTCTTTTCTGTTATTTTTTATTCTTTTCACCTCTAAATCCTCATTGGGTCCTATTGTTTAGTCTTACAATGCCTTTGGCCAGGATATTTGCATATAAATACCCCCCACAGAGCCAGGAATCATCACAACTTGAAAATAATCTGGGCCTTGCAGGGTTAAGGAAACTAGTCATTTTTAGGTTTAAATACAGAAATCCTTGTGTTCATTCATTACTTGCATTCCATGTGTTTAATTACACATAATGTTGGGGTTCTAAATCCTCTACGTAATTGCTACACATTTCTTCCCAGTTTTTATTTATTTGTTTTAGCCTTTTAATAATGACACATTCTGTATGTGTTATGTCACAGCTCAGGAATTCTTCCATTTATTGCCTTAACATCTTTCTGAGGCAGTGCTTCCTGTCGTTCTCGGGTACCGTTTTACATGATACATGCAAGGATTAGATGAGAGGAGAGGGATCTCAAATGGTTTTACTTGTGTTATACTTTCTGTCATTATATCTCGTTTTGTTTCTATATTGCTAGCACAGTCTGCGGAGCATATCACAGCAACATTTCACAGCACATAACTTTAAGTGAATAGCCAAATAATCCTTCTTGAATATTGAATCGTCTTTTCTCTTTATGAAAGAGGAACAAGTGCCAGTGTCATGATAATCATTGAAAGAAACCAACGCCTTCTCCTTTCCTCACGAATCTCACTTTCATGAGGCTTTAGTGCAGCCTTAAATTGGCTGTTGCAAAGCCGGCCACAGATGTTCTCCATTTTGCCACGGGGGAAGATGGAAAGAGCTTGTTGGTGTGTCTGTTGCTTTGGATGGTAATAAGCGAGGATACCTGTAATCTCTCTAATGCCTCTGCATCATGCCAGCAGTGATACCAGCTCTAATCTGCAAAGCACGCATTTTGAGATTGTAGATCTGCTACTTTCGCTGTTTTTGTATTTGAATCCTGAAAAGTAATTGTCATGGACTTACAGTATGAGGCTTGCACCCGACAGAGACGATAATAAGATAACTAGAAAGGCGCAATTTGTGGAAATTACAAGTGTGGTTGCCCCGATGCGAGTTGGGACCCGAGGAAAATTCTTGGAGGAATAGCATCGGAGGCCATGCATTGTGCGTTCAAAAATGGAAGCCGGTCGATTTCGCATATGGCTTGTGTGTGTGCCGCCAAAACTGTGGGAGGAGTAGCGGGCCAAAGTTTTGCGGTTACTCTATAAATAATAAAGTACTATAGTGTGTTGCCCTTTAGGTCAGCCACACTAATTACTTGGCTATGTATACAGTATTTATTATATATGAGGTAATCTATATATGGAATAATCATGATTGAGGGTACTGTGTGTGGGTTGTGACCTCACTTGCGTTTGAAGAGTGTAAGGTTTGCTTGAATTATGTAGAACCCATTAGACCACATGACTGACTTGATTTGAGAAACATAATCATGTGTGAACAGTATGTGCTGAGAGAGATGTTAAGTACAAAGAAAAGAAGGTGTTTTAGTTTTTTTGTACTTCAGTGGAAGTTGCTACAATCTTAACAACTGGAAGAGAACCACATTCCAAGTGCAAGAACGGTGCAACACAATGTCGATCATACTTTTATATTGACATACAGTATGCATGCCTCTCGTCTCAAGCTTGATGTGTCATCACCGCCTTACCGTAATTTGTGAGAATGAACCGTGAGAAATGCCATGGTCCATGGTGCCACATGGGAATATCATGGCTCCATTGTGGATCTTGGCCAGCCTGTGAAGTCAGTCGTCTATGACACATCTATGATGTGTATGACTCAAATTAGGTTTCAGCCCAGTCAGAGGCCCATTGACTGATGAAATAAAAGTATTTCAAAAAGACTAGACTAGACTCCTGCAGTGCCATGCCCTAAAAACAAGACTGACTCTAAAAGCCCTGCTAGAAGCCCCTATATAGGCAGTGCAGAACCTTAGGGTTCACCCTACAATGACAATCTATCTATTAGATTATGAGAAATCTCATTTGAAAGTACATTTTTTGAAATCTTGAAACCTTGGGTGGGGTTTGAGGAAAGGTCATAGGATCACTCAAATGGATACAGTTCATCCTCCAGGGACCATAAACATGCGCAGCAAATGGCATGGCAATCCTGCCCATAGTTTTTTAGATATCTTATTTGCATAGAGCTATATGTTATCTGGAAGCACTCCCCCCCCCCCCCCCCCCCCCCCACTCATTTCAATGTCACTTCCTTAGGGACTCCTTACTTACCCTATTCGTCGAGTCACTGAGGTCAGAATCGCATGTTTTTCGGTTTCTTTTATGCATCTATGTCATGAACTACCTACACAAGCGAGCCCATTGGTTGAGCCCATGAACTGGTTGAGGTCATTTGCAGTACCAGATTTGGCCACTTTGACATCTTTGCTTGAACTGCATTTTTCAAATCAGCCTCATGGTGACGCTATAACAGGCCAATTCACGTTTTTACCTCCAAATGGACTGATCGGTGTGAAACTTTGCAAGCACACTCCCTAGAGGCCATGGAAAAATCTCTGCCCTGCAATTTTCTCATCTGCCTTTTATAGCGCCACCAGGAGGTGGATCCTTATAGCTACCGATAGCGGGGCTAAAAAACACAGACACACAGAAACGCAGCCAGACAATAAGACATACATGTACACGTATACTAATCAGGTTCATACTGTATGCATTCAGGCACACACTAGCATTAAACATGCACGGACGCACACACAGAACAAAATGAGACAGTACTGATACTCCATCATACGCATTGTCGATAGATGTATATTCCTGCATGACCTGGATATATTCACTGCAGGTGACAGATCTTATCTTAACAATTAAATGAAGCATAGCGTTAGTTCATGCAGGACACGGAAGTCGTGCACGCCAAAGCTGTAACCAGCAGTCAGTCAGCTGATGTGAACATCAGCTTTCTATTCCCCTTTCACAGCCCAGCTGGTCATTACATCACACACTCATTATCCAATCACAGCTCACGCTTGAGCAAAGAGGTTCCTATAAATACGGCTTCATATTCTCTAGGTCTTTCTTGGTTGCTGAACCAATGCATTTTGCTAGCTGCTGCGAGCTTCATCTGCTGCTCATCTACTGCTCATCTACTGCTTTGTGCGCTGCTCTATGATATTTTGGTGCTATATGAGATGAGTCTGCTTATGATGCTGACTTTTACCACTGCTACAGCAGCCAATGCTTCTTCTATTATTGCTGCCAACCACTAATGTGCTCATAGCTTAAGCTAATAGCATGCTTGCTTCCATGTAGAAATTAGGAACTGTTTGTAGCACAAAGCTTATACAGCATGCTTGCTGCCCAGACAGTAGAAGCTTGATTTAAAGCTAACATAGCATGCTGCTGCATTTAGAAGTTTGTTGTTATACAGCACTGCACAGTTAACATGGCATGCTTTCTTCCCATGTGGAAAGCTTCAATTGTTTGTAGCTTAAAGCTAACATAGCATGCTGCTGCATTTAGAAGCTTGGTTTGTTATACAGCACTGCACAGTTAACATGGCATGCTTGCTTCCCATGTGGAAAGCTTCAATTGTTTGTAGCTTAAAGCTAACATAGCATGCGTGCTGCCATGTTTAGAAGCTGTGTTGTTATACAGCAATGCACAGTTAACATAGCATGCTTGCTTCCCATGTGGAAAGCTTCAATTATTTGTAGCTAGAAGCTAACATAGCATGCTGCTGCATGTAGAATCTTTGTTGTTATACAGAACTGCACAGTTAACACAGCATGCTTCCTTCCCATGTGGAAGCTTGAATTGTTTGTAGCTTAAAGCTAACATAACATGTGGAAAGCTTGAATTGTTTATAGCTTAAAGGTAACATAGCATGTGGAAAGCTCGAATTGTTTGTAGCTTAAAGCTAACAGCATGCTTTGCTGCCATGTAAAAGCTTTGATTTGTTTGTACAGCGCTGCAAAGTTAACACAGCAGCCTTGCTCCCCATGTAGGCTACTTCCTTTTATTCCCAGCAGCAGACATTCCAGTGGTTTTAAAGAGCTTTCATCAGGTAATGAAACGTGGCTATTTTAGCATTTTTATGGCTTCAGGTATAGAAATATATGGAGCTAAATTTTTGGGCCGAAAGTTGATTTTTTTTCCAAAATAAGTACTGCTTCTAAGTTCTAATGCTGTTCTGCTGAGGCACTCTTGACTCTGGGAATACCCACAATACATGGTGCAGTACCATCTAGTTGGTTCTGAAGCTTCAAGCAGAGCTTCCAACAGTTGTAGTGCTCTGCTAGCACAAATGCTTTTATAATATGTTTATACTTATCAAAGCTGTTGTAGACAATCTGTGTGCAACGGGGCATAATATAAGACAAGAAGACAAATTCAGACATGTATTCAAGCCAGGAAAGGAAATCACAGCATGTGTATCAAATCAGTGTTGCCATGTCTGCTTATTATAAGCGACTTTGGGATTGTGCTCTGTTAAGTCACTAGCAAGTATGATTACTAAACAGGGTTCATGTGAAGGAACCCCAGATTCATATGTAATCATGGTACAAAAAATGTTTAATATTCTAAACACTTGTTTTGCGACTTGTTTTTATAGACTTGGCGCTCGTTTCTCTTACAATCTGGCAACACGCCGTGGTGGTGTCACGTGACTACTCCTTGGGAGTAATCAGGAAGTCTCATACATACAGCATGCATCTTGGGTATTGTAGTCTATGCAACTGACACAGTCATATCATGGTCAATTCAGTTCAATGCTACCGTGTGAGAATAAGGTGAAGGCAAGGGTGTTTTCTTTCTTAACTGGTCATGTGCAGGCATTATGGCAGTGTAACTGTCATGTTAAATAAGGTTCACAACTATCATGTCATGTTAAATAAGGTACACAACTATCATGGGATATTCAAGTTAATATAATCCACTCAGTGAAGCTGTTATTTCTGCATTCCTGTTCTATTCACTTAATTTATCGCTCAAGTTCAGGTAACTATTGTGGGTGGATTAGTTTGCAGATGCTTAAATAGATAATTACTTCATGGTGGATTAAAGTCTTGTGAAATGGGGCGATTGCTTCAATTGTAGTGGGTTGTCCTCCAGGCGGTGCCATTTAGAGGGCAAGCAAAGGTTAATCTGATTCTCTGCTGCTTCAATTCTATCAGCTTATGACTTAGATGCAGGGAGCGGATTCATAGTGCATTGAATTAATTTGCATGTTACTTCACTTTTAGCTAACACATCTCGAGTTGGACAAAAAACACAGCAGGTGAAAGGCGGAAATCATATAATAGTCATTATTCATTGCAAGGATAAAGGGGGTCTACTTGTCTCTGACTCATACAGGTGCTGCTGGGTTAAGTTTCATTGGATGGTTGCAGAAAGAAGAAAACGTATGATGATAATTGCAATTTAAAATAATTGCTTATTGCAAACAAAGTCTTAAAGATGCATTGTGGTCTGCTTATTGCAAACGGTACAGTTACAGTACTCTTCAGCTGCTTGGTTCCAGCATTCACAATGAAGCAGCAGGTTGCCGGGCTGCAGCCATGAACGCTACTACGTTCACCATGAGTGAATGAGATAATCCAGCTGTTTGCTTGCAGATCTCCACAGCGTCCAGACGAGAAGGCTTGCATGCTTGCTCTTGTGTGTGTCTTTCCAAAAGTTCATCTAGGTGGTGTTCTGCATGCTTGTGGAACTTGAAGCTTTTGTGGATCGCTATCTACGTATCTGAGATTGACATCAGGCATAAGTATGCTGCTGAAAGTGTTGGCTGGGTTCCACTGCACTGATTTGGGTAGTATGATTCTGTTTTGTATTGCATTTCTTTATCTGTGCGTGATCGGTAAGGTCCGCAGTATGCTTACTGCTGCATATAGATATTACATTTTACACTCTTTAATTTAGTTTAGCTTGATTCATTAATTTCTGAGGTCTGCAGCATGCTGCTGCTACACATAGTTCACACTTTTGTAGGATGAACTTAAGGGTTCCACTGCACTGACTTAGGTAGTATGATTCTGTTTTGTTTTGCATTTCTTTATCTGTGCGTGATGGGTAAGGTCCGCAGTATGCTTACTGCCGCATATAGTTATTACATTTTACGCATTAATTTAGTTTAATAAATTCATTTCTGAGGTCTGCAGCATGCTGCTGCTACACATAGTTTCACACTTTTGTAGGATGAACTTAACATCTTAAACACTGTAAATCAGACAGGGGGGGGGGGAAAGGTGCAAACGTCATAATTTCTAACCCTAACCCTAACCCTAACTAAAACCATGTTTTGTCTCTGTTCTCCATGATCCAGTATCTGCAAAGACGTCCTCTGGCGAGGCAAGACTAATGTTCTTCCTGACCGACAAGGGAAAGCCAAGGTCATGGTTCACGGCCCGGCTCTGTCTCCTCTACAAAAGATGTGGACTGCTGCGCAGCTGTATACCTCTCACTCATTTCCGCATTGCATTGGTGCAGCTACATTGGTCTAGGCTTAAACTCTAAGTTGCTCAAAAAGCAATGAGTGGCATGTACTGTATGAGGAGACAGTTAAATAGAGTCTGCATTCAAAAGTGGTTGGCAATGGCATGGGTTCATTCTGATGAAGATAGTTGACCTTTTACGGATGCATTCTTGCATCCCTCTTATCTGAGCGGATAGGAAGTTACAGCACGCTGCTGTTACACGCATATTATGTTATTAATCAGTGGTGATTACAGGGGCGTTCCGTTGCTAGGGGCAACCAAGGAATCTCAACCCTATAGTACACATTCTGCTTAAGTACACTCCTGAAGTACAGGATCAACATGGATGTTGAACACACACATAGTATGTATCTCATTAATTGTAGTATGACCTCGTTTTAAGATGCATGCTTGCATTCTTTTAGTATAGCTTAAATAATTAAATGCTGAGGTCCACAGCAGCTGCTGTTACACATAGTTAGTACACTTTATTTATCATGAATGATAAACATTAGTTATCATTCATCATAGGATGACCTCATACATATATATATATTTATATATATCAGATTTCTTTAAAAATAAATAGAATGTCCTTTTCGAATCCTATTCACGGTGCAGCATAGCAGTGGGCATCGTTTTAGGACACCGTCTAGGACTCCTGAGGTTCAGGAATCAACAGGTTTCTGCATTCATCAGGCCTGTTGAACACATAGACGCATGCTTGCATTTGTTTAGTTTAGCTTAATAATCAAATGCTGAGGAACTTCTGAAGCTCAGGATCAACATGGCTGTTTAACACACAAATGCATGCTTACATTTAAAGCACTCCTGACGTACAGGATCAACACGGCTGTTGAGCACACACAGTATATATCTCATTAATTGTAGGATGACCTCGTTTTAAGATGCATGCTTGCATTCTTTTAGTATAGCTTAAATAATTAAATGCTGAGGTCCACAGCAAGCTGCTGTTACACATAGTTAGTACACTTTATTTATCATGAATGATAAACATTAGTTATCATTCATCATAGGATGACCTCATACATATATATTTATATATATCAGATTTCTTTAAAAAGAAATAGAATGTCCTTTTCGAATCCTATTCGCGGTGCAGCATAGCAGTGAGCATCGCTTTACGATACCGTCTAGGACTCCTGAGTTCAGGAATCAACAGGTTTCTGCATTCATCAGGCCTGTTGAACACATAGTCTTAAGATGCATGCTTGCATTTGTTTAGTTTAGCTTAACAATCAAATGCTGAGGAACTGAAGCTCAGGAATCAACAGGGCTGTTGAACACACATATAATATATCTCATTAATTGTAGGATGACCTCGTTTTAAGATGCATGCTTGCATTCTTTTAGTATAGCTTAATAATTAAATGCTGAGGTCCACAGCAAGTTTGCTGTGACACATAGTCTCTTATATCACATAATTGTAGAATGACTTCAGGATGCGTGCGCATTCTATTTTAAGTCGGTAGCAGTCTTGCTACTTCACATAATATAGTATGACTGATAAAGGCGTTTTTTAGGCTTGGCGTTGGCTTCCGTGTGTTGGGGGGGATTTCTGTTATGCACTCTCTGAGTATCCTAGCTGCCGCTCGGCTGAAACCAGAGAGTATGCATTTATTGGTTTTGGGGGATTTGCTTAAGCATTCTCTGAATATATGCTTAGCAGGCTGCTTCGACAAAATTCAGTGAATATTCTCCCAAGAGCGGAGCTTTAACGCCAAGCTTAACTGTATTCCATTTGTGGCAATAAATGGTTCTTTATCTACTAAGACGAGAGTGTTTCTGATTGAAATGAAGCATAGCGTTAGTTCATGCAGGACACGGAAGTCGTGCACGCCAAAGCTGTAACCAGCAGTCAGTCAGCTGATGTGAACATCAGCTTTCTATTCCCCTTTCACAGCCCAGCTGGTCATTACATCACACACTCATTATCCAATCACAGCTCACGCTTGAGCAAAGAGGTTCCTATAAATACGGCTTCATATTCTCTAGGTCTTTCTTGGTTGCTGAACCAATGCATTTTGCTAGCTCCTCCTCCACCCCAGCCTCCACCTTTTGATTAGAGTCTGCCATAGGCTCCAATACTTGTGATTATTATGTATCTGCTTTGTTTAGAGTCTGGCTTAGGCTCAAATACTTGTGGTTATCATGTATATCTGCTGTTTAAAATCTTGCTAGGCTCAAATACTTGTGTTTATCATGTATATCTGCTAATTCTAACTAATATGTTAATGTATTGCTTATTGTTGTCATTGTATCCCTATGGGGGATTTGCTTAAGCATTCTCTGAATATATGCTTAGCAGGCTGCTTCGACAAAATTCAGTGAATATTCTCCCAAGAGCGGAGCTTTAACGCCAAGCTTAACTGTATTCCATTTGTGGCAATAAATGGTTCTTTATCTACTAAGACGAGAGTGTTTCTGATTGAAACATGAAATGTAAATAGGCAATAGGCATACAGGCAGTGTCCTAGAAACTGACACATGAAAAGAAAGCCAAAACCCCCAAAACAACCACAGAAAGGTCTGAATGCATAAACATTACATAGTATTAACGTTGTTCCTTAGAGACGGTGCGTGGGAGAGGGGAGATTACTGGATAATAGGATCGGACAGCCACTGCAGATGAGGTCCTGCAGGCATTCGATCCAAATCCAGAAATAATACTCGAGCCCCAAACAACTACACAGTTCTCTGTGGTTGGTGTCTGTCAATGCAATTTTTTAAATCATTCTACCGGCCCACATCACTGACTCCCTGTCGTTTCATGGTCTTTCACGAGCCCTAAGGCTTAGATTCTCTACTGCAGAACATTTGGAGATGCAGCTTTCTTCAGTTATGCTCCCAAATGATGGAATACCTTATCTAACCAGATTAGAGAGGCAGGCTCTGTTGAAATCTTTAAACGACACTTAAAAACATTAACACAACTGTTTTTCTTGTTTTCTTCTTTTAATGCAAAGTACTTTGTTTTTCTAGTTTTTCTGGTTTGTTCCTGTTTCGTTTATACTTTTAATATAAAGCACTTTGAGCTGCATATGTTTTGTATTTTTTGCTATGCAAATAAAGTATTATTATTATTATGCATACATGTGCACACTCACAATACGTGTAATGCTTCCATGTAGGATTCTGCTTGTGTTGCACAGTCTGTGTGTCAGTGTGTATGGACCCCTATGTACTGCATACGTATGTGATTGTGTACTCGTGTACATATTATCTATCTATCTATTATTATTATTATCTATTAAAATGTCAATATTTTGTCCAAACCCTGATCTGCCACCCCACCCCCTTCAGGTCCTGATCCTCTACATTCAACCCAGTGTGTTTCGCTGCATCCTCCTGAGGTGGGTGCGTCTTCTCGGCTTCGCCACCATGTATGGCACCGTGGTCCTGAAGCTCTACAGGTACTACATAGCTTTATGGTGACTTTATGGTGACCAACAATTTATGAGGCACTTCTTGTTCAAACGACCATTACGAAGAGCCATTACAATATGAAAATGGGATGAGGAAAATAAAATATAACTGTAGTATCATCACATGCAATAAATTCAGATGCAAAAAGTGCAAGAAGCGAAGGTCAGCTATTTATAATTTCAGCTTTGGGACATCCAGTTGAAAATGTAGTAGCTTCTCACTCTCTGGCTCATTTAATTATTCTTCATTTCTTTGCATCCTTCTTTCTGTCTTGACTCGTGTCAACTATTGGCTTAAATAATCATAATCATACTCAAGTCAGTCTCTAAACACTTTGTTCAATAGAGCTCTTTTCATCATTTGGCAACGCGAGGATAGGTCTGGCATGTTTAAAAGAGAGGGGAGGATGCCTGGCCCTTTAACTATGACTCACACAATATACATTTCTGCTGAGTTGTGCTAACCATTTTGTAAAGCTAGTTTGTTTCATTTTCTGTTCATTAGTGCAATATGAACATCAGCTTGCAGAGACTTGCTTGAGATAGGTAATCCAACACATTGATGTTTATGGCACCATTATGTTACATTATTGTTATATTTTAATGCATGTTAAACATGGATTGATTTGAACACTCTTTGATGTAAAAACGATACAGTCTATACTCCTCTCCTCTCCTCTCCTCTAGAGGAATTGGGAATTGAGTTACCCTCTGTTGACCTTTTTTAATTTTAAACACAATTATAGCAAGCTCAATATGCTCAAATTCTCTCTCTCTCTCTCTCTCTCTCTCTCACACACACACACACACACACACACACACACACACACACACACACACACACACACACACACACACACACACACACACACACACACACACACACACATACATGGACACACAAGTATGCAAATGCTCTTGCCTACATGCGCCTCC
The DNA here is from genome assembly GCF_963454915.1 of Gymnoscopelus microlampas. NCBI lineage: Eukaryota > Metazoa > Chordata > Actinopteri > Myctophiformes > Myctophidae > Gymnoscopelus > Gymnoscopelus microlampas. The sequence goes on along the minus strand of NC_139942.1, from coordinate 39,879,609 downwards.
AGGGCTCCACTTGTCTGTAAGGCTCCATGTTCAAGTGTCATTTCCAAACACACACTGCACCCCCACGCTCCCGAGTGGGCCTTCAACGCTGAGACCAAAGGTGGGGGTCAAAGGCCTGCTGGAAGCTTTTTACAGACAAAATTACCAATTAGTTTTCTCCTGGTGTGGTGGCGGATGTGGAGCCCACCCCCTCAGGTCAGCACGGCCCAGACCCACTCGTATATACCTCAGAAATTAGATGCATTCATCACAGTCAGGTCCGTGCCGAAAATGGAGGTCATGTAGTCCATGCACGGGGGAGTTGCACAGTAAAATCCCGAGTGTCAATTTAACTCTGAGAGCCTAGAAATGTAACCAAAGGGACGTTGTTTAGCATCAGAATCAGCTTTATTGTCACATCACAGGTTTACAGAAGTAAAAAAGTTTTCGCGCATAGTTCCCATCGTATTGTTATTTCCATTGAAAAAATAAAGGGAAGAAAAAGAGGGGGGGGGCGGGCAAGGGGGAAAGGAGATCAAACAAGAGAACAAAAAGAACATATTTGTATGTTCTCTGAGATACAATTTGGAGCTGCGACGGAAAGGGAGATTTTCACAGACAAGAGTGAGATGATGTCCAGCTGAACACTGATCATGAGTGGCTACACTTTTGTAACTTGTTATCTGTTTGTACATAGGGCCTATTTGCTGAATTGAGGCATTTTTAAGGAATACTTCACCCTGTGATGCCCTGAATTCACAGAGAATTGTTTTGTCTTTCTCTCCCGTCGTCACGGTGAATGAAGAATCCAAAAGCATAGTACCAAAAGTACTTGACGAATTGAAGTTAACAGGGGGCCAAGTTTAACAACAGCAAAAACAACATCAAAACCATCTTCAAAGTCTCACGCACCAACGAGGAGCACGCCGGGGTTTCAACACAAGTCGAGATCAAACACACGCTCGCTGCACTCCTCGTTTGTGCCTGAGTTCCTTTATCCGGAAATGTTTGTGACTTTGAACTACGACTGAATACATGTCACTTGGATTATGCTGCAAGAGTCGTGTGAGAGTTTTGCTGTTGTTAAAGCTGGCCTCCTATTAACTTTCATCAAGTATTTTCTCAAGTAGTTTCTCAGTTGGATTCTTGGGACCCTGAACTGGGGACCCCCCAAAATAATAAAAAAAAAGAAAAGTAGAATGTTCTCTTTCTGATATTATTTGACAATTTGGCCAACTTTTGACCAGTTTTTATAGTATAATGTATTTTTGATGCAGTAATGGTCTTCATCTTTTCTTATTCTTTTTTTTTAGCTATTAAAAAGATCTTAAATTCCAATCAAGTATTGTCATCAAAACATACATTACCAAACATAAAAGTCATTTTATGCTATCATTTATCACTTAATGTACTGTTTGTGCTGTAATAATAATAATCAAAATCTACAAAGTAACTTGTAACTGAGGTTTTCTAATAATTGTAGTGGAGTAAAAAGTACAATATTTGCCTATTTGCGATATATGAGTTTGACTGTGGACATGGAAAGAAAACTTTCCATGTCCCTAAGCTTCAATTTGAGCCCAAGGTGACCTTTGTATCTTGAAAATTACTCTTTCTGTAGCCAAAATTCTGCACTATACAGTACCTCAAATCGGAAGAAATGTAATATTCAGTCATAGTAGAGGCCCTAGGAGGGGTCCACACACGGCACGACTGCTTTTTTCTTCTTTTTAGTTTGGATTTTTGGCATCCATGGGACCTCTTATATAGAGATTTCGATGATCCCAAGAAAAAAAGTGTTTTTTTCAATGTTTTATTACCCCTATGAGACCTGCAGGATTGCTGGCTGGAACGCCGACGAGACTTTCTTTCGGAGACTGTGGCATGCTCAAATTTAGATCTAGCCCAAATTTAAGATACCATTTGATTCTAGACAACCTCAGGTTTCCAATGGGACCAACCTTGTCATGCTACCTTGTCGGGAAAGGGGCTAAATACCTAATGATTCAAAGTTAGACAACATTTTGGTGAGGGAAAAACGTCCATCACCATTTTCCAAATGGTCCCTTGAGCTGTCACCTAAATACATGTGAATGGAAGTGGGTTACTGGACACCTACAAGCCTCCCCTGTACAGACATGCCAAAGTTATGCCAATCTCATGCAGTTTTGGGCAAGAACCATGCAGTTTTTTGCATGCAGTACAAATATGTATTTTCCGCCTATTGTATAAAGGAGACCACTTTACTGTATCTATAGCTGTATGAGACCACTGTACTTTATCTATTGCTGTATGAGACCACTGTACTGTATTTAGACCACTGTACTGCATCTATTGCTGTATGAGACCGCTGTACTGCATCTATAGCTGTATGAGACCACTGTATTGCATTTGAACCACTGTGCTGCATCTATATCCCACTGTACTGAATCTATAAACCACTGTACTGCATATATAGACCATTGTACTGCATCTATAGACCCCTGTGGTGCATCTGTAGACACCTGTAGTGCATCTGTAGACCCCTGTAGTGCATCTGTAGACCACTGTCGTGATCTGTAGACCACTTTAGTGCATCTGTAGACCACTGTAGTGCATCTGTGGACCACTCTAGTGCATCTGTAGACCACTCTATCGCAGGGTATTGAGTATTGATTGATAGTCTATAGTCTTCTTTGTCTTGTCCTATGTTTTTCTTTTTCTTTTCTCTTTCTGTTGGATGGGCTGTATTTTTTTTTTTATTCTGATATTTTTGTGTTTTTTGAAAACCTTCCATTCTGTCGTACAGTTTGATGGCATGTGTATTGTGGGGTCTTGCATAGAACCGTTAAGTCTTTTGAGATCAGAAACAGATAGATACTCCCGGTCAAATATCGATCCACTGCCAGTGACAGTTGCAGATTTTCACTTGAGTTACAGTACTGGAGTACTTGCTTTTATAAATAATTTGTATTCAACAGAAAACCATCTTTTTAATATTAACACATTGCTGTATTGTTTTCACAATGCATTTACAATACCACGTAACTCTCTGAAACCACCTAATGAAACACTGACTGTACTGTCCATCTCAAATTAGTTGGCCCCAGCCCGTAGGAGTACGTACAGCAACAAAGATCACCCTGACCCCTGTCCAGCTTCCCTCCCCCGTACATGATCGAATGTGTTTGTATATAGACGTTCGGCCAAACTGGATGCACCACGGTATATTGGAACTGGTGGTGGACAGGCACTTTACCCCTGTGTCACTGACTGGAGCGCCATCATGTTTCCTCTTCTTGAGCTGAATCAATCCAGATGCACTAAAAGCCTTTCAGGCAGCAGGAGGCATACCTGTATAGCACTATGTTTAACTTGAGCGACAGGATGATCACAGCTAGGTAGATGTAACAATGTCCACACGTCCGTCACACCTCGGTCACCATTACCACCGGCTGCAAGGTTAATCATTAAGTTGAGAGCTTTTAATAAATCCATTGCTGAAAGTGGGTACGGCGAGTGGTTTCCTCCTGTGAGGAACACAGCTTGAGACAAAGGTATAGAGGTACGTTTTGTACAACATACATTTGTATTCAAATACAGTGCATGTCTGTTTCTGGTTTTGCTGATGGCTTTGAAAAGTTGAAAAGCAATTTTGAACAAGTGCTCCTTCTACGCCTTCCCTCTTAGCTTTCCTACTTGTCAATAAAAGCAAAGGACTGTTAACTCTCCCTCTTTAAGAACACAGCATGTGTTCTCGTCATTGTGCCAAGGGTTGCTGAATGGCCAGAAACGCCACTGTTGATATGCATAACTCCAACAGGCTTTACAATACTGTTCCACGTGAAAGCCATCAAACCTCAGAATGGTAAAGTATAGAGCATGTTCTTCACCTGGAGCAGCACAGGAGGTAGAGAAGAGACGCGTTTGCACAGCACTCTTCTTGATAAAATTGACATCTTTCATGAACGAGTCCATTACACCTGACAGTTCAGCATTAATTCAGCACTTCTGGAGCTGTAGCCTATACAAATGGATTTTCAAGTGGGCCCTGATCCAGAAGGGATTGGGAACCACTGGCCTGCAGTAATAGCCTACAATCTCTTGATTTTCTCAGTGGTGTAAAGTAACGTTTACTCAAGTTCTTTACTTAAGTAAAATGTTGAGGTATTTTTTACTTTACTTGAGTATTTACAATTCGTTTACTTCTACTCCACTACACCTCAGAGACAAATATTGTACTTTTACTCCACTACAAATATTTGAAAACTTGAGTTATTAGTTACAGTACCTTGTAGATTAACCACCTCAGCCCTATGTAAATTTTGGCTATTTGAAGAATCTACAAGCTGCTTGTAGATTGCCTATTTTCAAAAGATTTTGTATATATTTTGAACTTGTGAAATGGGACATTCTGTATAATGAATACTTTTACTTTTGGTACTTTAAGTACGTTTTTATTGCCAATACTTTTGTACTTTTACTCAAGTAAATTGTGATTACACCGGACTCTTACTTGTAACAGAGTGTTTCTACATTGCAGTATTGATACTTTTACTTAAGTAAAACATGTGAGTACTTCTTCCACCACTGCCTCAACCTCTTGATTTGCTTCAGTTCGATCTCCTCTCTGCTCCTCTCCTCCCTCAGGGTGCTGAAGGTGTTCCTGTCCCGCACGGCCCAGAGGACGCCCTACATGACCAGCTGGCGGGTGCTGAGGCTGCTGGGGGTGATCTTGCTGGTGGTGGTGTGGTTCCTGGTGGCGTGGACCTCCGCCGTGTGCCAGAGCCCCCAGCTGAGCCGAGCCCTCATCGACGCGGGCCTCACCCCGGAGGGACTGCAGTTCAGCATGTGTCTGCTGGATCGCTGGGACTACATGATGGCTGTCGGTGAGTGCGTGTGTGTGTGTGTGTGTGTGTGTGTGTGTGTGTGTGTGTGTGTGTGTGTGTGTGTGTGTGTGTGTGTGTGTGTGTGTGTGTGTGTGTGTGTGTGTGTGTGTGTGTGTGTGTGTGTGTGTGTGTGTGTGTGTGTGCAGTGATGTAAAGTAACTACAGTAAGTACATGTACTCAAGTACTGTACTTAAGTATAATTTTGAGGTATTATTACAGTACTTACTTTACTGGAGTATTTCCAATTTTCAATGCTTTATACTCCACTACATCTCAAAGGCACTACTCCACTATAATTATTTGAATACTAGTAGTTACTAGTTACTTTGTAGATTTGGATTATTATTACAAAACCACCAAACTATGTCTACAATAGAGGTACTGTACTTTTACTTAAGTAAAAAATTACTTCTTCCATCACTGCGTGCGTGCGTGCGTGCGTGCGTGCGTGCGTGCGTGCGTGCTTGCGTTTCAAGCAGGACGTAAAGTGAAAGGAGTCCTGTTGTTTGCTCTAACGGCCAGAGGGAACACACCGGTGTTCTGGAGGTCAGCTGAAGAACAGCAAACATCATGTGAAGTTTCTTCCCACTGTTGCAAACCCAGCACAACAGTTACAGCCTCAAATCTGCACTTTTAATTAGTGGGCTCGCTGGGAGCCAGCAGTCATGTTGTTCTATTTAAGTAGAAACAAAACGAGCACAACTGTTTACTGTTTACCGAGTGCACGGTTCCACAGAATTCAATGTTAGGAAAATAGAACTGCCAGCCCAGCACTCACAAACAAGTCCTTCTGCTTCTTTTAATGGATTAAATATACATGGCACGGGCAGACCAAGACTATTTATTTATTTATTGTCCAAACATCACGTAAATCGGTACACATTAACTCTATGGTCATGTGATCAAGGCCGATCTGTCCGTTTTTTTATTTGTCTTGCTGATTGGCTAAGATATGCATCTAAAGTTTGCAGGAGTGGTTCGCTTTGAACAAAATGCCCTCAAATCATGAACGCAGCATCCGATTGCCGTGAAAGTTCACACATGCCTGTCTTAGCGCCACCAGGAGGCCGATGCATTCCGAACATTGCTGGCCCACAATAACCTACCTGACCTGGTGGACACCTGTCCTCCGAGGAGCATTTTTTCTAGTTGGACCTTAATTTAGCTTCAAACATTATTATTTGCAAGTGTACAGTAGCAGTGTTGCTGTGGATTTTTCCTTTTCTTAATAACTGTTAAGCCCGAGGGAGCATTCACCTGCACCTGCTTCTTTCAGGTGTGCATGTTATTTTGTGCAGCATGCACATTTTCTCACAGTAAATAATTATAGCCTGCTGTTTCACCACCTCTCTAACTGTGCTGTATAAATCTGGGCTGGGCGGCATGACCTTGGCAAGATTAGGAGTATAGCTTGGATGTGTCAACAAACTCAGCAGAGGGACTCACTGGGGAGAAATCACTGCAGACAGGCAGGAAGTGACATGGTGCCGCAAGATTAGGAACTCTGCTGGTCCCATCAATTGTGTAGTCATCAAATATCATGCTGGGTCTCCCGCATGGGAAAGAAATATGGATGAAGGGACCGTGACATTTGGTGACCATTGGTTTCTACAGACCCGATTTGAAGCCATAATGTCTGCGAGTGTAAGGGTGGTTGTTGGTCTCCCTGCTCTTCTTCTTTGAACAACGGGTTCAACAGGGTGGGGCATGCATTTCCAACTTCGTTCCAGCATCGTTCCCGACTTGCACCATTCCGGAGTAGGCCGACGCCTGTGTTTTTGAGATTGAACATTGGAACATAAATTCCAATGTTATATTCCAATAATTATATTTCTCTTTGGCTTTTAGACTATGTAAACAAAAATTGCACATGGCAGATTATGACAAATATACAAATAAATAACTGATAATGACCAGTACCAATAATCAAAAATAAATAATTTACTATGGCCAAAATAAGCCATATTTTATTTATACTATGTAGCAATTGTGACAGGCCTCGTTCTAACCCACGTGTTGCCTATTGCTTTCTGCTTCCCTTGTGCCACTTCCAGCTGAGTTTCTGTTCCTGCTGTGGGGGGTGTATCTCTGCTACGCCGTCCGCACCGTGCCCTCCGCCTTCCACGAGCCACGCTACATGGCCGTGGCCATCTACAACGAGCTGCTCCTATCTGCCATCTTCCACATCATCAGGTGGGTCATAGTCGGTAGGCTAGTGTTGCCTTGGTTTGTCAACAAAGGTAACTATCTTAGCTGTTTATGTGCAGGAGGAAGGAATACTCGGGACAAGGAATATCACATTTATCTTCCTTTACTGTCAAGATGGCGATAATAATAATAATCATATAGTCTCTAGAACGCTCTCTCTCCAATGCACACTGTTCAAGTCCAAGAGAGTGATCACAACAGAATGAATGAACATTGTGAATGAGCAGTGAGCATTATACTGCATGCGAACATTTCCTTTCATTACTTTGAGGATTGCTTTTTGGTCCAGCACCGGTTGTTTGAAGAATTTGGGGATGTGCATATCCTGCTTATTTTTAGCGGTGCCAACCGCTCTACGTTTGACTCTGTCCGTCCGTCCGTCCGTCCGTCCGTCCGTCCGTCCGTATGTTATGTCCGTCCGTATGTTTGAACACGGCAAAGAAGCAACACATGCGCCACTTCAACACACACACACACACACACACACACACACAAGCCAATACTGCACACATGCGCACACACGCGCACACACACACACACACACACACACACACACACACACACACACACTTGACGTCCGTATGTTATGTCCGTCCGTTTGAGCACGGCATTTAAACAGCTATAACTCCAGTTTGCAGCATGCCACCAAGTCCAAATTTGGTATGTGGACTTAGACCACCAATAGGGACGAACTGTAATTACTTAAGCCCCGCCCCCTCTGTCTGCCCATTGGCTGGGCTTTAAACAGCCATTATTCCAGTTTGCAGCATGCTACCAAGTACAAATTTGGTAAGTGGACTCAGACCACCAATAGGGACGCACTGAAATTAATTAAGCCCCGCCCCAAAGGCACCGCTTCCTTCACATAGGGTGTGATTTTTTATTACATATATTACACATGTAAGTGAAGAAGACAGGGTGTCAGGTTCGGGGATGAGAGATAGATGAGGAACGGAGCCTGTGAGAGACAGTGAGAAATGGGTGTGAAATATATCAGAAAGAGAGAAGTGAGTGATGGAGAGAAAAATGGGGAGAACAGAAGACACTTTCCCGATGGTTTCGCCTCAGATGGGTGTGGTTCCGAGGTTAGTTTTAGGAATAGTTTCTGTGAGGTTAAGGTTAGAGTTAAGGTTATGTTTAGGCATAGTTTTTTTGTGAGTTTAAGGTTAGGGTTAAGGTTAGGAATGGGCATAGGTATATTAGGAGCGGCACTCAGGCAGACAGACACACAGGCACACAGACACAGACATAGACATGCCGACGCCACTTAGTGCCACGGCATGAAAACCCACCCGACATTTCTTTGGAGGCTTATCTGGGCTCCATGAAAGTCTTACGAATATAGATGTCACAAATACAAAGGTCTCAGTCGACTTTTGACACTGGTATCACCACAGGCTGTTGTTTATAACCTGCATAGAAAGAGAGATTTTTCTCTGTTAGTCCGGGAATGATTTGAGCCGGACATGTCAGGTGAAAGACAGAGTGTGCCTCCACCCCTGTCATCAGACAAATGAACCATGTCAGCCGGGGAGGCCAGTCGGAACTGAGGTGAATAGAACGTACAGTTGGTTCACCAGGCAACGTGTACACAGCAACGGTCTACTGCATCCATGCAGGACCCAAAAGAAGCTGTCTTTGCCCTCTAACTGTTGTTCGTTCTTTCTCTCTTTTTTAAAATTGACAATTTAACCACTTTAACCCAGGGGTTCCTATTTTTGGGAATGTCATTTCTTTCTGGGGAAAACGTTTCAAAAACATCTACAGTACAAGCTCACAAATATTTAACACATTTTTAAATACAGCTTAAGTGGTTAAAATTAAACAAAATATGATCAGATGATCAAAAAGTTGAGGATGAAGTGACAGACGTATGTCCATTGTTGTCCCTTTTTATGATGGTAGTTTGTTTTTGTGTGTCAAGTTTAGCATACTATGGCCTGGGCCGTGGCGTCGCGGTCCAGGCACCCTCGGTTGAAATCCCTTAGGCTTAACTGACAGCGTGTCGCGGGTTCGCTTCCCGTTCCCGACGACCTTTTCTGCGTGTCTTCCCCCATCTCTCTCCCCGTTTCCTGTCAGCCTACTTTCACTGTCCCTCTCCAAATAAAGCTATAAAAAGCCCCAAAAAAAATCTTTAAAAAAAAAAAGTTTAGCATACTATAATGCATTTCTAAATGAAATAAAATACAGATACACACAAAATATACAGTATTAACAGTACACACAATTCCATGGGCAGACAAGAACAAGCATATGACACAGAAACCATGCTAATGGTTTTGTATGTTGATCAGTACTGAAGTATTTTTATTTAAAGATATTCTAGAGAGATGCGATCGATTGGTGGGTGTATCCATACAGTATGTTTGGGAATGTTTTGAGAATCACAGGTGAATACAGTAAGCTTCTATAAAAAGTATTGTTCGTGGCTGCAAAAAGATCCTTTAATTCGAATAAAAAGAGGTTTTCCTTCTTAGCAGAGGTTTTCCTTCTTATCATACCAGCCACGTTAGGTTTATAGAATTGTTAAGTGCTATGTGAAAGGATTTCACTTTGTATCGTTCCCTTTATGCAATTTCCTATTGTGCTCTGCCAGACCAACTTTGATCTGACAACAATGTGAAAAACACACCTCGGGGTGTGGTGGCATGAAATCAAAATAAAAGTTATTTTTCCCTGGTTTTGAATATAACAGAGTGTGGTCTCTGGTAGGCTGCCATCAGAGGCAGGTGGCTGCAGCCTGGAGATAAGACCAACTTGTCTCGGAGGCGCATGTGTGTTTGTGTGTGTTACTATCAGGTTTTTGCTTTTCAATGCACGTATCAACACAAACATGCAAGGACAGACACACAGACAAATTGTCCCATCTCGCGTAATGTTCACTGGCACCTTCCCATCATTACCAACCATCATTACCAACCAGAGACACATGTCCTTGTGAAATAAAAGGCAAGTAGGAATGTAAATCAGGTTTCGACATCACAGATGGTAATTCACTACTCGGTTGGTTAGCAATAACTAATTCGGAAATTGCTGCAGCTAATGGCTTCACATGCACTCCGTTGTGCTTCTTCCGGCACTCAAGCCTTTTCTCCAGTGACCTTTTTCATGGAAGAGACGGCAAACTTTTTCAAACTCACGGACACCATGATCGAAAAAAAAAACTTCCACCAGACCACCTAGAGAAACACATCGCCCCACCTTTACTCTACCACCAAGCAAAAGGAATAAGTGTGGGGGTCCCTCTGTTGGTCAGCAAGTCTGCCAGCGCATCAGCATCCCTTGCCATCTTTACTATTTGTTCACTTTTATACTCTGCAATTTGCTTTGAGGCTGCATTTTAGCCACATTAACTCTGGCATCCCTATTTTGGTTAAATCTTCTAACTAATGTATAAATAGCAGGTCTACATTACAATCTCACAACACGTTGCATCGTGAGGTATTGTGAGCTTATATATGGGCTATTTTTACTATTTGTCATACAACAACGTATATAATAGGGCTTAAATTCAAACTAAGAACCATCAAGTTACACAAATCCTCATAATCAACCCTGGTCTTCAAGGGCTATTGACAGCGGGTACTTAAGCACCAAAACCCAATAGTATGGCAAAGCGACCAGCAAGATGGCAACCCTGCCAACTCCCTATGCAAGCTTCCAAAATGAGAACAAAAAAGGGAATCCCCGGACATGACGTCACCATTTGGGGAACCCCCGACACCTACCCCCTTGCCGACATCTAGGGAAGAAGCAAAATTTAACCAACTACTCCACATCAACGAGAGAATAGTCACCAATCAATGGGCGGGTTTTACGCAACATTGGTCATCCATCTATAATTCTATCCGGTTCGGCCCCGCTCCCGTTCCCAACAAGTCGGGCGATGTTGTGTGGGTGCGTGGGACCGACCTGAATGATGTCGCGGTTGACCGGAAGGTGGGATGACGGTAGAACGACGTGAAAGTTGAGGTGTCTGGAGAGCAGAAAACGGAGGTGCTGGGAGAAATAGAACGCTGGCTGGAAGAGGTAAGGTGCTCTTGATGCTCATCATGCTGAAAACGTTATGAGCTTGAGTACGGATGTACGAAAGCGAATAAGGGGTTTCTGGGTAGTTCTGACAGGGTATAAGTAGCGCCAGGTAGATTGGTGTGTGGGCGGAGTAAAGTTGTGTTTCTCCGCCTCCTGAACATCTGTTGTTCCAACGCCATATAATTCTGTGACGGCCTCCAGTTCCAACCAATCAGGAACCAGCAAAACTGAAAGAAAAAGCACAACACAGCAACACCATAACACACAACACACTCAAGCCCTGACACAAATAGGATACTTTGATGTGATGACAAAGCGAAAAGCACACCTCAGTGTGGTGGGGTGAATCCGCCATAAATCAACTTATTCTTCCCCTGGTGCTGATTACAGTGTGGTCTCTGGTATGCTGCCATCAGAGGCTGCCTGCTGCTGTGGCCTGGAGATAAGACCAGGTTTTCCTGGGGAGTCTTTCTGTGTGTGCGTGTGCGTGTGCGTGTGTGTGGTGGTTGTTAAAGTCATGGTGTTGCTTTTCAATGCCGGTATGAACACAAACTTGCAAGGATGTGCACAAACATACCAACGCAGACAGTACACACACACGCACGCACGCACACATGCACGCACGCACACACGCGCACACACACACACACACACACACACACACACACACACACACACACACACACACACTAGGGCATTAACAGAATAATCGAATATTCGAATATTCGACTATCAAACCGACTATTCGACTATCAAACCACTATTCGATTATTCGATAAAAAAAAAAAAAAATTAAAAAAGTTTTTTTTTTTTTTTTTTTTAGATTTTTTTTTTTTTTAGTGGCTTTTCTGCAGCAGACACGCAGCTGTGAGCTCTGGTGTGACGTCAACTCGCATTCCTTGAGTCCAGTCATCAATGTCATTGAAAAAAAAAAAAAAAAAAAAAACTTTTTATTTTTTTTATTTTTTATTTTTTTATTATTTTATTTTTTATAATCAAATCGATTAATCGAATATTCGAATACTTATAGGTCGAATAATTCGAATACTAAAAATCACTATTCGTGAATGCCCTAACACACACACACACACAGAGCATGCTTTTGAATGAATAATGTGATTAATGAGGGTGAATCTCATTATCGGGTGTGGTGACAGAGGGACAATGACCTCTGAACCACCTTGGCCAGCATTGTGATCTCTGCAGAATTAGTTTGCGAGAAAGTGCTAACACATGCACACACACATACGCACGCACGCGCGCACACAAGCACAGTCATGCAGTCATCTCTTTCTCTTCTGCCCTGTTTGAAGCTGGCATGAACTTTGGCTCTCAGCAACTCCCTTAACACATTGCAGTTGTCTATCTTTTCTTTTGAGACACCTGATTACACTCGTTGCTTGAAACTGGCAGTGAAGTCTATATTAGATGGATTTTTCCCCCTGCCAAGGTCTTTGATGGGTCGCTGCACAACAAGGTGAAAGAAGAGTTATTTTCAAAGGAACAGAATAATGACACTTTAACTCTTCAATGTGTGCTACTGTAATCTTAAGGGCTTTTCATACGGGGAGTGACACTACGCCTGCATACTCGCTTTGATCCGTGGACTCACCTTTCTCAATGTGAATAGACTTGTTTCTACACATCACGTTGAACAAGTTCAACACAATTCAGCTCTGGCTGCATGCAGGCGGGTGTATGAGACGAGCACACATGCACCAGTAAACGTTGATTACTGGTGCCAGTGAATATGATACTGACCTCATACAAACATCACCACTATGACACAAGTCCACCATAAGGGACACTATGGCTATATAGTAGTGGACTTAGTTCGCACCACTCGGATCGGGCACTCGCTGAGCTAACGCCTCAACTGCCTTGTTGTTTGTAATGTTTCAACGTGTTTTCAATGTATTCAATGGCAACGTCGTCTTGTTCTTAATCACATCCACATTCTGTTGTTAATCACGTGACTTGGACTACCTCGAATGTTGAAAAATGACGCCAAGCTAAAGGAATACCTAGTGCGTTGACCCATTGTTGTCAAGGGGTCCTGACCAATCGTCCATACAGTATGTGACGAGTTGGGAGTGACCTGCAACAGAAATGCATCGTTCTAGAATTGCCCATAAGCAAGTAGATCGATTGATGTCTGCTGACTGGGACATTGTTTTATCAGTCTTGTTCACGTCAAATCACTTAGTGACCACCTATTCCCTGTGCGGATGGAATAAAGCAGTGTCATGCTGCAGTGACATCTCCCTGGGATTTGTTTACGGGAAATTCATGTTAAACAGGCAAACCCACGTTTTCTAGAGCATGTCTTGTCTAACGTGTGTGTGTGTGTGTGTGTGTGTGTGTGTGTGTGTGTGTGTGTGTGTGTGTGTGTGTGTGTGTGTGTGTGTGTGTGTGTGTGTGTGTGTGTGTGTGTGTGTGTGTGTGTGTGTGTGTGTGTGTGTGTGTGTGTGTGTGTGTGCAGTACACACACTGCACCATGCACTAGAGGTCTTCGCGGGTCCAAAATGAATCCATTCCGAGAACCATTGTGGTATTACACATAATGATAACAGACCTGGGTAACGCGGTAATAGAACCGAGTCCGACCTAGACCTAGTTAACCATAATACAACATGGACCCAAACCCATATATATACATTATATATATATATATATATATATACTGTATACATATATACTTATAGTGGTATAAAAATGAAAACATACAGTAAATACATGTATTTGTGTTGTTTGCAGGTTCACTCTGGCCCCTGGGCTGCACCCGGATTGGATGCTCATGTTGTTCTTCGCTCACACTCATCTTACTGTGACTGTGACACTGAGCCTTCTGCTTGTTCCCAAGGTAACAACTATATGTGATTTATTGTATTTAGTTATTATCTCCGCCAGGCCAAAACTGCCAGTAGCAGGGATTATGTTTTTGACCCAGTCGGTCTGTGTGTGTCTGTGAACAGCTGTTCTCCGATCGGCATGAAACTTTGCATGCACACTCCCAGTAAGCTAAGAAAGAACCTTTTTTCAAGTTGGCCTCAAGGTGGCGCAATAACAGGTCATATGTTGGCTTATAACTCTTGAACCTTAGGTCGTACAGCAATTGTTTTCCCATTGATTCCTCCGATTATGAAGCTTTCAGCCAGACAAGATTTCCCCCCACTTCACTTTTTCTTCAAAACACACCGCCGCAACACACCGCCGCATACTGGTCCGAACTCTAGTAATTAAAAAGTGAATAGATTTTTTTGAAATATACACACAAGCTTCATTTTCAGTTTCCATTGCTTTGTGTTGATTTAAATAGCCCTGGTATGGCATGGAAAAGATTTCTGGTCGGATCGGTGGACGCATGGTTCTCATTTGCTTAGTCCTTATTCAAAGTACAGGCCTTGGTATCAACAGTTTATGTTTACATAAACACACACACACACACACGCACCAACACACACACACACACACACACACACACACACACACACACACACACACACACACACACACACACACACACACACACACACACACAAGAACAATGTTCTACTCCACTACATCTCAGAGGCAAATATTATACTTTTACTCCACTACAATGATTTGACAACTTTAGTTGTCTACTTTGTAGACAATAAAAAGTAGACAACTTTGTCTACTTTTGTATTTATTATTGTCTACTTTGTAGACAATAATAAAATCTACTTTGTAGATTTTATTATTACAAAACATACATTACCCACTTCAGCCCTATTCATTTTTTGGCCATTTGAAAATAGCCGATCTACAAGCTCACAATGCGTCGCGATGCGACGCATTGTGAGCTTGTAGATCTGCTATTTTCAAAAGATTTTTTATACATTTTATACATTTGAAAACTTGTGAAATGGGACATTCTGCATAATGAATACATTTACTTTTGTACTTTAAGTATATTTTGATACGTTTGTACTTTTACTTAAGTAAATGTTTCTACATTGCAGTATTGATACTTTAAAAAAATTGAGTACTTTTTCCATCACTGCTGGACATACACAAAGACAAATTACCATTGCATTAAACTAATTCCATCTGTAACTTAGCAAAGCCCTCCTGCGGGTGTCTTTATATGCAATCTCTCATAACTGATGGAAAACGTTTGAACTCTCCCACTGAGTGAGAAATGCAATATGCTGTCAACACGTGTCATGCGTTCTTTCACTCCGTTAATTAGACGTCTCACAAGTATTGGACAATTGAGCATAATGAAGCAATTAAGCAGAATGGGAGGCCATCGTTCTAGTACCGCATCTGTTACTGAGACTGGGCTAGATTATTATTTCATTCTTTATGCAACCAGAACAAAGAAACACAGCTATAACATGTCTATTGTCTATTATGATTATTCGTTTTATTTCAGTATAAAGTACTGTAGAATAGCAGAAGTTCATCTCTACCTTAATCTACATACGTTTTGCAAAATTTCTCTTTCTCTCCCTATTTGCAGTATTCATTGTGTAATGTGATTAACCCATATCTGCTTATACTAAATTAACAAAGCGTTAAAGCTGTTTTTTGTCAGGCAAACTGTCAAACAAGTCAAAAGTAATTTTACAATTTGACACATCAGAATCAGATCAGATTCAGAATCACTTTATTGGCACATTTGCCTCATATGCCACATTTACCCATCTGTTCCCATCTTCTAACCTTTTGTTCAACACATCTTAGCAAGTTATTTTATTTTCACTTGCTTCAACCTCATTTATTCCTGAGATTCTATTCACAACAGCTACAGCAACTACATTGATACGATTGCACACTATTACCGTCATGGTTGTTTTGAAATGTCTGGTGCAGTTGTATCATGTCATTGTATTCAAATGACGCTGATTGGCCTGGTTGGAATTTCAACCAAGAAAACCCTGTGAACGTGAATGATAAGCATACCTATCCTACTTATGGGTAGTATAGCCAAATGGCTGCCGTATTAAGCATGTTTATTTTAATGATCAATCAATCGATTGTGTTCCGGCTTGGATCAATGGAACTAACATAGTATACTTTAAGTTCCTATGTATCGGTACGACAATATCATAATGAAAACTACCATGACATTTTTTTTTATATTATTGACAGCGGTTAAGCACCAAAACCCAATAGTATTATTATTCTGATCAATAAAATCATGATGACACTGATGAAAGCCACAAGCCAAAATGTGTTGGTCTAACAATAAAGTTACTTCTATACTAGAAGTGTTGCTGGAGTATTGACCTCTTTAGACTTTTTTTCCCTTCTCTGTGCATCTTGGAAGTAGGTGAAGTTGGATCAGAAACCCTTACTCTGCTGTAACAGTACAGCACAAGTGACTGTTTTCAGAAGTAATAACTCAGAGACACTTTACTGCCAGTATGTAGGACATACAGGTGTACAGGTGCAACAGAACATACATGTGGGACAAAAGAATTTACGAGGCAATATCAATGTGCAAACCACAGGGTGCAAGACTCATGGTAGTACTGTATGCTGCGTATAGTAGAAGCAGAAAGCAGTAGAAGAAGCAGTCTTCTGGCATCTTTTTAATGTTTTTTTTACATTGGACGACATATGGCATTTTTTGTCATGTTTTTTTACATTGGACGACATAGTGTAGCATGGCATTTTAAAAAAAGAAATATTATTATTTTCCATTCATTCATCCACCTGTTTCAGATCCCCGGTTGATAGTATTTCTTTGCATTTAGTAATCGGATCTCGTCTCATCATCTGTCCTAGTTCTTCTCCAAGGGGACCCAGGCCAGGGATGACATCATCGCCACTGAGGCCTATGAGGAGGAGCTGGACATGGGACGGTCCGGTTCATACTTGCACAGCAGCATTAATTCTGGCATTAACTGGAGTGAACACAGCCTGGACCCAGAGGACATACGAGTGAGCGTTCACATTGATTTCAAACAGAGCACAGACACATGTAAAGGGCTTTTCAGACAGGGAGCGACACACTTGCATTCTCACTTGGATAACTTCTCGTGTGAATAGAGCACCGAAGTCTGACGTAATTTACACATCCTACCTGGGTCACTTTTTTTCCCTCATTCTGAAATCCCATAGACGAGTTCAATATCACGTCATATAAGAACTGTGTTCCGATTTCCGAAAATAAAAAATGAGCACGGCAGTTTGACTCATATGGGTACGAAGGCTCAACTGACGGTGAGAAAACGCTAACGTTACCGCCGCCGAATGAATTAACTCTTCACCAGACTGTATCAAATATGAGTGACTGACTGTCATAAACGATACAGAGCCGCTTCCCTGACAACGGGACAATTTGTTTATTTTTGGACCACAATTCTTATATGAGACGATTCTAAGATGACCCAATGTTATTCTCCATAGAGAAATTACTTACGTGACCCAGGGGAATGCACGAGTGTCGTAGTACTCTATACGCCACTGGTTCTCAAAGTGGATTCCAGGGACTCTCTGGGTTCCTTTAGGGGGGTCTAAATTGACCCTTACAAGTCTGTAACTCTGTCAGTATACAAATTAATGGAATAGTCATTCATTGAAAATGAATCACTAGGCACGTCAGTCGCTTCCCGTGTGAAAAGCCCTTAAAGCATAAAGGCCATGCACGCGGAGGGCATGACGAAAATGCGAATTACTTTTTTCCATGTTCCAAAGAAAAATTACGTTCATCACCACGTAATATCTGCGTTCTGTGTGAATGTACTCATGACACAAACTATTTTCAAGTGAATGAATCGCACAAATAACAAATACATTCAATTTAAACTTAGAGCTCACATCCGGAAGTCATAGAACTCTGTTTCCCCCGAGCATGTGCGTTGCCCTTTTTACACTCAAGTCTGCCCAAGAGGTAGATCGAAATATCAATCTCTGTCACTACACAGTTCAAAGTTGTTCCAGGAAAAGGTACAATGTCTGTGTTCATCACAATTATGGATTATGTGTACAGTACCAAAACAACAGAACAGCTCTGTGACTTGTTTTCTTTTGACAATGGTGTTCTAAGACCTCTGGATATGAGCTGTATATCTGGTGTTGGCTAGATGGAACATACTTGTAAGTGAGATTAATTCGTTGTACATTTTGGCCTTTTTGTAAGCAATGGATGGAAATATAAAAAGTGCACCCTATCCTTGAAAACGTTCTGCATTTTCACTGTGGTGCTTGGTTAAATATTAGTTTGTACAGTACAGCAGTGCTGTGGCTGTTACTGTCAAGAGTCCTTGGCCTGTTCCATTATTAACAGTGTTTAGGGAACTAGTGATAGTTCATGGAGTTCTCTACAGGGTTGTTTTACTGTTGCATTGCCATTTCGGATTCTGTGCTATAATTATTTTTAGAATTGGCTCAATCTCCATATGGTATTCATATACATATGAATACAATATGCTTTCGAGCAGGATTCTCTTGACTGAACAGATGCCAGGTTATACTTAAGGATCATAGCAGTCTGGAAATTCTTTTTTGTATTTAGTCATTACTAAGGACAATTTTAATGCAACAGTCAGCATAACATTTGGTTTATATAATGTAAACAAGATTTGTTTCATATTTCTGTTTAACTAATAGTTCTTAATTTCATACTTTGCTTTATACTGAGATATTTGAACCTACAGTAGATAGCACCTGACCAAATCAAATCCATTGTGTGTGTAATTAATTTGTAATTGTGTGTAATTCATTGTACTTGGCCAATGAAACTGATCCTCATTCTCATTCTATGTACTCGCGTAATGCTGGCCAATGCTGGCCAAAGCCTAATTTATCTTGTTGCACAATGGTGTCGCTTTCAGAAAATATACACGATCTACGCGATGCTCGAAAACCGGTTCTTTTCAGCGAGTGACACATTGTGCAACAAAGTATAAACTAGGTTTAACAGTTGCCATTTGTTTCCCCTGTTTTATCAGGATGAGCTGAAGAAATTATACGCCCAGCTGGAGGTCCACAAACGCAAGAAGATGCTGGCCAACAACCCCCACCTGCACAAGAAACGCAGCTCCAGGAAAGGGCTGGGCCGCACACTGATGAAGCGCATCACAGAGATCCCAGAGTCCATGCACATGCACCGACAGTGCAGCCGCGAGGACGGCAGCGAACACGGCAGCAACCGCAGCACTCTGCGGAGGAACCCATTTGACCCCGCACACCACGGTAACGCCACCGGGCTGATGAGAATCATTTTCTCCATTTTTTTTTAACAGCTTGTTTACAAGCCACTGTAGTACGAGTTCTTAAAGGGGATACACCATGAATTTCTTTTTTTTTCAACAGTCATTCATTCTCATTTCAGAGATTTTCAGAATGGGCGTGTCTGAACAGGCCATCTCAGAATGGCAATGTTGCTTACATCACTTGCATTTCTGCCCATGTATTTTGACAGACAGAATTGCTCAGTAGCACCCCTCTGCCCAACAGGACGTTTTGGTATTGCAGCTGAAAGTGCTTTGTAAGCCAGAGAGAAGTTAGTTGGAATGAGTATATCTGAGGCTTGATTTAGGCTCAAATCTTTTGAAAAACGTTTGAGGGACATAAACAATATGATATTAAATATTATTATTTTTTTTTTAATTCATGGTGTAGTCCCTTTAATGAACGATACCAAGGCGTTGTCACTTACACATACAGTAGTAAGAGTAGGTCAGAGTGGCTTTTGGCGCTACTGGCTGACAATGAGGTTGTCTGTCCCTTTTTCAATGTGCTAGACCCCTGAGAGATGGATTGCTGAGGTGGAGCGCAACACCTACCATCAGCTCCCAAGTACTTGCCACACGTCTTCCTTACCCAAGCCGTGTTACTCGTACACTGAGTTGACACATAGAATAGCTATTTTGTCAAGACAAAGCCGAGGTATTTCAACAATGTCTAGGTGATTTAGTATCCTTTTCCTGGCATTCATCTAATTGGTCAAAGCCTAATCGGTAATGTCACACAATACACACAATGATTTATAGAAGAATATAATTGGTTTGGCATGTACACATAAAGAACATTTTAAGTATTGACTAATAAATTAGTCAACAGAAACATTCCTCCATTCCATGTCAGTAGCCACATTCTTGTATTTTGGTTTTCCGTCATACAGTAGTTTCTCTCGCTTAAACCACATGAACTCATGTGGCAATAGCATGCTATTTAGGGCATATGTCATAAAAGGCGAACACTAAATCTGATCTGAATCACAGATCTAAGAGCTCATAGTGCATCATGCCGCGAGTTGTGACGCATTGTGAGCTTGTATATCTGCTATTTTGCAGAAGAGATTTCATGTAGATGTAAGACAGGAGGGAACCAAGAATAGAGCCCTGGGGGACCCTGGTCAATGAAGTATAGGGTTTAAGTGGTTAAGTTGTTCATGGTCAGATGTGGATATATTTGTGTGATGTGCCCCTCCTTTTCAGACCATTGGACTGTTTGAATAATTGAATCTTTACTTATTTTAATCACCCATTTAGGTAAAACACGGGACGACTCCCTGAAGGACAAAGTCCTTGGCCTGAAGAAGTCACACAGCTACGACCATGTCTGTGACCAGGGTGATGAAACTGGGAGCCTTGACGGTTCCACCGTGGTAGACAAAATGACCCCCGTTGGAAACGGGGACGGTTCTCTCCTGGGCTCCCTCATTGGCCGCAAACACGGCAAGAAGTCGCCGCCGACTCCACCGAGACTGGAGTCGGCCGAGTCTACAGAGTCCGTTCCACTGTTCTGGAAGTCGGCCAGCGCGCACAACCTGACGCATGACAAGAAGCCCGTCCAACTACGCACATCCATCATGCAGAAGTCTCTGAGCGTGATCGCCAGTGCCAAGGAAAAGATGCCAGGACTCACCAGCAAGACCCACAGTGTGGAGGATGCCAGCAAGAGAGGACTGAAGGGGCGCGATGGGACCACGCTGTCCGAGGTGGATGAGACACCGGAACACTACCCCAAGATGATTATCAGCCAATCGGTGGAGTACTCCAAGACCCCCATGAAGATGGGCATCATGAAACAACAGGTAGCCTGTCATACTGCAGTCTTTAGAAAGTGTGGAAATAATTTATTGAGAGATATTGATTGATTGATGATGGTGGAGATCTCGATCGAATGGTCGATCAATCTGTGTGGCAGTTGGATGGTTTATTGATTGATTGATTGATTGATTGATTGATTGATTGATTTGTGTGTTGGTCCGCTTTTTTCTTTATCTGATCGTTAAATGATAGAGTTGAACACACAATTGATTTATTCACTGCTTTGTTAAAACAGGTGAGTGGCAGCCAGCCATCCATTTGCTCTGAACCGGGGAGGAACCTGTATGACTTGTCTGAGGTGTGTCCTTGGGACATAGACGACCCGCCGACTCCCTCTGAAGGGAAAATGCAGAAACACGTCTCCATCGCTCCGGAAGAAACCACCTCAACACACAGGGTCAGCTGCACCAAAAGCGTCCGGTCTCAGCAGAAGCAGAGAGCAGGACAGTCCCCTGCGAACAGGCGGCGCTCCAGAGATAAGGGAGGCGAGGAGGGCAGGGAGAGCAGGAAGCCCCGCTCTCCCAGGTCGCCTCTCCCTCTCAAGCCAGACGTCTGTCCCTGGGACTTTGACGAGCAGCCTATGCTGGCGGGTGATTCCGACTCCATCTCACCAGAAAGGATCAGACGCAAGAAGAGTGTCACTCCCACCGACGGGAAGCCCAAGACTCTCCACTCTGACCACTCCAAGTCCACTGGAAGCCTCCTGCAGCCTCCCTCCCTGATGGTAGAGATCTGCCCATGGGACTATGACGCACCGGCACCGCCCTCCCCCAAGCAGGAGAAGACGTGCCACAGCCCCACGCCGCACTCCAAGAAGAAACGGAAAGGCTCCTGCTCCTCCAATCACAGGGTGGAGAAGGAGAAGGGGCGGGACAAGGAGAAAGGCAAGGAAAGGCGGAGTTCTACCAGCAAGCCCTCGTCAGAGAGGCGGCATGGCAGCCACTCCTCGGAGAGCGGCTGCCCAGTTTCAGGGAGACGGAGGAGCTCATCGAAGGATCCCGAGGTGACGGAGAATCAGAAGGCGGATATTTGTCCCTGGGAGGCCGAGCCCTCACATGACAGCCTTGATCAGACTAAAACCTCAACAGAAAGGGAGAGAGAGAACTCCCTGAGCTCTAGCGACATGCCCCCAGTGATCAGCAGTACCAAAATGGCTGAGGTTTGCCCTTGGGATTTTGACGACCAAGACTCTGGGAAGAAGGCATGATGCCCATGTGTAATCATGGACTTTGTATGTTTTGTATCCACAGATTTGCAACACAGAGGGAAACTAAGAACTCTGACTGTTGGAGTTATTTTACTAAAAGTTTAAATTCCAATGTTTGTATTGGTAGGGGAGTTAGTCTTTGTTCAATCATGTTATGAAGAAAAACAAAACATGGTCCTATTGTCTAATGATGCATTCCAAACAAAGATATTCGTTCAGTGACAAGATTTGTGTTGTTGGTGCGCTGCAAATTTAACGTCACTTTGTTTGAAATGTAGAGGAATATTAAGTCTGCACTTTAGCTTGCACAGTGGCTTAATTTGAATTGTGTTACATCACAGTGAGAACATCAAATACATTTGATAATGAATTGTACTTGCCAGCATGCCAGGCAAGCCTTTGACCTCAAAGATTATGAACAAAGTCATGGCTAAACCTGATGGGGTAATTGAACTATTAACATGTTGGCCATTTTGTTCTTACGCCATACACGTCCACCGGATGGTGGGGTTTCCTATTCCCTAGTATGACGTAGAGCAAAATGTCTAACGTGTGAATATGGTCAGTGGAATGTTGCTTACAGAATGTCAGGCGGTGTCGCCTCCAACTCCAAAGTATCTTGCCAAATATGGAGGAGTGGTGAAGTGAGACTAATAAATGTTTTATTGATATTATATCTTATTCACTGGCCAGTGTGAACGGACAACTTTTATGTCTGTATTTTTTGCAAATCTAAGCAGGTTTGCATCAGGTCACACAGCGGTTTGCCAATAAATGTAGGTAAATATGTTGGCCCGTGGATTTATTGTTTACAGCTGAAATACCCAGCAGTGCACTGACTAATAAACTAAATGCTTGATAAACCTATGGAAGGACAGACAGCATACAGTGAAACCGTTAATTAAAACTGGCATCATTAATGTGTTAAACGACCAAAGCCCTGAGACACATTTATAATGCCTTACAGTTGGAAAATCTGTTGAAAATAGGTCATTTTTGTCAGCGACACTTGTCAAAAGGGCCTTGCATCGAGATATAAACTAGCCTTTAATCTTGAACCATGAATGGTAATGAGAAGATTATTTTAAAAGAAACATGGAGAAGTGAGATGCGTTTTCAAAGTATTTGCTTTGCTGATCGGTTATGTTGTACTGCAGCCTATGTTCTGACAAAGGTTGACCATAATTATGTGTATACATTTGTCATAGGCCAGCATGTGGCAAAATGTCAGACATCCATGAACAAATGTGTATTAACTTAGTACATGACGGTGAAATGTTCGATGTTGTTGCTTATGGTTATCGGAGTCCCTGTGTAAAACATAATGCTTTTGAAATGGTGTGCATTGGTATCAATAATGTACATGGATTTTCCAACTAGCTTGCTGTTACAGGAATAATCTATGCAGTGCTGAAATATCTATGATGGTTTCCGCCTCTTTGGTTAACACTGGTACAGTATACAGGTACAGCTGACACATCAAACAGAATTTTAGACAGAATGCCCCCTCTTCAAAATTAACTGCATCATGTTGTAGGGCCACAGTACACTTAGCAAGAAGGTCTTTCCCAAGGACACCTAAGGCGCAAGGTGTGAATAGTGCAGTTCTTCCTTTCAGTTGCTCGCCTATTTTCGCCATTTGCTTGAAATTACACTTTTTTTCCTGGGAAATGCTAGGACACCTTCATTTTGCTAATAAAGAAATAACTACTTTGTCACTGTGTTTGCACGGATGTGTGTGTGTGTGTGTGTGTGTGTGTGTGTGTGTGTTTTTGCTTGTGCACATGAGAGCCTGCATGCGTTAATTGTGTGCGTGTGGCATTGGCAGTGTTTCTTCACACATCTAATGCATGACCTCATCACTCGCCTGCTGATAAAAATAAAATAAAACAAACAGTTCTCCATTGTCATCAAAACCATGTGTGACCACAAGTTTAATACAGACAAACATAGTGAGTTGAGTTTAGCATCATGCACTAGGCCACAGGTTTTCAAAGTGGGTGCCACGGCTCCCCAGGACGTCACCAGAACGCGTCCCTGTTTTGGGGGAGTCACCGTCATTGTCTATATGAAATGTGACCTATCTTATATCATTTGACATCTCTATCCAATATTTGTTTTGATATTCTGATATTATGAGAACTTCCACACTAAATAGGTAGTAGTATGAATTTTTTGTTGAGAACGAGAGATTTGTTTAAATCTGGCGCATTTTTTTCCGATCTGCTGACATCACGTCAGATTACTTCCTCCTATTGAGCAATGAAAATGCTACCATGCTTGACTGACAGAAATTGTATACTATTATTTAACTTTGTTAAAACCTTGACCTACAAAATCAAGAGCACATGCTTTTTTTCCCTTCTTTTTTTGTGTGCAAAAGATAAAATAACAAAACAAAACAAAAGCTGGTAATAATAGGGTTCTAATGGTAGGAGCTCCAAAATGACGTGACATGACATGTTCTGCAGTATTGCTTCTGGCTTATAAAACAGTTACCAGGTGGATCAAAAATCAGAATTCATACTAGCTTGATAAGCTACCCCCATGGTTTTCCCCTTTGTTTTTTACTTTCATACACTGTTTTCCAATCAGACAGTTTGACTTGTGAACTTGTAACTTGCTCACTATCTGTATTGTATGCTTGTTATATGATGTTGCTTACAGTGTCTAGCTGTTGTAACATCCACACACAGGAGTATTTGTACTGTACATTTATATTGTATTCAGTTGTAATCGCATGTACATTACAGTAAATACCCTGTTCTCCAAACCTGCAATAAATATTTCTATAAAATCACTCTGTAACAGCTCAATAGCGGAACAGATGGAAGCCGAGGTTCTTAGGACAACGTTCTCTTTTAATTTCTGGTGATTACAGAACTGCGTGCCATGTTTCAGGACAGGTATAAACTTGTGGTACCATTAGTTATCGCACAGAAATCAAATGACACAGGATGTAATAAAAGTGTCCTGTCACTGAGGACACAGGCTGTCCCTAGCCTCAGCAGTCAGACATAACAGGTGTGCCATAATCACACCCATCCAATTAGGCTACAGGTGTGACTACTTAAATCAGCCATCACCCACCCTGCATCAGGCTTAAATCATGTTGGATATAAGATTTTAGAGCTGAACTGTGCCTGCTCATGTTCATTGTTTCATAATTTCACTTACTTTAATTAGTATGTCATTGTTTATGTTTCAGTTTACCAGCACTGCAATTCACCTCATAGGGAGCTCATTCTTCAAATACAGTCCCTTTGTCTACTAAAGCTGTAAATACTGGGAACGTTTCTTAACCACGGTAAGCCCTATATTAGCCTACTCCTGACTATAGCTGATCTGCAAAATGGTTGTGTGCTTGTACTAGAATATTGGGAATAATGATAAAGATGTATTAAACGTTTTGCAACGTTTTACAATAAGTGGCATGCCTAAAACAGGGACACACGGTTGGAAGTGGTGAAGAAAACATTTATTTTGAGTTTCAGAGGTATTTAGGCTACTTCAGTTCACGGTAGTACAACACTGCCATCATGTGGCGATTCCAAATATTACATCGATCGAAGACGTGTCAAACTTGTCACTGAAGAGGCCTGGGCTGCCTGGGTTCCGTCCGATAGATTTTAACTCTATGGTTCCGCCACGCCTCACGAAAATGATATTTATTTGATTTGATAATGTGATAGGCATAGCCTATTATTATTATCATTATTATACTAACTTAATAGTAGTAGCCTACTTAATAATGTTTAATAGTAGGCCTAGCTAGGACAATTATTGAGAGGTGACAGAACTGCACTGGCGAAGTTTGTGAGTGCTAAACTGTGAAAATTAAAAACTAAACCGTTAAAGGATGGTGACATCAGCGCTTTATTTATTTATTTAGGATGTCAGTGGACGAGGGATAGATAGGTGGTCTCGTTTCCCCTCCCCTGCGCTCCCCTGCGTGCCTGTCTCGACCTAAAGCCTGGTGGTGGTGACGCGAGGTTAGTCTCTCGACCACTGAATGTAAATATTGAACAAGGGTGTGACTGTGGAGTCTACTCTACACACATGAGTATATCATGAATCCTGGTGGGCAGGCGTTGTAAGTATGCGCAGATCGAGGACGGAGTCACGTGAGACTCCAACCGACGGGAGCGGCACCCCGCCCGCGGGGGCGGCCCGTCCTCAGGGTAAAACCTAACTCCCCCCTCCCTCCATCCTGGGAACATAGTAGCGAGTCCTGTCAGACTGCCTGTCCGCACTTTGCTGCTCTGATCTGCATCACCGACCGGCTGCTCAGAAGAGACAACAACATCATCCATCTTTCATCAACTTATTCTGAGATTCAAACATCATGGGCAACGTTCAGGTAAACTCGCTACATTTTAGGTAACTTGTCTTGAAAGTGACGCGGCCTTGATTTATTTTTTCGTAATTTGGCAATAAATAAATAAATAAAATGAAACTAGAAATAACCGTAACGTTAATTCTTGTAATTGACAAAAAAAATGGGCTACATTGTTATGTTATGTTTTGTTGACGTGAAAGATGCAAATATTGTGATAACCAACATCTAGTTTGAAATTGCGCAGTTCCAATAGATTTAGGTTACTGTAAACCTCTCTCTAGGGATCGGATTGGCCCAATATGTGGCTGCCGCATATCGGAGGAGGAGGCTGCAGTTATGTGGAATGTAGCTCTGCTCTCTGGACCAGAGCTATGTGGAATGTCTTAGAAACGCCATCGTTTTTCGGTGATCAATAAGGCCGCATTGTATCAGATGCAGAGTGAGGAGGCTGTATCAATGGCCCACGTAGCTGCCTGTCCCATGACTCAGCGAGCCCACCACAGACTAGCCGACACCCTTAGTTAGCCTGCTGGAGAAAAATGGGTTGGACTGTAGGCTACACTGTACAGTAGCAGCCAACACATTGAAACCCAGTCCTCCCTGGCTGTTAATTTGTTTATACATTTGTTTATAAATGTGTTTGGTTGATTCTTAGGCTATTTGATGACTGTCATCACTTTCTCCTCTGTAGCCAACTCTTGTTCCATATGAGGACTTTGATGTTACTGCTGACATCAAGGAAATTAGAAAAGCTTGCAAAGGCTTTGGTAAGTGTTTTTATTTATTTATTCCCAGACAAAGTGGGCATTTGATCTGCATCTGCATGTGACAGGCAATGATTTGTGTGCATATTTGGGATGAGTGCATCTTTAGACTTTACTCTTATCAGACTGTCTGTCTGATAAGAGTGAAGGCTGTGGAGTAGGCTACCATGATACAATCATCTCACTGAAACTAGAAACAGACACATACTCATTTTTGATTACATTAGTATAGGCAACTATGCAGCCAATGTGTCCAGATTTAAACCACTTATAACCGGGCGTATCTATTTTAGCCATGCCAAGTCTTCAAAGGTTTTCCAAAATGTTCATCTATAAACTCACAAGTGTTAATAAAATAAAGTTCTGTTTATGTTTTTATTTTTTTATCTATCAAAAGGTTATTTGTGTTTATTTTTATGTAATTGTTTGGAATATGTTCTCCAATAGAAACCATAATCATATATATATATATATATATATATATATATATATATATATATATATATATATATATATATATATATATATATATATATATACATTTTTTTCAAACGTTGCACCCCGCCACTCCCACAAAGTATTGCTCAAAACATTGGTAATCAGTGGTCTAGAACTCTCTGTATGTTGTCCTGCCTATAAAAGAGACCCGATGGCGATGTTTTCTATTTTCCTCCAGGGACCGACGAGAAGGCCATTATTGACATCCTGGCCAATCGCTCTGCAGCTCAACGTGTGGAGATCAAACAGGCATACTTTGAAAAGTATGATGATGTAAGTGTTCATTACAACTTCGAGTATTTCCTGGAGGGGACATCAATAATATCACCAACTAAAAACACCAAATTGATATCTGTTTTAACACACACAGCCACTAATATTACCGTAGTTACTATTGATGAATGAATTATTATAATGGATCAATTTTAGGCCATCACTAAACACAATTTCCTATTTTACAGAACCGCATAACCACAAATGCAGCAGCATTCATTCTCTGAAAATAATAGTTAAATTAACTCTTGATTAAGATTTTACTGTGTAGGTCCACATCCACTTTAAATCTCAAACCGGAATGAATCTCCAATTATTCATTTTTGAATGACTATAACTACACTATAAACACCTAGCTGTCTCATATTGACCTGTCTATCATAAAGGCTGTTTGTGTGATGACGCAGATCAAACAAATACACACCCGGGCTATTATTGGACGTTTTATGGATATGACAGTGACTTCAGAGAGTCAATGAGAGGTCATTTGAGAATGTTGGAACGATTTATTAGGGGCGAGGGAAACAGGAAAGAATTAAGCCTACTTTATACTCCATTGTACGACAGTCACAGTGTCAGTTGCCAAAAAGAACAATATGTGTCTCTGTCTGTCGGCCGCACTCTTTGTCTCCCTCTCCACTACTCTGCTTTTAGTGATCGTTAATCAATCTTAACCAATGAGACCAACTAACTAAGAGATTCACTGAAAGATATATGTTTTTGCATACAGTGCCTGCACAGATTGTTTATCAACTAGGGGCTGCTGCCGAAGTGAGGAAGGATTTGGCATATTGATCAATTAGCTAGAAAGCTCTAAATATGGATTTGGCTGGGGATAAATTAATTCACTTGAGGTGGCGAATCAAAGTGCAACAGTGCACTTTAAACAGAGATTTGAAAAATAGATACGATTAAAATAGGTAAATAGATAATACTAAAGATAAAAGACTAAATACTGTGCTTTAGCCATTACAGTTCCTCAGTATGAAACACAGGACAGATTCAGACGAGCCACTATAACTTATTGGGGGGATCTTCGCAATAAGATCCCCCCAACGCACGCACACACACACTCTGTCTGTCTGTCTGTCTGTCTGTCTGTCTGTCTGTCTGTCTGTCATCCTCACCCTCATCTCTCCCCCTGTCTGGCCCCTGAGGAGTTGGAGGAGGTCCTGAAGAAGGAGTTGACGGGTAGTTTTGAGAAGGCCGCCATGGCCATGTTGGACCCTCCCCATGTCTACTTCGCCAAGGAGCTCCGGAAGGCCATGAAGGGGGCGGGCACGGATGAAGCAGTCTTGGTGGAAATCCTGTGCACAGCCACCAATCAGGTGTGTCTGCGTGTAATCGATAACCAACTGGAAAGATTGTTGTGTGTCTTTTAGCCAGGGCAGTTATAACGTAATAGTGAGAAGTACCCAGGGGCTGTTGTAGCGTAAGTAATCTAATACATGAGTCAGCAGCATTTTAAATAACTATTGTTTACGGACACTGTTGTCCTTTCTTTGGTTTCAGCCTGTTAGTGCCTCATTGATGCCAGCGTGTGTCTGTATCATTAAATTCTGTGGCTGCACTGTGTTGTTATAGGATTACTGAATGTCCTCTGTTGTCTGTTTTGTAGGACATTGTGAGCTACAAGGATACATACGCCCAGGGTAGGTGCTCTTTTACACAGTGATCCAGAGGAACTACCATGTATTAGATGTTCCGTTCACATTGGAAAATGTGGTTGCCCAGCCAGCACATACTGTAAAACAGCCAAAGGGTGTCACAGAATAAGAATGAATCACAGCTAAAACAGCCATTTTCCCCTGAATTGTCTTTGAGGTTGAGTCACAAACATGGCATGACATTATTCTTCCGTTAGACTGAAGACAATCTCCCTGCTTTCGTTGTTAAAAAACAAAAACAGAACCAATCCAAAGTCTGAAGTCGCCCTTCATATAGAGGCGACAGGATGACAGGATCGGTGACAGGATCGGTTTCCAAAGCAGTAGGTTTGTTAGCGGCCATGCTCGCCCCCGTTCTAGCAACAACCTTGCTCTTAGTACCTAATACTGTTAAGTGGAGATTTCTGATCTAATGGCATCACAAGACTATTTTTTCATATTCAAGTTGAACTCATTGGACAACTTTAATATATTTTTTGTACTGTGCCTTTCGGTATAGAATGAAATTAACACCATGCACTCTGTTGAAATTATATTCATAAAGCTTAAAGACAGGGACATTTACGACCTAAGATCGTCAATACAGCTTACTGTATGTATTTACCTTATACCTTTACCTGTAGTCAATGAGCGGGACCTCGAGGAAGACATTGAGGGTGACACTAGTGGAGACGTGAGGAACCTGTTGATCGCACTACTACAGGTAAATACAGACTAAAAGTTAATTTTAACACCAAATGGTTCATACAGTATTAACGCTTACGCCTGCTTTATGGTTCAGTGACAAATTGTTGTGTGACATGTCCCTCGACAAAGAACCGTCCAAAGGTTAGAGAGTCTTAATTGAGTATAAATACTGCAAATTATCATAGTATTGGCCGGCAGGCCTGTGTTTCTGTCAGGCTATTTGGCTGTGACTCATCGTCATCTGTTTTTCAACTGTGCTATGGATCTTATTCCGTCCTCGGGTGTTTTCCAACAGTTTTCCTACTGGTTGATTTAAACCCCAAGTGGAGCTGCCATTATCTCAGCAGGAAGGGACTTGGTAAAGAGTGTAGTAGTAACATGTACATGTAGTATGTATACTACATATTCACACAGCAGTATGTTAACAGTCTTTCAAAGCGGCCATCATCACAAATATACCATTTTGCTTCCTGATAAAGGAGGGTGAAGATCAGAAAACCAATAACCCTGTCAAGCAATATAACAAAATATTTTGACAAACCCTGGGACTGAGAGTATCGTTGATTTTCTTTAGTGAGGTACTGAACTGAGAGTTGCACTGCTGCATCGCTGCTCTACAGTGCTGAGACCCTGTTCACTGGTGTCCATGCCCTCTCTCGATCTCTCATTCACTTCCACCCTCGCCCATTTCCTCTCCTTCCCTTCTCCTGGTCTGAAGGATAAACACAGTCAAACCCCCATGACTCATATCCTACAACAGTACTTAACCACAGAATGGTGAATATAATCATCCCCAGCTGTTTTACTGTACATGTGTGCCAGAGGATTGTTTTACCGTTTGTTTTTCTATAATCAAAACTCAATGACCCGATTCTCCTCCACTCGCGTACCCTCCCCATGCACCTCTTCCTCCCACCCCCAAAATCTACCACCCTTGTTCTCTGTCCCTCCCTCCCTTAACATTCCCTGTTCCTTCTGTCCATCTCTCCTCCTCCCCAGGCAAACAGGGATGAAGGCTATGAAGTGGATGAGGCTCTGGCAGAACAAGATGCCACAGCTCTGTTTGAGGTCAGCATTGACTAACAATGTTGTGAAATGCCCTGCATGATCCACCGCAGTCTGAGCCCTTCAGACTCCTCTCATAGAGTTGTGGGGCCATAGTTGAATGGGATTGGGTAGAGAGGCTGCTTGGGAAACAGAAAACCCCAGGTTCAATTCCCGGCCTGTTGGCCAGACTCACATTTGCGACATGCTTCCGACTGCCGCGCGGCAGTCGCCCGGCTCCCCATCCACTTTCATTCTATGGAAACTCTGCCCCGCTTACTCACGGCAAGAGGGCAGATTTTCCATAGAATAGAAGTGGATGGGGAGCTGGGCGACAGCTTTGTTATGTCTCGTTTGTCAACCTGTGGATATTTAAATAATAACCCTATTTATAATAGTCAATAACAATATCATAGGTGTCCTGTTCTTCCAGAAATAAGGTTATTGAATAATACAACAATGCTGGCACAGAAATACATGTTTGGTGATGTCATGATGATTAAGGCCTATATCGTTCAGTTTCTGGTTTATGTTGTGGCACCCCCTACTGTTCTGATCAGCTGAACCTACAACTTATCTTTCACAATGATATTTATGAAGAAATTGCAGACTGCTTTAATTTCAGACTAAGGGCCCAAGTTTTGTACATAAGTCTAAGATCACTTGTAAAACAAAAGATCCCATTTTGTTCATGCTAAATTGTCAAATGAGTGCTGTTGTGTTATAATGTAGGCTATAATGTAGTGTTAAGTTGTAGATAAATAATATCCTATCAATAACCCCAGAGGGTCGTCAACACAGACGATTTGTTGACCAGCTCTCTGTCCTTGACAGCTTTCACTACCTAATATAGATACACCTTATTGTTGTCATGATGTTATTATAGAGCCATTTGATACATATTGGAGATTTGAGACCGTGTTAGAGACGGGGCTTTATAAACTGCCTAGGAAGTAAGCTGGCTTATTGTTTCACTGTCACGTGTCACCAGGCAGGAGAAGGAAGGTTTGGGACAGACGAGACAACCTTCAGCGACATCCTGAGTCACAGGAACTACCTGCAACTCCAGGCCACCTTCAAGGTCTACGAGTCGGTATGTGACAGTCTCATCTTGTTCTAAAGCTGCTTCTGTGTGACCCTTAGCACAGCTGTCACTGACACTTTTCAACCACATTACTCGATGGTTAAAAAACTGTCAAGAGTGATAGCAAGTGGTTGTATCAATTTAAATGCTGCAATTATCTGTAGGCAGTAAAATCCAGAGTGTTAATTTAATCACTTAAACCATATACAGTATACTTTGTTCGCTACTTTAGAAAATGAGGGTTCCATTTTGAAAGTGATCAAGAGACATTTCTTATTGTGTTATTTTCCTTCAGCTTTCAGGGACAGATATCTTGGATACTATTGACGCTGAGGCCACAGGAACGCTTAAGGAGTGCTACATTACTCTGGGTATGTTGGAAAGTGTCAATGATTCTGTTTTCTATAGTCAATTATCAATTACATGTATAGTGATGCTGTTGCAGGGGAAGTGCTTAATTTGTGTGTGTGTGTGTGTGTGTGTCAACCAAGTGAGGTGTGCTAAGAACCCTCAGCTATACTTTGCTCGACGCCTCAATGCCGCCATGTCGGGAGCTGGGACTGACGAGGACACACTTATTCGCATCATCGTTGGCCGCTCTGAGGCAAGTGTGTGTGTGTTACAACTGTAACTGTTTACACTGCGGTATAAGCATTCTTATATCCATATTGACAACCATGCATTCATGAAAAAATGGTTCATGGGTTTTGGATGGGTTTCCGGAGCCCTAGAGTCCTGAAATGTTCCATCTGTAAAGACAATCCAAACCACAAAATGAATTTAAAACAAATATTGTGCAAAGGTTTAGTTTTTTTAAACTCCAGATGTATATGCATTCTTCTTATTGAGAGTTCAGAAAACAACTAACTGAAAACCTAAGAGGCTGGCCAACAAAAAAACAATGTCCTCTAGAGCGGGCCTGTCACAATGATTACACAATCGCGATGTGATGTGTTGTGAACTTGTAGACCGGCTATTTCCACTATTTTAAATTAATTCATTACTAATGCACGTTAGTATGATTAGGTTGCTGGGACCTGTTCAAATGGTCAAACGTATGTCTTTGGAGTGGACCCGAATTATTTTAATTATGCGCGTCGTTGCGTTTTCTTCAGTGTTTAGTCCCTCGCTGCTTTTTTGGACTACATACTGTATGTATACGTACAGTATGTATAGCCGCAATAGGGACACCAGAGTTAATGTGGTTAAATCAACTGATGTATACAGGGTGAATGAATGTGAGTTATACAGTACAAAGTGATTTTCATCTTCATCACTGCGCCCCCTAGATCGACCTGGAGACTGTGAAGGACATGTACCTGGAGAAGTATGACGTTCCACTGAAGGAGGCTCTGGCTTCTGACTGCGGAGGAGACTTCAAGCGCCTCCTACTGGAGATACTGCATTAGGAAACAAATATATTGTTCTCATCCTCCACATGCACACACACACACACACACACACACACACACACACACACACACACACACACACACACACACACACACACACACACACACACACACACACACACACACACGCCCCATCCAACCTCATGTAACCCTACCTCCATCCTTCCACTCACTCTTCCTGTCATCTCACTCTCTCACTCTCATGTCTGTATGGCATCAATTCTCGTTCACTTACCGGTTAAACCATGATCAGTTTAATATTTATTTTTATCTCATCTTCTCACACTTATATAGTCTTAAACAAAATGGCAGATATACAAGCTCACAACACGTAGTGAAGTGACGGGTTGTGAGCTTATAGATCGACTATTTTCGCCCGGCTAAGTGACAGACTGTAGGCCTATTCCCCACAACGCGGACCAAAAACTAATACATACAGTTACACTGTACAGTGTACAGGGTCTGACCTACAGTCAACTCATAATGGTCATCTTTAAACAGACAGCTTTGCTGGGAGCAGATCACGGCTAATGCAACATTATAGGCAGTTGTCATGATGTAGCTGCTGCATCCATCCTTCTCTCTTGTGTCACGCTCTTGACGGCTTTACAAAAGCATCGTGAAATGATTACAGTCGAGATAGTTACACAGTAGATGGTTATTAACAGATAACTGTCAGAAGTAGTGATCTGTTCACTATCAGTGGCACTAGGCTTAAGCTCAAGCTGCTTCTCTGTTTGTCCCAGCATAATATTTAGCCTTTTAGCTCCAAGTCACTTAAGTATTATAGTTGAAGCTTGAATGACTATGTTATGGTACCAACAGTGGCATTTGAAGTATTATTAATTATTCTATATAGTAATGATTCCTCGCTCTATTTGTGTGTCATTGTTTGTATGTGTGTCTTTGTCGTGTGTAGAGGTGTGATCACTTCTTTTCCACTCTTCACAGAGAGGCCTTGTATAAAATGCTAGCAATGCAATTTCCTTTATGCTGTGACACTCGCCACATTGTGCTGACTCCTGAATAGTCACATTTTGAGCTTGGATACCAAATTGCAACAGACATTTACCATAATCGCATTACCTAATATTAAGAAAACCCTAAATCTCTTTGTATGGTTTTTAAATTTATATTGGTGACCCGCTGTCACATTTTAATCACAGCCACAGAATTGCCTTCGACTGACATTTACACATTATTGCCAGACAATTACAGTACAATGGTTTTCTTTTTTCTATGGAAAGTCAATCAACATTTATAGCCCTTACAGACTTATATGTTTAACTACCCATAACATCATCAGATCAGTGTTTGTTGAGAGCCGTTAGAGACATGTAGAACTGTAGAACTTGCACTATGTAGAACAGTAGGCCATCATGCTGATTAACTCCCCGAAGCTTTGCGTACAATCCTAGAGAATGGATATATACTGTAATACTTTCATGTATTCATTAAACTAAGTATATTATCTCAGCTTTCTCTGTATTAGAACAACATTAAGCTGTAGTGTTGTCAGGTTGACACATTAAAACACCATTTGAGTTTTTGTTAACCCACTGTACTGACATCAATGTATTTGACCATATTTGAGTATAATAAATTATATCTACATTAAAGTCTGCCAGTCTGTACTGTCTATTCATTATAGCTTTCTCTGTTTATCCACTAGATGGTGCTAGTGTAAAACTATAGTTTTGCTGACTGGTTGAACTTGCCCTGCCAAGTATTTGGCTAAAACTAATTTGACTAAAGTAACCAGTTTGTTCCAGGTTTTTTTGTTTTGAAGCACATAGCATTCATTTAATAAGTAATTATTGATTCCAGGCTCATCGTTAGCCATTTCATTGTGTATGCTATGGTGGTGTATATGACCAAAAGGGAAACCCTTGCTGGCATTTCATGATGAATATGGACTTGTAGTCCTACAGTATACCCCCAGGGGTCCCTAACAAGTTAATATAGCATCAAAATCAGTTTACCAACTTTAACCCTATATATTGGCTATTTGAAAATAGCCAATCTACAAGCTCATGCCATAGGTCGTAAGCTTGTTGATCTGCTGTTTTAAGATCTTGAAAAACTGAACTTTGATTTTGTTTGTTTTCAGATGGGGGTCTGTGACCAAATACATACAAAAAAGTTTGAGAACAAGGCCTACTGCTATATCGTCTCGTCGGGTGGAAATATGTTCAAAACTGTTACTTTTCAAAAGTATGGAAAATAGCAGATATAGGCCTACCAGCTCAAAACGCATGGCTTCGCCCAGCGTTTCTAGCTTGTAGATCTGCTATATTTGATAATTTTGTGTGACGCTGTAGTATGATCAAGTAGGGCATTCATTTGCGAAAAAAATTAAACATTAAAATATGGAGATAAGAGGTTTCTGCCTGACAGCAACGATAGGATATACATTAGGTCTTTCAGACTTATGGTGAACCTGTTAAAAACCCACTCAGTGATGTAGACAGACATGAGAAGAAGAGGAGCTCAAAACGACTCACAACTGTTTCCAGATGGACTCATCCTGAAACAAATGTTCACAACCCTGTAACAACTACTTAAGATTGACATAAATACTACCATTCCCTTTCATTGTCATTTCCTCTCCATCTCTCCCATCTTTTCTTTTTTGGTCCTTTTTGGCTTTGTTTTTGTTTTGTTTTACGGTTTTTATTATTTTTTATTATTGTATTGATAAAAAATGGCACTTTGCTCAACCATTGTTTTGACTTTATAAACATTTGGATCGGTTGTATGGTGTATATGTCTGTATCTCTGGTGGTTTGAGATGTAGGGTTATTTGTTTCCATACAAAGACATGTTTTTGGGGAAACTGGCCCTGCCCTTTAAGAATTGTATAGGCTACTCTCTGTCTGTCTGTCTGTCTGTCTGTCTGTCTGTCTGTCTCTCTCTCTCTCTCTCTCCAGTGTCTGCACACCATATGGAGGCCACTTCACTTCACCATACACGTCATGCTGGCCTCAAGGTTTGGCACTCCATCTTTCTCTATCCATCTCCACAGCTTTTGGCTCCTGTGGACACGTCTGCATGTAGTTCTGCAAGTCACAAATGAGACACAGGCTAATTCAGATCTCACTCACTCTGATGCACTGCAAAATACTGAATGTTAACTTAACGACTATGAGTGTGAAAATGGACCCTCAAGCAGTGGTGGAAGAAATACTCAGATGCTTTACTTAAGTAATAATACCGCAATATAAAAATACAATATTAAAAAATATAAGTAAAAGTCCTGTATTAAAAACGTAACTTGAGTAAAAGTACAAAAGTAATGGCATCAAAATATACTTACAGCACCAAAGTAAAAGTACTGAAATGTCTAAGAATTTCACAATAATATATCATTAAAATTAAACGAATAATGTAAAAACAAAAAAAATCATGGTATTACTTTTCTTTTAAACCTTGATCAAAAATGTGTTTTCTTTCCAGTTCCATTGTTCCATTGATCCAAGCCGGTACACAATCCATTGATTGATCATTGAAATAAACATGCTCTCAAAATGCACACGACCCATCTGACCACATGGGGCGGCAGTGGCCGGATGGCAACCGCAGGGTTCCCAGTTCGATCCCGGGCTCCCCCAGAGTTATTGTGAGGTGTCCTTGAGCAAGACACTGAACCCCTAATTGCTCCCGATGAGCAGGTTGGTGCCTTGCATGGTTTCCTCCACCATCGGTGTGTGAATGGGTGAATGTAATGCACAATCTATGTAGAAGCGCTTTGGATAAAAAGCGCTATATAAATGCACCATTTACATGGGACCACCGATCATTTGACCACTTAACTGCCATGTTAAGTGGTCAGATGATGGTCAGAAAATTCCAGAATTGAGATTTTCGCACACATGCACGTCGTACGCACGCGCGCGCGCACACACACACCACACACACACACACACACACACACACACACACACACACACACACACACACACACACACACACACACACACACACACACACACACACACACACACACACACACACACACACACACACACACACACACTCAAAAGCAGCCCCATCTGTGCTCTATTATCCAGGCCCAGGGTGCTAATGGGTGCTAGGCCATCTAAGCAAGGCCGATGTAAGTTCAGTTCTGGGTATCGGGAGACTCTGACCCCCTCAAGTACTCTCATTATGTTTATTATCCACAGGCCACTATAACTCACCCAGTCACTTGTGCATCAGTCTGGGAGTGGTTCCAATTTGCATCATGACATGCTCTCTCTCTCTGTATGTTGGCTTGAGTCTGTGTTTTAGGTTCTTTAGTCCTGTGTGTAG
Organism: Gymnoscopelus microlampas; assembly: GCF_963454915.1. Taxonomy (NCBI): domain Eukaryota; kingdom Metazoa; phylum Chordata; class Actinopteri; order Myctophiformes; family Myctophidae; genus Gymnoscopelus; species Gymnoscopelus microlampas. Next base: position 39,841,201 of record NC_139942.1, on the reverse strand, counting down.
ACACTAGTCACTGATTAGGATATGTTACTATTCTGAGCATGCTGTATTGGTGACATTTGAGAATTTGAGCTTTTGCGAGCAGCCTTACCGTATTTTCTTTAACCACATGAACCCTAGCGTCCCTATTCTGTTGGATATTTTCGGTGATAGATATTTAGTGTAGCCCATGGGAATACGGTCAATCAAGTTTAGGGCCCATGTGAATACTAGTACAGGGTATAAGTGGTTAAAACTTAAAAGTCATGATTTATGGAATGGCCTGTGGAGCACAGTACCTCTGAGGCCATCGCTTCAAAGACCTTTGTGGCATGCACTCGTATACAGCCTTTTCAATATTCACCTATGCCTAATACACTAACGTTACTGCACTGCGTTTTAATCTTCTGCCAAGGCCTCTAAGCGGTTAACTACCAGTCTAATATAATTTTGACTGTCTGCATTCACGGTAAATGACCTCTGCCGTTTGATGTGTAATAGAAAGCAGCTGAGTACTGCTGGTGGCACCTGTGTTTAATTTGAACCATGTACATGTAGCTGACTTTGAGCCATAACGAATAGGCCTACTGTAGCTGACCTCCGCATTACAAAGAGTACAGTAGCCTGCTGCACACAGGAGGTCACACGCCAACAAATGCTGGTCGGAAGGAAGTGGTTCGTTGGTGAGTTTTGGTGAAGCCTGCACACCGATCATGTGCATGTTGTAACTCAGACCAATATGACTGCATTTCTTACAATAATTTAGGGCTTTAAGTTTAATACAGAATATTTCAGTTGCAAACATGCTCCAGATTTTCCGGCACAGACAATCACTGATAGCTGCAGCTTAATAGGCAGTTTAAATTACAGGGGCCAACTTGTTAAAATAACAAGCACTCTGTAATGCAGTGCAAGTTTCCACAGCAGCAGTCAGTCACATCTGGCACAAAACAAACACAATTTTATTGGGTTTAGTATAAAAAGAATCAAATATACACTTAATTACAGTTCAGTCTAGGTAAGACTTTATATCACACATCATGCTCATATTTTGAATAACCAGCTTCCTTCAATGAAAGTTTTGTGTCAGTAACACTTTAGTAAAACACAGGGGCTCTTTACTGAAGTTCATAATTTGCAGAGCACATTAAAGAAGGCATGCTCGTATTTAGAAAATGGCGGATAACATGAAACACATGCTCCTGGAAAAAACACACACTTAAGAGTAAAACCAGCACTGGAAAACCACTCATAGTGAAAGCTGAAGTACCAAGAGTCACAACAAGTATTGTCTAAAAATCCTGTGGTGTCCACGGAGTAACTCAATTACATAAATATAGGACAAAGAATGTACACACACAGCATTTCAAAATATGAATAAAGACAAGTTCAGGCACTATAGCCTGAACAGAACCCTCACCAGAATTCAATGTTTTTGTTGTTTAGTGTTAATATGATGTCACCGTAGACACATCAACAATACTAAAATATCTAAACTGACATTTCAGTGTACATATGAATAATGTTGTTAAAATATATAATGCTGAAACAATTAATATGTGAATGTAACAAGTATGAAAAATATAGTAGCTACAGTTGGAACGAAGACAAGCTGCTACAAATTTTAAACAGGCCTGTCAAACAAATAACAAAACACGAAGAGCTGCACTTTATAATTCCAGAAAAAACAACAATAGAAGTACTGTAAAATGTTTACCCAACATGCTTTAGCTTATTGAGGCATTGTTTCTATTTGGTGTACTCTTTTCTTTGCTTAGGTTCCTATGCAGCTACCCAGAGTATTGACACTCCACTTCCTGCCTGGTGGCTTATCTGGTTGACCCGTCCACGAACGCAGTCCAGTGTGAAGAACACTGCTGTGCCGTTATTCACGTGGAAGGATGCCCGCAGTGCCACACTGGCCCACTGGCTGCCCTCAGGCATCTGGCCTCCCACCTGCTGGGCCAGGGGGACTGGCCTACCTGCTTCCCTGTCCCCCTCCCCTGACCTCTCGGTGTCACTCCTCTTCTGGAGGGTCACCTTGACCAGGTTGCAGGAGTGGATGAGCTTGAGGTCCAGAGCCAGGCTGGCGGTCCCGCTCTCCCTGAAGACGAAGTCTCGCCTCTGGTCCGGGGATCCCTTCCCGTGCAGCGCCACCTGGGAGACCTGGGGGCTCGTTTGGCGGAAGAACAGGGGCTTGTTTCGGACGGCCCCTGAGGGGAGGCCAGTGTGTGCCACGGAGGCGGAGAGGGCGGAGGAGATTGCCGCGGGCACCCAGACAAGGCTGAGGGTGCTGATCCCCGTCTCGTCGCCGAAGTAGCGCACGTTGCACTGGGCGGGGGAGAGGATCTCGAAGGCCAGCGTGTCCCCAGGGCCCACTCTAGCTGCCCCAGACAGGGAGATGGACGTGTCCCGGTAGTGAACGCCTGGTTTGAAGGCGCGTGCCAGCTCCATGCCGGAGCCGTTGCGGTTGAGGTAGGCTAGCAGATTGAAGCCGTCACTCACACATGCCTGGCCCATGGAGTACAGTGCCTGTTGGAAGACAAAACGGACCGTGCCGCTCTCTGCGAAACGCACCCCGCGCCCGTCGTGGGTCAGCCCGACCACGTAGGGGTCCGAGGTGGAGGTGGTGCGGAACGTGGGCCGGTAGTTGGTGTGGTAGTGCGCGGACGCTACGGCCTGCGCTGTGGTGGCGACGGCGCCGGTGTCATGCGACAGCCAGAAGAGGCTGAGCGTGGCGGCCGACGGGTCGTACAGGTGGAGTCCGTCGCTGCTGTAGTTGCAGTGGTGGCTGGCGCTCCGCAGCGTCAGGGAGACGGCGTGCCCCGGGGCCACCTCGGCCACGCCGCTGATGCTCAAGCTCTGCAGCGACTTGCCCTCCCGCTGCTCCACCCGGACGCCGCTGAGGTCGCGACCTTCCGAGGCGTCGGTGTTGTTGATGCGCAGGCAGACCTGGATGAAGCTGCGGCAGCCGTGGCTCAGGGAGAGGTTCTCGTCCAGCCACACCAGGCCGTGCTGCCGGAACACCAGGCGCCCGTCCTCCGCGCTCACCAGCCCTCCGTCACCTCTCCCCTCCAGATGAAGCTGCACACTGGGGAAGGCATGGCCTGGTGGGGTGTGGCCTCGCAGCGTGGGTAGACTAGAGTCTCCAGCCCAGGAGAGAGAGAAGGCGTTGTCGCCGGCCGTAGGGGCGGAGCAGACCGTGTCCGCGGTGAAGGTGCAAGGTGTGGCCACGGGGCCGCCGTCACACTCCGAACACGCCTGGCACTCTGCCATCTCGGTGTTGTAGAAGTAGGCGTGGCCACACATCCCTGAGTTGCCGTCTCGCTCCGACATGCCTTGGCACCGGAAACCACCTGAGCGTGGCACGGAGAAGAGGGAGATTCACTTACAGTTTACTTCTAAAACTAGATATTGACAAGGAACGTCTCAGATAAATAAATCATTCTATTGATAGTAATAATAAGATAAGAGGAAAGAGAGCACGTTTGTGGGGATGTAAACATCATCAAGCCTTCTCAGCATGCATTCACCGACTGTACAATTATCTTTTAAAATACATAAGATCTTGGTTCCATTGTGGACATATCTCTCTTTACCTGGAGTGTTGAGACATTTGTGTTGATCTCCGCAAAGCTTTGGTATTTCAAGGCATTCATCCATGTCCTGTGAAAAAAACAGACAGAAGGATACCCCAATACCCTCAATAATAATACTTTAAAAAAAAAAGCATTTCTGGTTTGTTTGACAATAGTGGAGGAAAATGGGAGAGGTTCAACAGTTGTTGGCATTTTACCCCAATGGAAACAAGCCACAGGCTTTCTTGGGTTTAAAATCCTCTTAGCAGACCTTGTATTGAACTGTACTTTCATGTGCTTTTTTTGCAAACTGCTAATAAAGTATTCAATCAATCAATCATGTACCTTTGTCCACTGACCCATTATCATAGAACTTGCACAAACACTAATTTCACCCACTTTTTACTTCTGTAAACCTGTGATGTGACAATAATGATTCATAACCACATGTTGTATTATTTCGCATATTGTCTTTTTGCATGCTGCTTTAATAGTTTTTCCTAAAAGACCCTTTAATGCCAACCCGCTTGCACCCTGTTTTCAAGCTGTTCAAATAAAGAGCATGCTCACCTGACAGATCCTGTCTGCGTGGACGGAACACTGAGACACCAGGAAGAAGCCAGCGGGACAGACGGTGCATCTCTCACAGCGAGGACGGCCCCCGCTGAAACCACAGTACTCCTCTGGGCCACAGCTCCCACACGCCAACAAGGAGCTCCCCACCTGTAAACACAGACGAGACACATTGATGTGTTCGTACTCAGTGAGTACATTAAGATGATAAGATCAGGGCATTGGGTTCAAATAAAATGCAGTGTATGCAGTGTGCCAGGATGTCTTTAGGGATACGGGGTGATATTCCTGACACTTTGATGTGGTTGAGTCAATCTCCCTCACACAACATATTTTATATTTTAATTTCTATTGCTGGGTTTTATGACAATGTCTTACATGTTCATGTCAACTCAAATCATCGAGGACAATAAAAAATGTTTACTTCATAATCAAAGATATCCTATCAGCAGTAAACTGACTGAAAGTAGTTTGAAGAAAGAGCTCTTTAAATTAAGCTAGAACCATTTAGTTTAGGTTAGATCATTTTAGCTTGGTCAACTTACGCTTCAATTGTTTGGCATGCGTGTTTAGAGTAGTAAAGTGATGAATCAAGAATCAAGAGTGGTTTATTTGTCGGTAACTCATACAGCAAATACAAGCAGCACAATGTTGATGGGACATGTTGATGTATTTTATACTCTCTGTCTATCATTAACCACTTAAACCCACTATTCTTAGTGGATGTGAGATACAACTGTAATTGGACCGCTTTTTTCCCTCTACTCCAAATTACTTTGCCAAAAATTGCCAATCTGCAAATGATCCCCTCAGAATATGGATATTGGGGTTGACAGTGGTTACACCTTTTAGCCTTTTACTGCAGTCACCTCCATGACGCTGGCCTCCATGTCCACCTTGTGCACGGCGAAGGCCTGCTGCGTGTGGTGGGCCCTGACCTGGCCCCTCAGGGTCTCCATGTGGCTGTCCAGGTCCCCCTGCAGGTCCTGGAAGGACA
>NC_139942.1:39676077-39833577 GCF_963454915.1 Gymnoscopelus microlampas | reverse complement strand
TCTTTCTTTCTTGTTTTATTTGAGGTCAGGCCTAATCTTATTTTCTATTCTCTTAACTTTTTAACAACTACTTATATTGTATTCAAATGTCCTTTTTATAATGTGTTAATGCTCTTAATGTTTTCTAAAAGTACTTGGAATTGCCTTGTTGAAGAAAGGAACTTTATAAAATAAACTTGCCTTGCCTTGTCAAATGACAGGTTCAGACATGTGGGGTTTTAATGAGCCAAAGTCAAAATTAAGCACTTGAATGTCTCTTTTTTCTATGGGTGGCATCTTTGATCCTATCTGGGGTTCTGAATTAGCGGTTGGGTATAGTAGGACACTTTAAAACACAACGCTGAGGTATTGTAAAATAAGAGATAAAACCGTGAGCCCGGCCCTGTAAAATATACACTTTATTGGACTTTATTACTGCTCTTTTTTTCCCTTCTCACACCATATGGCTTCCATTAAAGCTTTAGCACACATTAGAAATTTGACCACACTTCAAATGTTTCCGCTTCTTTCTTCTCCTTTATGTGAGAGACACCGTTTCTCCCAATAATGGAACTCCTACCGTATACACACACACACACACACACACACACACACACACACACACACACACACACACACACACACACACACACACACACACACACACACACACACACACACACACACACACACACACACACACACACACACACACACACACAAACATGCATGCAAACACACACAAAGAGGCATACACCCATACATATGCATAGATTACTATATAGGGTCTCAGGCCCAGTTTACTGTATTTCTTTTTTTCCCCCTTTCTTTTTTTCCACTCAGGCAAATTGGACCACACACAAGTCAGAGTTTATTGATGTAAAAAAATGAAGAAAAATAATCACAGGACCCGGCATCTACTTTATAATCTCCTTCCTTTAAACATATTTCCATGTGTACAAGCAGCTACTCATCAGAATGTTTGACTTTGACCTGCCCCTGCAATCAGTCGGTCTGTGAGGAAGATTTATTGAAGGAGGGTGAGAACAAGGAGAAAGAATGGAAGGAGTTGATATAGGTGTTTAGGAGAGGATGCAAGGAAGGCAGGAAGTTGACAGAGAGAGATGCAACCAATTTAGAAGACTTATACAGTAAGAATGGTAGTGAAACCTACTTCCTCATTTAACACGATGCACGTTGTGTGTGTGTGTGGTGACACAGCTCATTGTTCCATCACCACTTCCAGCACGGCCAACGTACGCTACATGTTAATGGTGCCTCTATAAGGACTTGTCACTGGCACCTATACTATACATTCACTTTACCCTCACGTTAAGGCAGTCAATTTGACAGCAATCTGGACAAGGTAAGGCAGAGGATTCTCAGTTTAATTTACAAGTGCATATCGGAGCTTAGTAATGGTTGTGAGGCTTTAAAGCAGTGGTTTTCAACCTTTTTCATATCAAGGTCCATTATTTATTCGGCATTTGAGCCACGGACCACCATTTGATGAGACTGAAGTAAAGCTAAATTTAACTCGGAGTAAGGGTCCATTTGGTTTCATTTTACACTCTCACGAGTTAAAGATCTATAAGGGTCCATTTGGTTACCAATTCTTCCATCATTTAGCTGCATGGGGACCACCTGGAACCTCCTCAAGGACCACTGGTGGTCCCCCGGACCACTGGTTGAGAACCACTGCTTTAAAGGATGCCAAACCTCTGTGTGTGTTGTATTGCTAGATTTCACTAATATCTAGAAACGTTGTACAGGGGAAAACTAAATACAAAGTTCATCATATACTGTACTGTATGTGACAGATACCTTTTTATGCTACAATATGGTGTATGTTAAAATCTTATGTCATGCCAAATGCCACTTGATTTCACCAAACTCAGCCCAGTTCATAGTTAAATACATGAACCGGCAACATCAGCCTTATTTAGGACAAACACATGTACTTTAAACAACAGCCAATGAATGATTTGTCTGCCAATCGAGGGCTACTTAGGAAAAAATAAAGCAGAGGAAGCTGTTGACCACAAGACAAGTGAACACATATTTACTGTCAACAAGCATTTATCTCCTTCTCTCTCCATAGAATGAAAGCCGACTCACGGCGTTGCTTCTTGTAATTAGCTGTTGGCTTATCTACCGGTCTGTCTGCCTGTCTGTCTCTTTCGGTGGTTCGTTGTTTGTCTTATGAGCATGCTGACAGACCACAGTGTAGACAGCAGCTCGGCAATATGACATGCCTGATGATAGCATGGAACGCATAAATTAATGTGGCTTGGATGTGGTTTCGTACTGCAAGATGCTTTGATGGATAGGGATAGCACTGTGTAAACATGAATATAAATAACTGCGGAGAACAGGTCTCTAGAAAATAGCCTATGTGAAGATCAAGCTGAAATGTGTTGTTTGCACGACTTCAAAGTGACGCATAGCAGAAAAGATGTTGTTTTCGTCTGCATGTGAGAGACAGGAGTCCGGCGTGGCCAAATCTGCATTTTGGATGCAGCCTTTTCACTTTCATGTGGAAACGATACTTTCCTGCTTTCTCCGCTGTCCACCTCCTCCCCTCTCCTCTCCTTTCCCCTCCCCGCCACGAGGAGCCTTTCCTCTCAACTTACCCTCTCAAGATCAAGAGATCAAGAGGGGTTTATTTGTCACTCAGCGAAATGTTGGTGTGGCATGTTCCAAAGGCTGTGCCAACAACAACAATACAATATGCACATGATAATACTGTAATATAGATACTACTGGGTGTTATTAAATAAAAAGTACATGTATGTTCCGCCAGCAACAGCAATGGGGGAATGTACAGAATAAGGGTGAGGATAATTTAGTAGTAAGATTTATCAAGTGTGCAGTAAGGTACAGTATACAAATACAGTATACATCAATATATATATAGTACATTAGTGCAAGTAGAAGTCTATTCTCTATTCTTCTCCTCTCTCATCTCCCCTAAACGAGAACCCCCTCTTCTCCTCTTCTTTCCTCTCCTGTCCTCTCTCCTCTTCTCCTCGGTACAGTTTAATGGACAGTCTGTTTACTGTTCAGCATAAACACAGAATGGAACTGCTGGATATAGACATAGATATATAAGGTGTGTGTGCGCACGCATGCGTGTGTTCATGCATGTGTCTGTGCACGCGCGTGTGTTTTAGAGAGAGAGGGAGTACAGTATGTGTGCGTACGTGTGTATGCCTGCTGTATATATGTCGAGTATATTTATGTGCCATCTGTTTGACTTCTATCATATAACCACATTAGACAATACGCTTACAGAAGTGTTAGCAGTAGTACCCCATAAACGGCAGCCTTAATGCATAATACATTTGACTTTAAACTTAAACATGACCAAACAGATGTCCACTGTGCTGTTAAAAAAGTTTAAAGTGACTCATTTCTTCAGAGTTTAGATGTTTATTATATGTCTTTAGGACAATGTACCCTATCATAGCATGCATTCTCTCACTTCTTTTTTACCCAGCATTGAGGATTTAATGTAAACAACAGCGGGCCTGTTTTTCAACATCATCTCCATATGCTACAGTATGGGCCCTCACTAGTGTTCACCATGGGACGGTCCCATTTCTGTCTACATGTTCTCTGTCTCAGAAGTGGGCTGTGGATGGTTGAAAAATGTACCTCCCAATGACATCATCGTGGTAATTTCAAACAATATTTCAAAACGTTTTATTTTATTTAGTTATTAACAACAATGGCTTCTATTTCAGCATGCTAACTTTTCAGGAAGAAAAAGGGACTGTACTTTCCAACTTTCTATTAGCTTGGAATCCCCACTGATGATGTCATTGGGGGGTGGTTTGGGAACTGTCCACAGCACACCTATGAGACGCAGAGCGAGAAGACAGAAATGGTGCCATCTTATAAAGAACATTATAGAGGATTAGTGAGGTGTAGATGTGCTATTTCAGGGAAAAAAAATTTTTTGAAAATGTTCTACAATTCTTACCCATAATGAATGACATGCCCAAAATAGGCATGCCAGGCTGAACGTGGTTAATGCTTTACATTCAAGACAGCCTTACAGTATACGAACGTGCATTTTGGCATCACGATGAACAGCCTCAAAGGGTTGGCAGGCCCAAGGGAGCTCATTCCTCAAGAGCTTGGTCTATAAACTGCACCACATGCGAGAGGTTTCTTTCTTTCTTTTCCTTTTTTTCACCATAAAGCTGGCATGAAGCCATCTCCATATGGCGGGATTCATGCATTAACCTGAGCAGGCCAGGGGTGAGTTCCCCCAGAATTGTGGCTGCATGAATACCATATGAAAAACAAAATATATCATTAATTAAGAAAAGATTAACGGCCATATGTTTGGGAAATTGCACATGCTGGACAAGAAGCAAAAGGTCATTAGACTTTCTCAGTCTGTCAGGAATTAAAAATGCTGAAATGTTGTTGGGGTCAGATTTCTCAACGCTAAGATCATCTCTGGTCCTTCCTGTACATCTGCTGACAATGGGGATTCTCATGAAGATATTAAGATGTTTTGGATAAATCCAGGCCACACAACTGCTCCATGACTCAGGTCCATGAGGCACTCCTTCTGTCTCACCTCACGGCCAGAGGAGCATGGAATCAATTTGAGCCTACCACGTACTGTAACACTGTCACTTTGCAGAGTCATAGCGGTCCCATCAAACGATTAGCACATTTCTTTCTCAGGTTGTGACAACAACCTTCCCTCGTATATGGCAGCACATAGGCTGGAAGCATTTGAGAAGTGCCAGTGTGTAAATTCAACAGCTGAAGGAACCCTGTATTCTGCCTGAGTCACCTAGAGACAGTTTGAGTATATTTTCTTATAATAGCAGGTTGCTTTAAGTAGCTGTACTTTGTTCTAAAGTGTCAGTGTTGTGTAGTTTGTATAGTTGTAGTGTTGTGTAGTTGTATAGTTGCTTTAGCTTCTAACTAGTTGTTATTTAGCTTGCTCTATTGCTCAGCTGACAGCCTATTAAAGGCACTTTGAACTGAAGACTTGTATAATTAGGGGAGGTGCATTCACAGTGTCAAGGTGTTATAAGCCAGTGTGGGGCCAGTGTGACTTCAGTGTGTAAATTCAACAGCTGAAGGAACCCTGTATTCTGCCTGAGTCACCTAGAGACAGTTTGAGTATATTTTCTTATAATAGCAGGTTGCTTTAAGTAGCTGTACTTTGTTCTAAAGTGTCAGTGTTGTGTAGTTTGTATAGTTGTAGTGTTGTGTAGTTGTATAGTTGCTTTAGCTTCTAACTAGTTGTTATTTAGCTTGCTCTATTGCTCAGCTGACAGCCTATTAAAGGCACTTTGAACTGAAGACTTGTATAATTAGGGGAGGTGCATTCACAGTGTCAAGGTGTTATAAGCCAGTGTGGGGCCAGTGTGACTTCAGTGTGTAAATTCAACAGCTGAAGGAACCCTGTATTCTGCCTGAGTCACCTAGAGACAGTTTGAGTATATTTTCTTATAATAGCAGGTTGCTTTAAGTAGCTGTACTTTGTTCTAAAGTGTCAGTGTTGTGTAGTTTGTATAGTTGTAGTGTTGTGTAGTTGTATAGTTGCTTTAGCTTCTAACTAGTTGTTATTTAGCTTGCTCTATTGCTCAGCTGACAGCCTATTAAAGGCACTTTGAACTGAAGACTTGTATAATTAGGGGAGGTGCATTCACAGTGTCAAGGTGTTATAAGCCAGTGTGGGGCCAGTGTGACTTCAGTGTGTAAATTCAACAGCTGAAGGAACCCTGTATTCTGCCTGAGTCACCTAGAGACAGTTTGAGTATATTTTCTTATAATAGCAGGTTGCTTTAAGTAGCTGTACTTTGTTCTAAAGTGTCAGTGTTGTGTAGTTTGTATAGTTGTAGTGTTGTGTAGTTGTATAGTTGCTTTAGCTTCTAACTAGTTGTTATTTAGCTTGCTCTATTGCTCAGCTGACAGCATATTAAAGGCACTTTGAACTGAAGACTTGTATAATTAGGGGAGGTGCATTCACAGTGTCAAGGTGTTATAAGCCAGTGTGGGGCCAGTGTGACTTCAGTGTGTAAATTCAACAGCTGAAGGAACCCTGTATTCTGCCTTATTAACACCTCTCTGACATCTGGTTACTTTCCCTCTACTTTCAAGACTGCCAGAGTCACCCCCCTCCTCAAGAAACCGACACTTGACCCCTCTGAAGTCAAGAACTACAGGCCGGTTTCCCTTCTATCCTTCCTATCTAAAACTCTCGAACGTGCTGTGTTCAAACAACTGTCCTCGTATCTCCACCAGAACAACCTCCTGGACTCCAACCAGTCTGGGTTCAAAGTGGGTCACTCGACAGAGACTGCCCTCCTGGCAGTGGCGGAGTCACTCCATGCCGCTAGAGCGAACTCTCTCTCCTCTGTCCTGATACTCCTGGACCTGTCTGCAGCGTTCGACACAGTGAACCATCAGATCCTCCTCTCCACCCTCGAGGGGATGGGTGTCTCAGGCTCTGCACTCTCCCTGTTTGCATCCTACCTGACGGGTCGCTCCTACCAGGTGATGCTGGGAGGGTCTGTGTCTGAACCACACAGGCTCACTACTGGGGTTCCCCAAGGCTCGGTTCTGGGTCCTCTTCTCTTCTCTCTCTACACTACATCTCTTGGTGCTGTCATCCGCTCCCATGGCTTTTCCTACCACTGCTATGCCGATGACACCCAGCTGATCCTCTCATTCCCCCCCTCTGACACACAAGTGGAGGCACGCATTGCTGCTTGCCTGGCTGACATCTCGGAGTGGATGTCGACGAACCACCTGAAGCTCAACCTGGACAAGACCGAGCTGATGTTCATCCCGGGGAAGGGCTGTCCTCACCGAGACATGGCCATCACCATTGAGAACGCTGTGGTGACGTCAACTCGGACTGCGAAGAATCTGGGTGTGACCCTGGACGATCAACTGTCGTTCTCGGCTAACATCGCATCAGTGACACGGTCCTGCAGATTCCTCCTCTACAACATCAGGAGAATTCGGCCCTTCCTCACGGAGAAGGCAGCCCAGGTGCTCATCCAGGCTCTTGTCATCTCCCGCCTGGACTACTGCAACTCCCTCCTGGCTGGCGCTCCGGCATCTGCCATTAGACCCCTGGAGCTTGTTCAGAAAGCTGCGGCTCGTCTGGTGTTCAACCGCCCCAAGTTCTCTCACACAACTATCCTTCTCCGTTCCCTGCACTGGCTCCCCGTAGCGGCTCGCATTCAGTTTAAAACCCTGGTGCTAGCCTATAGGGCAGTGAAAGGAACAGCTCCCTCTTACCTCCGGGTATTGGTCAATGCCCACAACCCTTCCCGACCACTCCGGTCGGCCACCAAGGGGCGACTGACTCCCCCGCCACTCAACGGTCCTTCTGGTCGATCGACACGGTCACGACTTTTTTCTGTTCTGGCCCCACAGTGGTGGAATGAACTTCCCACTGATGTCAGGACAGCAGAGTCACTGCCCATCTTTCGCCGCAGGCTGAAAACCCACCTCTTCAGGAAACACTACCCTTCCTCTTTGCCTGGCCTACTTGTTGTTAACTAGTTTAGGAACTATTGTTGTATTGGATTGATTAGCTCGTGCTCATTTGATTTGGCTATTTTATCTCATGTGCTTGAAAGTAGATAGCTGATATATTGCACTTTTACCTTAGCGCTAGGTATACTCTTGGTTGCTTGTTTTTACAGGAAATACACTTAAGACCTCTGGTGATTAGTAGTTTCGTTCCCTACCTATGTTGAATACACTTATTGTAAGTCGCTTTGGATAAAAGCGTCTGCTAAATGACTGTAATGTAATGTAATGTAATGCATGCTTTGTTGTGTGTCTCTCTGGGTTGACTGAGCTGCTGAGCTGCAGAGTTTTTGTTTCACTTCCAGTGGATCTTTGAATCTCAAACATTGCATTTTCTAGATTAGTTGATTAGATGTAGGTTAGACAGCAATACAAGAAAGAATAATACATTTCTGCATAGAAAAATGTTTGTTTTTCAAATGGGCATTGTGTAGCCCTGTCTTTGGTCTCCTGTGTGTACAGGAGTGTGTGTGTGTGTGTACAGGAGTGTGTGTGTGTGTGTGTGTGTGTGTGTGTGTGTGTGTGTGTGTGTGTGTGTGTGTGTGTGTGTGTGTGCGTGTGCGTGTGCGTGCGTGTGTCGCTACAAGCACATATATTTGTGGTTTTGTGTTTATTTGTGTGTTTGCCACCACAATGGTGGTGTTGTGTCTTGCAATCATCGTTATTGCTATGCAGGACTTTCAACAAACCATTTTCACAATTTCCTCTGTTTTGTGAAGCATTTGTCTTCTCAGCTTTTCCAACTGCAATGCATGAAACCACTGTTATGGGATGGAATTGTTTACAAGCCTGCTTGTTCATGGCTGGTGATGTTCGTGTAAAACTTGCCAGCCAGAATGTGAACGCACAAAATGGCAGACTAAATTTCTGTTGTTATTACTGCAGTACTACATGTCTCCACACACAGACAACTAAGTGACCCCTACCTGTTCTACTGTTTCCAGATGGCAGACATTGATTCCATGTTCAGTGACTTGCTGGGAGAGATGGATCTCCTCACTCAGGTGAGTCATCGTTTATGAGTTGTTGGGTATAACAGTCGATCCTCACCTGTCATTGAATTCTTTACCCTTTAAGTCAGGGGTCTTCCACCGGGGGTCCGGTACCCCTAGAGGGTCCTCAGAGATACTGCATGGGGGCCGCCAAATGTGTCTGTGATAGGAACTCTTTTTTTTTTTTTTTTACATTAACCACTTGAACCCTTGCATCCCTATTCTGGGGGGAATATTAGCCAAAAATAGCCTATCTAAAAGCTCACAACGTGTCACAGATGCGTTGTGAGCTTGTAGATGTGCTATTTTCGGCAAAGAGGTTTAGTGTACAAGGAAAAAAGAGCACACCAAGTACAGAGCCAAAGGTCAAGTTTACAAAGTATTGAGGGTTTCAGTCGTTATGTCTGAAAACACCCCAGATTTTGTGTATCTGTAGTATAATGTGATAAAGCTGCATCAGCTAAGCTGTGACAGGCCTAGCATGAGCTGAGCTATGATTAGCGTAGCAGCGGCAGCTCAACTGTGTCGTTCGCTGCATGCACGTAGCATATGAGCTAAGCTATGATTGGTCTAATTTAGAGGGGACAGAAATAGGGACAGAGATACAAATAAACCCAGTTCTATGACTGGCCCCACACTGTAAAAAAGTCCATTCTTATACCGACACCGTGCATCACACTCCCACTTATGCGTATTCTAACCTGGAATCTGCCCAGCACAACCGCAGTCCTCTGCTGCTGTGTGTAAGTCCACTGAGGAGCACCACTAGATCAATGACAGCAGCAGTCCAGTCCAGATGGAGTGATATGAATGTGTCAATTTTGGCAAGTGTCTTTGTCTTGCAGTGACAGAGCGAAGCAATTTGCCTTGTTTCAACATCCTGTCACGTATTTTTAGACAATTCTTCTACCATGTAGAGATGAGAAGAAAGTAAAAAATCTGTCACCTTGTTGTCAGATGGACTTTAATTTTGGTAACTTTTGGTAAGTGTTGGTGTTTGGGGTGGAGGTTCCGGGTACTTGAAAAAAATATGATGCATTCCCCAGGATGCGCCAGCTATCTTCATCTGGAAGTGGACAATCCAAACAAGAGTTTAATATCAAACATCTTTGCTCAATTCGTCACATTCTCCCTCAAAATGCATCCAGATGATCTAAGATTCTTGCCTTTTCATCACACGTTCCCAGCAAATGGCTCTTGAGTGGAAAACAAGCAACCAAAGAGGTCGCAAGGAATGGATCAGAGGAAACGAGTGGTCCTCTGAGGACATTGGATGATGTGATACAGTAGTCTTTTTGTTCGAGATGAACTGCTGTAGTCCAGAAACCTTTAAGACAATAATGAGAAGTGAAGGCATCCCATCTCTTTTGGACGCTGTACAAATGCTGCTGATTTGGAGCGTTTGTAGGCCCCTCATCATCCTGCGGCGGTTTGACACTTCTAATGATACAGTCCTAGATTGTGTGCCGTTTGATTGGTATGAATTTTAATTATTTTAAAAGATTTTAAATGAGCACAGCCCCAAGGATAGGATCAGCTAGCATGCACGCTGAATGGATTTATGTCACTTTAACAAGACTTAATGGCCATCCGCAATCCTTCCTCTTGGGAAAAAAAACATCTTGGTGACACCACTCAGCAGCCTATTACCCACATTTTTGATGAAAAACATCATTTTGATTAAAGAAATCATTCTTTCTCAGTCTGTGGCAGTAGGGTATTTGAAATAACTGCATTAAAGCCTCGAATGGGCCTGTTCTGCCTTTCACTGCCGCAAGGCAAGCAGATAAAACAGAGCTCCACACACAACAGTGGTTTTCTATCCCAAGACTTAAAGGTTAAGGAGGTGTCATTTAAGCACGGGATACATCACACACATGTGTTTCCAAGCAAAGTCAGAGAATTTCGGATGCATGCCAGGAGACATTCTATAGAGTAAAGGTCAGTCTGTAGCCTGCCCAGTAATGTCTGGATTGTTTATAGTCCATGATTAAGCCTGTAAGGATTTAGATGAGTTGTTTGTGAAAATATTACAGCATCATTATAATTGCTATAGTCTATAGCCTACACAACTACAGAATTGCACCCTTGACATTTGCAATCATATACATTAAATTCAGACCTTTGACCAATTTGTATGGTAGAGTATGTTAATATAATATAATTAGCACACCTGCAGTGATTGAAGGTGGTCTCCCCGCTCTTCTATTGAGAAATCTCGACCCTGCAGTCATTTAGGTCCACGACTGGTTGATAATATTGTCTGAAGGCTGAGGCTCAAAATGTAATATGTTCCCTGCCCAAGCGGGTGTTTCCTCTTAGCTCAGTGGTAGAAGTTTTGTTTTGTTTGGAAGGACATAAACCGTACAGATTTCAGATTTAACCATCTGCATTACAGTAGTCTGGGTCAATGACTCCCTTAAAGTGTTAAACCAATTGAACATGAGAGGAAATAGTTTGTGGTCTGTCCAGCCTCTGCGAGCAACATGTTCTGTTTAACAGATACAGTTTAAAAACAGACCATGGAACAGAACATGTTTGGAGTGAAGGTTGCAGATTTAAAACAGGTAACATAATTACTGAACATTCCACAATGGTTCTCCGCAAATGAAAAAAACAAGCATTCCGGAAGATTGTATGTCCTGAGATTTCCAAGGACACATATGGCTTCTGTAGAAATACCAGGGCCCTGTTTTCAGGACTAGAGAGAGAGAGAGAGAGAGACCCCAAAATATAAGTTCAGTTACTACTGGTCTGAACCAAGTCGGAAACAAGTAGTTCTGGACCTTGTAACCTTTTTCCTGAAGGAAATGGAACAGAAAGTGTATTGGCTGGACGACAGGAGCCCCTGATTATTTTCAGACCCATCCTTAGAATATCATATCACAGATGTTTGGCAGATCCTGACCAATTATGTTTGATGCTGCCCTAACTACATTATTTATCTCCTTTCTGTCATGAGCAGTTTCCATACTACACTGGGATAGAGAATGTGAGAACGCTATCACAGTTCAATTGACCCATTCAATTTCTTGAGTTGTCACAGAAAGAACAATCATTGATGGGCTTTCTGCACATTATGGCTTACATTGTCACTCCATTTAAGACGATCAAATGGTGGTCCCCAGGAACTTGAAACTATCTACTCTCTCTACGGCCTGACTATTGATGACCACATGTATGCTGAAGCACATGGAATGTTCAAAGATTCCAGACTGGAATCTTTGACCAGGCCTCTATTTGTTCATCTGTTGGACACATTGTTTTATGATAAATCAGGGCTTGACCGCTTGACCAGGACACATAATGCTTTAGTAAAAATAACGTGTGGACAATATCCCTGCAAATGAATGTATAGCGCAAGTTGAGAGCAATCCAAAATGTAAGTTAGTTGTTAGTATTTCTTTAAAGCCTGTTTTAGGGTACAGTTACACTGAACTTTGATTCTGCCTATGCGGCAGATTCTGTGACTGCACTTTTAGTTGTTTTTTCATTGTCTTCCCAATGTAGTCGTTGCCAATTCCCTCCATGTAGTCCCTGTCATTGCTGACAACTGTTTGTTTGGTCTTATGGAGGGTGTAGAGACAACCCCATGATTCTCCGGGTTTTTGCCATCTTTACCTCTACATTTTGAAAAACATTTAAACCAAATAAAAATCCCAATCCAAAGGATCAGAATATTTTGAAATACCCAATTCTAAAATGTAATCCAATCCGATTACTGAAATCATATTATTGAAATCCTATATGAGTAAAGTTTTGAGAACCAGGGCCCATGCAGAGAATGTCTTTTGGCAGGTCAAATCATGTATCCCGCATAAAAAAACACATATTTACAAATTAGATTTGTCTCCAAACTAGATTTTGTTCATAATAACAAGTAACCATCACTGACTGCAGATTAACTCCCTTCTTTACAGAGTATAGGAGATGCGGCTGAGCCTGCAATACACCATGAACCTCTCCAGCGTAACTACTCCATCGGCTTTAAAGACATGAATGGTGAGAACAGATGTCTTTGCAAAATGTGGAATGAGCCACGTTGTTAAATACAAGAAGGAATAAATCTGAATATTCAATAGCAAATGAGACATTTAAAGGTATTATCCTTGAGCCTCTCTGACATATTGCTTTTGGGCTTACACTATTCTTGGCAAGACTTGGAAAAGGATTTTAAGTACACAAATGATGTTTATACCCCAGTTAATATAACGGAACAAGATTATAAAGATAAAAGTAGGACATTTTAATTGTGTGTGTACGAATTTCAACCCGACGCACACTACTTTGTGCGACTGGTCGGCTAACGGCCCTCGCAAAAGGCCGGAGTCCCTGAATCGGTGTGAAGTAGATAATACTCAGACCTACACCAACCTGTGTCTTTGATGGTTTTTATTTACTAACACAAATACAAACATACATTAACACACCCAGCAGCCAATCGTGCTGCTAAGCGGCCAGTCAACTACTATCTTAGTCAACTACGATCCTTGCCAGTAGGCTCACATTCTACTAACAAAGTCTAGCCAGGTCAGGCTGTCAGGTCAGACAGACAGACAGTCAGACAGACAGCCAGTCAGTCAGGTTTTAAACCTACAGAAAGATTGAAACACAGACACAATAATACAATATTACCGACATGAATCTTCACACAAACAAAAAACATATCAGCATATATGACCATTCATCTTCGTGTATCAAGAGCTTTTCTACTTACTACTGATCTGTTGAGGGACTCCAAGAAACTGATTTCCCACTGACTCTGCACCACAGACCCACACAAAGGATGTTTCCTCCCACCAGATCATGCCCACCCCCCAAGGTGGCCTGGTTCTCTCTCTCTCTTTCCTGATAAGGGATCTAAGGTATTTTTATGACCCTCAGAAAATCTAAGCAAGGACCCCCAATATGTGCCTTTACTCACTGGGCAAATACGATGAGCACCTCGCAAGTGTCTTTCTCCTCCCCCCTAACATAGGCATCAAGCATGTCATTTGAGCCTCTCTCTCTCTCCTCTTCGAGATAAGGGAATGGTAAGGAATTTACGACCTACACACTCTGAGAAAGGACCCAACTTATGAGACCTTAAAGAGCTGCCTCAGTTAATGACTCCAAACAGGCAGTATTAACCTTCATATATGTATGTATTTTACCTATGCCTTTATATGTCGGCCTACCACACTGGTCTAATCCTAAATAAGCAGTAAATACACACATAATTATAATCATAATAATATTACAGGCGCTGAAGGCATGGAAAACCTAACACCTCCCACCCGGCCTCTGGGTCGGCGGACCCAGAGGCCGCAATAACCTCTCACATTCACGGCCCGCCCATATGAAAATCCTCCCCCACTGGCAGCAGGAAATGGCTACAATCCATTTACCTCTGTTTTTTGGCTTAGAGAACACACTGGTAGGTCGCCCCTTAGTGAGTGAGGCACCGCCTGGCATAGTAAGCAATGTACTTCACACATGTCTAACTAGGTACATCTTACTTTGGTCTGCAAACCACTCCGATCCCATACTCGGAACAGCCCACATGTCAAACTTAAAAAGTTACGTACTTCACACATAACATGAATTTATGCACACCACACATGTTTAACATAAATTCCCCAATCCAGAAACAAACTAATTTGGTATGTAGTTGCCTGTTTTCCCCCACTTTAAACCCCTTTCAATACCTATAGGCCTTAATTAAAGGCCGACAGTGGATTAAAACTGCACGAATTCTCGAACCCTTCAAACTCCCACTAGCCTCACCTTTAAGAGAGCAATAGTTAGGCCAGTAGTTCAAAACCGTGCAAATCTATAAACCACTATCGGTCAGTGTCAATAGTTCAAAACTGTACGAATTTTTAAACCACTTGAACTCCCACTAGCCTCACCTTTAAGAGAGCAATAGTTAGGCCAGTAGTCCAAAACTGTACGAATTTGTAAACTACTTCGACCACCTATATCCTGGGCAAAGTTTTAAAATGAAAATTAGCAGATCTACAAGCTCATCTTTTGGAACACTGATGTGTCCTTTCCCTCCCACTTTAAACACCTTTCACTCATGGGCAAAGTGTCTTAAATGTTTCGCAATGGTAAAATAGCAGATCTACAAGCTCACAACCTGGCAGGTCAGCCATTTAGCCAATTTTGCGTGACATCATCGTACAACTAAGTATAAAAGAGATTAAGTGGTGAACATAACCTGTATCAAGGCACCCCACTCAACCCCTTTCCATCCCAGGCAGTAAATTAATACTCATCATCATCATCATCATGCAAGTTATTCAAATCCTCATCATAATTGCATACATTTTGTATGGCTCCATTCATTTCACTGTTACAGGCACATCATAAAGGTCCTAAACTACCACACACAGTAAGACACTTTAGACGTCCTTCGATGTCGCATAGCACACATTTGGAAATGGCTCCATCCATTCACATGTTAAGAAACATCACAAAAGGTCCTAACTACTACAACAAAAGTAGGACACTTCAGACGTTTTCTTTTTTAGTGCTGCGCATAGCATCTCTGTCCACCCGAGTGCACCTAAGTACCCCTGCCAGCCGACCATAAACGGACACATAGGCCCACCGCCTTGTGGGCCTCTGTGCCAGTCATGCTCAACCGCAGCGGTCCAGGTTGCTTCGGTGTGGCCCTGGCCATATCCAAACCACTGCCACCCCCTGCGGAGGGTAGAAGTGGAGAAGTCAGCTTCTCTGGCAGTGTTCCTGTGCCGCCGCGAAACGCAACCCCACCACCAGCCCGCGCCGATGACTGTGGTGGGACAGTGACTTCTTTCAGCCTCCCCCTCAACTTACTCATGACCCACCGACCAGGCGCGAATGGGTCAGGGGGTTTCAGCAGCTCACACAACTCTGCCAACCCCAGGAGCAGCTCCTCTTGCTCCTGGTTCGTTAGGCCGCGCCCTCCAAACCCGACTGGTCTGGCTCTTGTGGCTACTGGCCTCCCACCTTGACCCACCCGGGCCTCGCTCTTCCCTGGTGTGGTGACAGAGTGTGGATCGTTGTCGGCCGTCCCCGTTGGCTTAGGTGGCGCCACGACGCTCTGCACTGGTGTGATGTCGGTGCGTGGATTGGTGTCGGTCTCCCCCTCGGCTTTCTCCGTAGGCGTCTCTACCTCGACCGTCACGTCCCCCGCGGCCTCTCTCGCGATCTCCCGTGGCACCTCCCCCGCACCCGCAGCTTCGTCTGCGGGAGCAACGCCGTCTGGTCCGCCCTCTGATGGCGCTCCCTTCTCTCCCGCCGACGGCCCCTCTCCGCCGGCTGTCACGACCTCCTCTGCGCCTTCTCCGCGTGTCGTGATGAGTAGATCTCCCTCTCCGGGACAGCCCGGGTCTCCTGGCTCGCCCCCGACTCCCGGGAAGATCTGCTCCATCCGCCCTGCGCCAACCACCCGATCAGCGGTGGTAGCGCCTTCTGGCGGGCTCACATAGTCACTGGCAGCATCAATGAGTCTATCGTACTCTGCTCCCAGTGACTCCCTCTCCCTGACTAGTGTTCTTGCAAGAACCATAAAATAGTCAGTCATCCACTGCAATGCCCTCCCAAAAGCCTTATGTGCTGCCTCCCACCTCACTCCCAACTCAACTAACCCTCCCATCTCACTCCTCTTCCCTCCCACTAAAAGTGTTCTCTGGACGGCTTGAAAGACAGGCTACTTAGTTAGTTATAAGTTATTAGGCTTGACAGCACCCAGTTAGCAATTTGGTAGGTAGCAGTGTCACCCTTTGTTGTTAGAATCCACAGCTCGCATCTGTGTACACTAACAACAACAGTAGGCTAATAACGTTGTATAATTTAACCCCTGATAACTAATCCTGACCTAGTATCACATACAGTTAAATAACGTTATCCCTGACTTAACATCACATACAGTAAACAATGAAAACCCCTGACAACTAATCCTGTTCTAGTATCACATACAGTTAACATTGAAACCCCTGATGCTAAGCCAATTAACCTTCCCTTTGTCCTCTGCTTCGACGGTGATCTCCGCCGCCTTGTCTCTCTACTTCTGACTACCTTCAAAAGTGGCCTCACTTCGTTCTTATTGCCCTGGTCCCATAACCCAGAGCAACAAGCTGGTCTTCTGACTACCTTCAAAAGTGGCCCAACGCATGTATCCTTACAACTTCTGACTACCTTCAAAAGTGGCCTAACGCTTCTTATTGCCCTGGTCCCATAATCCAGAGCAACAAGTTGTTTATAGCCGTGATAAATTATTATTTAACACGGTTATAAACGTAACCTGCTCCAAAAGGGTCTCTGACTCCATTCAGAGACTATCAGGTTACTATTTGTTATAAACTACTTAAATCACCTAAAGGCCTTAATTAAAGGCCGATAGTAGTTTAAAACTGTACGAATATTTAAACTACTATCTGCCAATAGTTTAAAACTGTACGAATTTCAACCCGACGCACACTACTTTGTGCGACTGGTCGGCTAACGGCCCTCGCAAAAGGCCGGAGTCCCTGAATCGGTGTGAAGTAGATAATACTCAGACCTACACCAACCTGTGTCTTTGATGGTTTTTATTTACTAACACAAATACAAACATACATTAACACACCCAGCAGCCAATCGTGCTGCTAAGCGGCCAGTCAACTACTATCTTAGTCAACTACGATCCTTGCCAGTAGGCTCACATTCTACTAACAAAGTCTAGCCAGGTCAGGCTGTCAGGTCAGACAGACAGACAGTCAGACAGACAGCCAGTCAGTCAGGTTTTAAACCTACAGAAAGATTGAAACACAGACACAATAATACAATATTACCGACATGAATCTTCACACAAACAAAAAACATATCAGCATATATGACCATTCATCTTCGTGTATCAAGAGCTTTTCTACTTACTACTGATCTGTTGAGGGACTCCAAGAAACTGATTTCCCACTGACTCTGCACCACAGACCCACACAAAGGATGTTTCCTCCCACCAGATCATGCCCACCCCCCAAGGTGGCCTGGTTCTCTCTCTCTCTTTCCTGATAAGGGATCTAAGGTATTTTTATGACCCTCAGAAAATCTAAGCAAGGACCCCCAATATGTGCCTTTACTCACTGGGCAAATACGATGAGCACCTCGCAAGTGTCTTTCTCCTCCCCCCTAACATAGGCATCAAGCATGTCATTTGAGCCTCTCTCTCTCTCCTCTTCGAGATAAGGGAATGGTAAGGAATTTACGACCTACACACTCTGAGAAAGGACCCAACTTATGAGACCTTAAAGAGCTGCCTCAGTTAATGACTCCAAACAGGCAGTATTAACCTTCATATATGTATGTATTTTACCTATGCCTTTATATGTCGGCCTACCACACTGGTCTAATCCTAAATAAGCAGTAAATACACACATAATTATAATCATAATAATATTACAGGCGCTGAAGGCATGGAAAACCTAACAGTGTGATTATTTAATTGTTTGACTGTGTCCACTTTTAGAGTCTCTTAATGAATTGGAGGACAATGACCTGGACGCACTAATGGCCGACCTGGAAACAAAACAACAGGCCCTGTGGTCAAGCCAGACCACGTACAATGACCTTGTACAATCTGCCACAATCTCCGCACCACCGGAGGCCCCCCGCCCTCTGCAAACGGTAACTTTGTAGTTGTTAGTAGCCATCAAAAATGACTTCCTCATTTAATGAACAGAGACGCTGGGTGGATTATGTCACACCTTGAATTTGAACAGCTTAAATTTACAATCAGGGGCTCCACCCAGAAATATATCACGGTCTGGGAACCATTTCTGTCTTATTTTGAGGATGTGTTTTCTACAGTAGCAATATACTGTAGCCATTAGCCATTATTTATACGCATAATTTAATGAGCAGAGATTGATGTTGATTATATGGTTATATAATGTTTTCAGAGTGAACCGCAAGTCAAAGCAGACAAAGTCAAATTAGCGCTGGAGAAGCTCAAAGAGGCAAAAGTACAAAAGGTAAAGTCATGTCATTTCCATTATCCTTTTAAGTCCCATGGTCTTTTTTCTTTCTTCAATTAGTAGCTATGTAAGAAGTCAACTCTACTGAGCCTGGGTCCAGGATGAGAGACTAAAAGTATACGCGCTCCTACACAAATCTATCATGATTCCATATCTTATGGGACATATAAGCTATCTAATATGCCATTACCCACTTTCATGACATGTCATTAAGTCACAAATAGTAAATATGGAAATAGCAGAAATAGCCGATCTACAAGCTCACAACGCATCACAATGTGATGAGCTTGAAAATGGTTATTTCTGCAACAACAAAGTATATAGGTAGTTTAAAATCTGCACTCTGTTTCCCCTCCCCAGCTAATAGTGAAGGTGTGGATGAGTGACGGCAGCGCTAAGACATTGATGGTGGACGAGAGACAGACGGTTAGAGATCTTTTGGACAACCTGTTTGAGAAGACACACTGTGACAGCAGTGTAGACTGGAGCCTGTGTGAGACCAACCCCGAGCTGCAGACTGGTAAAGCCACAGTAAAGCACACCAAATGTCTGTCAGAGGCGAAACGTTTAGCTGTTTGTGACAGGTAGATATATCAGGCAGCCCACGTTCTTAGGACAAAGTTCTTAATTTCCAAAACAACACACTTGTGGTTGATTATCTGCTGACCCAGGATTATCTGCACCAGGTGTGAAATGATGCAATGGAGTCCGTCGTTTTAGATTTATTAAAATGCAGTTAGGTATACAGCAAGCCAGCAGCACATCAGCATCCAATTCTCTCTCTTCTGTCTCTCGGTCCCACATTATATCAGTTAGTAGACAACCCTCATTCGTCACTCCATATCCTGTTCTATTCTTCCATGAGTCAAACAGGACATGAACACATAGCATCGCGATCGTTATGACCTGACATGTATCTGACATTGTCACCCGTTCTTTCACAATTTGTTTGATTAACCCGCGTGGTAAGAGGACAACATCTCATTCTCACGGTCAACACTCTAATGTTTACAGTACTCCCTTCTTCCTGACAGATTTCCCTAAGCTGTTACTTCTCTGCCACCCAATTTGGTCTTGACTTTTTTAGTACATGCTCAAGGGATTTATCAGGAAGTGCAGGCTATGAATACTTAGTACATGCACGTAGAGTGTTTACCAGATTACAAACACATTACATACCTTTTATCCAAGTACTCTTAACTGCATATTCATAATCGACCTGTATGCCCTGTGGTTAATGATTTGTGCCTGAGACCGGTTTGTCTGTGGAGGCCTCAACCTCATCCTATTTCGCCCACACTGCTTGTCATGCCTTAGAATCGAGATGGGTCTATTTGTCACTCACTCATACAGGTACAAGCAGCGAAATATTGGTGTGACATAATCCACTAGACTGTGCAACATCAGCAATATTACACATGATAATAAGAATAGTACTGTACTGTATGAAATAAAATAAAATAAGAAATCAAGATAACAGCAACACAGATCGTTCAAGGGCGGGTAATGTGCAGAATTAGGGGGTTCTAACTGTACCATAGACAGCCACATGGAAAGAAGATGATACAAGACATAACAGATGCTCTGTCTCTCTCTTTCTGAACATGTGTGGGAATGGCTGACTCATCCTGTGTATCGATTAGCTGAATGCACAACAGGTGTGTAGTATAGTCACAGCTCTGAGTCCAGTTAATTTGAGCTCTGGCCTGGAGGGTGTGACTGTTTACCCTATGTTTTTACACATCATTTTGAAAATATAAAATCAATACTGAAAGAATTGAATCATCCTGAGTGCGGTCCATTTTACAAAGTTTTTTAGATTTCATTGGCACCCTGCACCATTGACTACAGAAGAAAGTTTTCCAGTGAACATATTGTGTAACACTTGAACACACACCAGTCTACCACAATCTAACTCCTTATCTGTGCATGTAATATCCGGCAATGCATCTTGACAAATCGTGTGTACCCATGGCTGTTACCCTTATAAGATTTCACAATTTCATCTTCTTCCTGTATCACGCAGCAAACCTGGTTGGTTGTGCATATCTGAATGTGTATCTTCTGCAATATCCTCTTGTGCTAACATGAATCCTGTATGTCCTTTTTCTGTAGCTAGTCATTAGTCTTGGGTCAGTTGTTTAAAGCAGTGATTCTCAACCTGTAGGTCGTGACCCCCAGGGGGTTCCCCTCATGATTGAAAAAAAAGAAAGAAAAGAAAAAGACCACTACTGCATCAAAAGTAATTAGCCTCGGAAACCCATGGCTTTTTTTTTGTTGCCAAAGAAAAAAAGTAATTAACAAACTGTACTATAAAAACTGGTCAAACATTGGCCAAATTGTATTAGAAAGAGGCAAAAATTGTGAAAATAGAAGATCTACAAGCTCACAACGCCTTACGTTATCTGTGGAACCAAGTCAAACCAAATTTAATGCCTCAGCTCCTACATTCCAAGTGCTTGTCAGGGTGGGGGGACCACAGTTCAAATATGATTATTTTGGGGGGGTCGCAGCCTGAAAAGGTTGAGAACCACTGGTTGAAAGGACCATACCGGCATCAATAGATGTTGTCTATTCACTGACTGCACTGGTCCTGTATCGTATACATGAACACAGACCATTTTAATGGCTTTATTCTTACACTTTGCCATTGTTAAAAAAAATCCAAAGTCAAACTTACCGGAATAATTGATTCAGAGTTGGCTAAACAACATCATTGTGTTGTTCATAAGTCATGGACATATGAATTCCCGCACATCAATCTTTTCTCCAGGGACAAATTTCAGCTAGACTTTTCAGATCAATCTAAGAGTCCAAAGATTCAATATTCAATACTTAATTACCATTTCAATGAGGCATTGATTCATTGATTGGAATTTGATTTGGTGTGAGCTGGGGTTAGACAATAAAATACAATTCAAATAAACAACAGTATATGTATATCTATCTATTTATCTATATACTGTATATCGTTAGTTGGATATGAACAACATAGCTTCAGGAATTTCCCGTAACCGTAAACACTGCACTATTCACCTGTTTCCACACATGTGGAAACAAGTGGCAAAATAAATACTGTCATTCGTTGCATTATATGTTCATTCAGCAAACACATGCTCTCAATATAATTAGCACAAGTCATCACAACCTAAACTAAAAAACCACACCTTTCTCCAGCTGCAAACACTAAGCCTCACAAATTGTTAACACACCAGTCACAATTACAGGGTCAATAAATAGGTGCCTAGACTCAAGGCCCTCGAGGCATGTCCATGTGCTTTGGATGGATCCTAACAATGCCCAAGCCATGTCAAAGTGGACCCTTATTTAGCAGTAGTGGCTCAGAGCATCTGCCTGATGAGCAAAATCCTAATATCTCCCCTGTCCTCGGGGGAATTCCCCTTTAGGCTAGTGGTTAAGATGTTGGCTTTCCATGTGGGAAACCCGGGCGTTACACTTACAACATAGCACAACCTGTCGTCCCTGTTTTGGGCATGTTTTCAAAAGATTTCAAACATTTTCAAAAATATCTATCTATCAGCGCGACCTTGTAGTTTGGCAATTTTTTAGTTTTTTGTTTCTCAAAATGTATTTAAAAACTATTGAAATGAACTGAATCCCAAAGGCTGCCTCAACAATTAAACAGACCACGGTATGCTTTGAAAAGGTCTGGGCAGGAATGTCAAACATACCGTGAGTCATAGTCACTAACATAAACATGGCAGACCACCGGTATGGTGGTCCTTTAAGTGTTTTCTGTTGTTGTCACAGCACCACACGCCAATAGGCAATTTTTTTGTATGAATCTCATACTTGACAACAATGTAAAGGCGTAAATCTGATGCACGTGCACAAAGAAAGACATTAACCCACTGATGAAAATGATGTGTTTACCCAAGCACTAGCTCACACTGTGTCGTGATGTGACGTGTTGTGAGCTTGTAGATCTGCTATTGTCAAAAAAAAATCTTGGAAAAACAAATTTGGAAAAAAAAAATGGAAACATTTTAACAACTGGCACAAAATAGTTTCAGATGGGAGTCTGCGGCAAAATGCATATTTATTTGGGGGTCCTTGACATTAAACCGTTTGAGAACCACTGTTGTATATCGTTAACAAATATAGCCATTGTTCCTCTCATCTCTATTGTATTCAGAAAGGGGCTTTGAGGACCATGAACATTTAGTGGAACCTCTGTCTGCATGGCCGCGTGACTCAGAAAACAAAATGTGTTTTTTGTTGAGACCCGAAAAATATGTCATCTTCAAAGAACCTCAGGTGAGTAGAGATTCAGTTTGAGTTACACCTTTGAATTACAACTTTGGATTTGTAGCTGCAGCAGTGGTTCTCAATGTGTGGTCCTGGGACCCCCAGGGGTCCTTGAGGTGTTTCCAGGGGGTACCCAGCGAAATTATTGATATTTAGGAAATATTGAAAGTTCAATTTATATACACTCTCACAGTTAAATTAACACTGAGGATTGTACAGTGTAGATTGGAGTCAATCTACCCTATATCATAAACAATTTTATGATATAAGGGTCCGTGGCCTAATGCATATAGGATCCTTAAGGTGAGAATCACTGCTCTGAAGAATGTGGCCCAATCATTAATCATTTTTTAAACCTTATAGATATATTACATGTGGAAGAGGGACAGCAAGTCTCTAAGTGAGATAAAAAATCGAGAGAAAGAACTTCTACTGCAGGTCAGTGATCAATACAGCACATAAACGCCATAACATGGAGATGGTATCAAACTGCAACCAATATACAGATTGCTCTGTATCAGTGATTGATTGTGCCTCCCTGATCTCTCAGGAGAACTTTGAGGGTCATTCTGTGAAGGTACCTGACCTGGAGGGCGTTCTGTATCTAAAGGATGACGGGAAGAAGGCCTGGAAGCGACGTTACTTCCTGCTCAGGGCCTCGGGGCTCTACAATGTGCCCAAAGGAAAGACCAAGGTATGGATAGTGCATAGAATAAACTACAATTGTCCAAAAAGTATTTCGGTCTGCAGAGCCAGACCATGAAAGACATGCATCTCACACACAGACCTCGCTGTTTAGTTTAGTGTGATATTTTGGAGAGTTAATGAGTGACTTAAAGGGTCAAACAGAGGATGCTATTGTATTGATAGCATCAAACTACCTTCACAGGATTTTGGTTAGGCTTACAGACTCAATAAGACCACTCAGCAATGAGTGGTATATGAGGTGGACCCAGGGAGTTGAGGTTAGGGGTGTCATCTCCGCTTGGAGTATTCAGGCTCCACCATGTCCCACTAGGGTTTTGAGGAGGAGACTCCAGAAGACAAAAACAGGGGGGTTTGTGAGATCTGGAATGACAGGATGGAAAGAGTCAGGAGGTGCTAGTAATGAGGGAGTAGTTATACTGTAGGCAAAGCAAAGCAAAGCAAAGTTTGTTGTTTACCCAGGGTGTCGGACTAAGTACGAAACTTGTTTCCAGCCGGACCCTGCATGGAAGCCTTGCTCAAGGGCTATTCAGCGGTGATTCATGATCGATGTGATGAATTGGGGAATCGAACTAGGGACCTTCCGGTATCAAGGCCGCCCCTCTAACCACTAGGCCACCGCTGCCACCAAAGGCATGGTCTCAATTAACTCCATAATACCATACAAGATTCTCATTAACTTAAACCCTATGTACTTTGTTGGCTTGGGTCACCCAGGGGTGTATACTTGGACCCCTCGACGAAGATAGCCGGCTGTACTGATGTACGGCCGTTCAGCTATTTTTGCTGAATGTTCACCTATATCATGCCCAGAAAGGGTATTCTAGGGTTCATGTAGTTGACATCATTCACACTTATTCCCAGCAACACAGTGTAATACAGTTCACTGTATTGTTATCCAGCTGGTCAGTTTATGCTAATGAAAAGGTTTGTTTCTCAAAAACAGATGCAAAATCACTGTTATTTTTGAGTCAGTAACAAAGCGGCTCAACGCAATTATAAAAACTAAACAATGTTACACAGAGATGAGAGGAAGTGGAAAGAATGATCACTTCTTTGAGCCTTGCCTCCCCTTTTGACCATATCAGGCAAATCTTTTGGTCCAGTGTTGTATCATGTGATGTCTGTTTAATTTGTTTGTTTGTCTTCTCTGCCTGGTACTGTAGTCTTCCAGTGATCTCGCCTGCTTTATCCAGTTTGACAATGTCGACATCTACACCACCAATGACTACAAACAAAAATACAAAGCTCCCACTGACTTCTGCTTCATACTGAAGGTAAATCTTTACCCTAATGATAATAATGACATGGTCAATGTCAACAGTAAGGACAAAAGACAGCCAGCTGGTTTTCTACCATCTCACCTCTGAGTGAATAATGATGACAGATGATGATCTGTTGACTTACAGCCTTGTCAAAGGCCTCTCTGCTCTGTCTCTGACACATTAACAGTGGTGTCCCTAACCTATTTTAGGAATTAGAGGCAAAAACTTTCCAAAACAAATGTCCAAATCTTCAGAATGCTTCCAAAATCTAAAAACAATTTCAAATGTATTTTCAAATCTGTTCAAAGTTATCTTTCTCTACATTGACTGTTCACTTCTGTGCACCTGTCCTAATAAGTAGGTGTGCAAAAGGACTTTATTTACCTCAAAACTGTAAAACATTTAACAACTAAAAATGTTTTTCAAAAATAGCAAAACTAGCTGATCTGCAGCAAATCGTGTTGTGAGCTTGTAGATTGGCTATCATACACGATGAAACATAGGGCTTAAGTGGTTAAACAAAGCAGTTTTGAACAGGAAGTTACACACTCCCTAGCAGCAGCCTGGTGGTTTGTGTGGTACCTTTGCAGAACGCAACGTGGACTTGGTAAATTCTCTCTGTGAAGGCAGATAAGAGAGACCACGAACGAGAGGAGAAAGAAGGACAGAAGCAGACGGAAGGATAGAGAGAGACAGAGAGGTAGAGAGAACTAAGGGCAGTTGTTCTCAAACCTTTTCACGGACCCCCGTACAAGATTTTTGTTGTTAAAAATGTTTCAGAAATATAAAGAATGTTTCCAAATTTTGCTAGATTTCTATTTTTAAATAGCAGAGGCAAATAGGTTTAAAGTGGTCAAACTGATTTTGACGCTGTATTAACCAATTTTCCCTCAAGGACAATGGTCCTGGCCCTACTTTGAGAACCACTTGCTTTAGGGAGACACATTCTCGGCCTCCACAAACCTTTACGATGTCTTCTGGTGGGCGGTTTCTAACGAACCGGTGAAGACATGGTAATTCCCCCCCAGCCAGACGCAAGTCTGAGCTCTTAAGAGAATGGAACCAGGTGTGGAGGGGTGTCTGCTGGTTGGTCGGAGTGGGGGGCGCAGCCCCTTGTGACGTTAGTGGTTTTCAGTGGAAAGGCCACCCAAGGTCATGAACCGACATCAACTGCGTGACGTGTGGGGGAGGTGAGGTGTGTGTAGAGCAGTGGTTCTAAAAAGGTTTTCATTTCAAGAAAGGAAACCACAACGTTCATTTACATAGAATCAGAAGCTGAACCTCAGAGTGGCCTTTCTCTTTACAGCGAAGATCACAGGTTGGGGAAGTGAGAGATGTTAGGAGAAGTTGACGCTACTGTCATTTTTGCCCACCTACCGTACAGTAAACTGACCTGTTGTCTCTACAGACAGTAAACGGACCTGTTGTTTAAACTGAACTGTTGATTTAACAGTTAATTCTACAGTAAACTGACCTGTTGTTTCTATGATAAACTGACAGATGTTTCTACAGTAAACAGTAAACTTTAGGAGGCTAGCCATCCAGAAGAGGATCCTTGTCCAGGCTTAATCTTGCAAACCGCTGGACCGATTAGCACCATATTACTTGAGCACACTGCCAGTAGACTAACCTTCATGCATTGTATTTCTCACATGTGCCTTTATTTAAATTATTAACTTTAGTTTAAATAATGGAAGTGGATGGCTGTCGGATCATTGTGAAGCCTTGCCCAGCTATGGAGTCATACATCATAGATAGTATGTATGACTGAAGTCACAGACTGGTCAGTGGCCACATGAAGACTGAGATCCACATGAAGCCACACCATTATTAGTCTTGTTTCTGTGACTCAGAGCTTATAGTCAAAGTTCACTATTCCTACATGACAACATCTGTGTCAGTATGCATTCACATACCTGGTTCTGTATTGGCTACATATGGAAGAACGTTTATTCCTTCAATATAGCTTGTATGTAAAGCCAAAGTCTTTGTTATGGTTGTAAATTATTTGCCTACAGTACATTACAGTGCATTTATAGTTTGGCCATGTGCGTGTTGCTCTCTGCTGGCATATTGAAGAACTGCAATAGTACTAATATTAACTAATACTGACATCATACTGTACTAACCATCATACTGACCATAATATTGACATGACTCTGACATCATACTGACCATGATACTGACGATGATACTGACATCGTATTAACCATGATACTGACCAGGATACTGACCATGATTACTGACCCTTGACCTATGCTATTTTCCCAGCATCCCCGCATCCAGAAGGAGTCTGAGTACATCAAGTTCCTATGTTGTGAAAACGAACACACACTGTCCTTGTGGGTGAACTCCATCAGAATAGCCAAGGTTAGAAACACCACTGGAACATACAGGAAAACATACTCATATTTTCAAACTGCAAAATAGACAATCTACAAGCTCACAATGCATCACGATTCATTCTGAGCTTGTAGTTCGGTGGTCTTCAGTGGTTAAATAAAATAAAAGCTGGTGTGAATAGAGGCAAACATCTTAACAATACACCAATCCCTTTGCTACTCTCTCACACGTACACAAACCATGAACCATTAAAGTAGATTGGTATCACAAAGTAGTAAGTACAAAGACCATTGTACGAAGTATAAATCACCATCACTCACTGACCATTCACATCTATGTAATATTGGCGTTATAACTCGTTCGCAGTAGCTAATAACTTCAGCAATATTTTATTATTGGTCATGCCTGTCAGGTCTTTCAAGAGATCTTATTTGGAATGGGTCAATGAGAATCTTCATTTGTATCTCATTTAATGATAATGTGTGTGTGCGTGTGTGTGTGTGCGTGTGTGTGTGCGTGTGCGTGTGCGTGTGCGTGTGTGTGTGTGTGTGCGCGTGCGTGCGTGCGTGTGTGATATAGTATGGTTCCAGCCTGTATCGGAACTACCAGACTGCAGTGAAGAGGACCTCAGCTGTGTTCTCCACTTTCGGCAGCCTATCAGCGATGAGGCAAACCACACCTTCCACAGTCCCGAAAGGTAAAGCCTACAACCGCACTGAGCACGACCCAGGAAATGAAGGATGGGAGTCAGTTATGTTCAGAGAGAGAGGGAGAGAGAGAGAGATTGATTAAGCACTAGGTTAACTTCTTTTTTAATAAAATATACTTTTTTGGGGGGTCGCTAATGAATCAGGGCAGCTCTGCAAAGAGAGAGAGAAAGACAGACAGACAGACAGACAGACAGACAGACAGACAGACAGAAAGAGAGAAGCGATTGTTGTGATGAACAAGAAGACCTCTCGAATATACTGTATAGTGCAGAGCCAATGTGTGTATGCGTCGGCACGGTTTGTAGTTCCTGAACTTTAAATCACAGAGCTTATACATTGGTTAGGAATCTAGAGACTTGATTTTACACAGACAATAGTGTAAACATTTTGCCCACAATTTAGAAATGGGGGGAATCTTGAAATGTCGCTCTAACCACCTTCACATTTCTTCATTCAGATTCCACATGTCTGCCTGGTGCAGCTGTAATTGAAAATGTCATAAAACACTTATATTCTTACAGAGAAAATGCGAGAGGGTTACATATAGAGGGGGAGAAGATGGGGAGGTAGTCAGAGGGAAGAAACTGGGATAAGCCAAATGGGAAGAAAGGGAGGTGAGAGAGATAGAGACGGGGGGGGGAGAGACAAATCCTGGTTGAAGAAATGTCTGGAATATAAGAACAACATCCTGAAAACTCACGTCATCATTTGATCATAATTCTGTTCTCTTCACAGAGAATACCAACGGTCAGCAAACGTTGCCTCCTCCCCCATCTGCCGGCAATATTGACGACCAATCAGAACCACTGTCAGACTTTCTCCCTCCACCTCCCCCGGACCTCCTCTCCTCATGAAAGGAGTCTCATTCAAGATAAATACATAGCCCTCAACGGGTGGCAAACATTATTTTCAAATATATCATTTTATGGGGGGGGTTACATTTTGTATTTCAAATATAGTTTTAAATTATGAGTTGCAGATGTCCCTCTGCCTTGCTCTTATTCTGTCTTAGTGAAACAGGAGTTTCCAAGCAAAGTCTGTTGTTTTGTGATATTAAGAGAGGAACAAGTGTGTAGTTGTTTAACACCCTGGGTTTGAACCCCGGTCTCCCATGTGGGAAACCAAACAGCTACCGCTAATTCAAAGGGGAGTCCCTCTTTTGCAAAGGGAGATATCAAGACTCTGGACTATTATGCTACATAGCATCAGTACAGCAAAACATTAAAGTGAGGACTTTGATGCATGCGTGATTGCAGTGCCTGTATTGGCACTGCCCATAGTGCAAGCAAGTGTTGTCTAAAATAATATAACTGAAAGTGATGTGATAGTCCAATATGTTATTACAACATGTTGTAAAGATGTTAACGACTTGTATGAGAGAGTGTTGTCCTTTTTAACTGCAGTTTATGATTTATTTGACTTCGTCGTAATAGCTGCAAGCAGAGGGATTCTTAATGTGGTTTATTTATTCTTTAACATATTTATTTGTATCTGTTGGACAACATTTTGAAAATACACATCAAAGTAGCTTTTCAATAAATATTAATTATTATGTAGGTCTGGATCTCTCCATCAGTAAGTAAACCAGACTGGGTCCAATAACGGGGTGACTACGATAGGTGGATCTGGAACTTCATATGGTCAGTCACTGCAGTCATCATCAGTGACATTCACTTCCCTTGGCTTGGCTCTGAAAGAGTTTAGCTGATGACGTCATCTGTGCCCAAATTTGGCCAATCCAAGACCCATTGACTTCAATAAAACGTCCATACTGACCCATGATACTGATAAGATACTGACCATGATACTGACCAGAGTACTGACATGATACTGACATGATACTGACCATGATACTGATATGATACTGACCATGATACTGACCATGATACTGACCATGATACTGTCATGATACTGACCATAGTACTGACATGATACTGACCATAGTACTGACATGATATTGACATAATAAATGTTTCAAAAAGTATAGAACATTATGTGAACAACGATGATTGGGATTCTACTTTACAGTGAACAGCACAAGACATTTGGCAATATTAGCTCAGATAGTCAGACTGACAGACCCTCTTATACTGTAGATGGTTTAGCCTTTCATAGCCACACCGAAAACAAGACAGGCCGCTCAGTTGATTGTTTCAATGAGCTGTTTATTACAAAAGGACTGTACATAAATTTCAATGAACACATCATATGTACAAACCAAGAGGAGAAGACAAATATTGGATCCTGTTCCTGTGAACATTTAAGTTACAGTTTTGTTTACGTTTCATCATAAGAAAACACACATAGAAGAAAGGCGCCTTGAGTCGTGATGCCCTGAAATGCTAGACGTTAAGTGGTAAACATTACAAAGTTCTGCAAGTGAGTGGTCATCTCATGGTTTCTCTAGGAAAAAAGTATAAATAAATCAAATACAACTGCTAGCAAACCGTTAACTAGAAATGCAACAGGTAGAAAAAGTCAGTTCCTCACCAAAATTACCTTCGGAGATGTGGGAAAAAAATACAATCAATGATGGGATGTGATAGCAAATCATTCCCAATAATACATGAAATGTACTGTTCATATCGACTAGCTTTGCATTATAAAGAATTCTACACTAGCATGTGTGAGAACCTCAAATCCTGTAACCACAAATGGATTCTAGAGGTTCCAAAGACAGATACCAAAAACTGCATGTGCCATTTCCTCAAGATTGCAATACTCCACTCAGAATACACACTGTACTGTAGGAGGAATTTAATTCCAAAATATACAGTATTGTATATACACCTTGAAAATAAGTAATTGTTCTATCTAGCCTATTTCTTAAAGTCCAAAACTGTATTAAACTGAAAACTGTATTCTTAGAAATGTAGTTTTATGAGCAAAGTTCCTAAGAAAATCCGTAAAAACAAAAGTAACATATAATAATATTTTAGTTCAATAATAACATTTAAATAATAATTCAATAGTAACCAAAAGTGAGTTTTAACCTCCTGTCCATAATCATTAACACGCAGGTATGGCATGTCTCACATTAACATTATATTGAAATGATTGCCTTTTATTCCACAAAGTTTATTTTGCATTTGAGGTCTTTGTTAGAAAACAAGACAATCTGTAAGTATTATAAAAATGTTATAATACTTTTGTTAATGTATTCAGTGATGTATAATTCCCATGTGGCATAAACCTTTTGTGTACAAACTAAAACTAATCTATAATGTAGTACATTTGAGCATGTATCCATGCCAGATCACGCGGTTGCCTACATTCACTATGATTAAAAAAAAGCATGATTGAATGAGGTTACATTCAAAACCGTTGAATGTTTACCCTTTGTTACAAAACGTGGAGACAGAACACATTCAGTACAATATTGTCTATAGGTACAGTAGACCAGCCTTGTACTGAGGTTGTTATGGTACAGTAGGTGATTACGGTTACTGAGCACCAAAGTAAAGCACCATACCAGTACTGGAAACACTAGAAGATAACTAATCTAATGCTGTTATGGTTAAGCCAGACTTATACTTCATTGTACGCCGGAAATAGACGATAACGGCATAGAAATGAAGTATTAGTAGAACTCTTACAAGGCTTAAATGCAACTCTGGTGTTGTGATCGAAGCGATAATGGAAAGGAAGCCATCAATCTCGGATGAATGTTCAGTGCAGCTATTCCAAGACAACGGGAAGAAAAAAAAGAAACGCGACAATGAAAACACACAAAATTCACTTCTTCCTCTTCTTCACATTTGCTTGTTTGAAGCGATACACATCCTCAGGGACCTTTTGCTACAGTGGCTGGACAGCATATTAACTAAATAGATCAGCGACGATAAAGTGGTCAAAATGACGCAGTCATGATTCTTTGTAAAAAAAAAAAAAGTGTGTTAGCTAAAGGTAAAATGGCACTGTGAGTGATAAATAACAGACTAAAGAAAAGGTTGGTTTTGGAGCTCAAAACCATCCAATCTTGGCATCTCCTCATTTCCGACTGACCCATCTCCATTGACACTGATGGAAACTCACAGGTGAAACACTCTACAAACAAATGTACTGGTAGCTTCTCACATTACAGTATATACAATTTATAGACAAAAAGAACTTCACCAGGAACAAGCAACTTAAACGGGTCATATCTTTTGTTTTTGTGTTTTTTTTGTAATGCATTCTATATAATCATTAGTATACCCTTTTTTTAACATCAATGGATTCCTCAACCACACAACCGGCCCCCATTTCTCTGACCGCTGACACCGACGCATAGCATAGTCAATAGATAGCTCAAAGTTGTTTTGTTTTTTTAACCCCTTTAACATTAGCAACATAGACAATGACGATATCAAACATTCTGTCATGTCTATCTACAGTATTGTTGATGTTTGTTCCATTTTGTTGTTGTTGTTGTTGTAGACAAAGTCAGACCATTGTTTTTATTTGTGACAGGACTGGGGTGCGGCGTAGGGCATTTTTGGTCTGCTGGTCTACAGTGGAAAATAAAAGAATGGAAATCAAATTTTGCAAGCCAACTGGCACGGTGTCATGTGAATGTCATATTCATGTCCATCAAAGTTTTCCTTCAATCCGTAGCAAACATGACCATTCAAAACTCTGTATCGTGACATTTCGGCCTTGACGAGTTCTAGCCCTGCTGTGCTACCCGAATAAGAAGCATTTTAATCTTTTGCTTCTAAAAGAATCTGACTCTGACTGGTAGAAATAGCCCATTCGTTTGTCTTTTAAAAAACCAACAGACCTTGTCGGTTGGACTTCCCTAGACACACAAGCCTTCATTGTGGGATCTCATACGACTTTTGAAAAGAACAAATACTACAACATGGCACTTGATTCGAAATGGTGGCCGCATGAACTGTTGTCACTGTTGGGTTTTTGCTTTACAGTACGTCTTCACGGTTTTAGCTGTGTTCATAAACGGAGGCTCGTGTTTTGTTTGTTTTTTGCCTTAGTCGGCGTAGTGCATGATGGACTCCACGTAGTTTCCAGGGAAGAGTCCCGTGACGCCGTTGGAGACCCCTTCGTACCAGCCGTCATCGTTCTTCTTGATGATGTAGATGATGGCTCCTTCCATGAAGGACAGCTCGTCCTCCTTGTCCTTGGAGTAGTCGTAGATGGCCACCACTGGAGGGGGGAGGGGGGGGGGATGACGACACACACATAGTCAAGGTCCGAAAGCATTGAGACAAAGTGTTTACACATCATTTAAAAAATCTGAGAGTTTGGGGCGCCAGGCACGTACCACAAAGTGGTGGAAAAAGTACTCATGCAATACTGCAATGTAGAAGTACTCTGTTACAAGTAAAAGTCCGGAATTCAAAATTTACTTAAAAGTGCAATATTTGCGTCCGAGATGTAGTGGAGTAGAAGTAAAAGCACTGAAAATTGGAAATACTCCAGTAAAGTAAAAGTACCTCAAAATTGTACTTAAGTACAGTACTTGAGTAAATGTACTTTATTCGTTAATGTTACTTTACACCACTGGTACCACATAATGATAATGAATATATTTGTATAGCACTTTCCAAAGAGTTACAAAGAGTTACATCGATCTGATGCCTGACAGCGAGACAATGTCCCTCCCGGGCCCAGTGGACATTTGCTGCATATCACTGCCAGACTCTCATTCCCTGTTTCCTGTCTCTCGACACTGTGGCTATCAATAAAGGCAAGAAAGACCCCCAAAATAACCGTCAAATCAAATGTTAGATCCACATGGGAACGGCGTGGCTGCAATGTGGATCTCCGACTTCATGAAGCCAGCCTGTGTCAGTTGTCTCTGACATATCTATGACATATGACTCAAGATTTTGGCGGGGTTTCAAGCAGATCTAAGCCCCTTTGACTTCCATAAAAAAGTTTGATATATTTCAAAACAATAAAATGTGAAAGAAATTAGTGGAGGTTTTAAGCTAGCCCACTGATCAGTCCAGTGGCTTGCGAGATTAGCTCCGGACGCACAGACAGACAGACAGACAGACCGACCGACCCTCCTATAGATGGCTAGCCTCCTGCAGACAGAGCCACGCCATAAAAATACTCTGTCAATTCTTCCCCTAAAAGCCAGATGTACTTACTGTACATTACTCAGTTTGAGAACTAATTTCTGTCACGATCCCTGTCCTGTTGTGATTTTGTGTTCCTTTTGTG
Organism: Gymnoscopelus microlampas; assembly: GCF_963454915.1. Taxonomy (NCBI): domain Eukaryota; kingdom Metazoa; phylum Chordata; class Actinopteri; order Myctophiformes; family Myctophidae; genus Gymnoscopelus; species Gymnoscopelus microlampas. The sequence continues at coordinate 39,799,582 of NC_139942.1, read as the reverse complement.
TTTGTTAGTTATGGTTGGTGTTTAACTTTTCAGTTGTGTTCCTTTGATTGTGAAGTAATGTGTCTTCCTCGTTTCTTAGTTTTAGTTTTGCATTACACTTGTGTATCTTTATTTTGTAGTAATGTTCTAGAGTCTCCTGGTTTCCTCTGTTGCTGCTGTTACCTGTCTTGTCTCACCAGTCCTGCGATTAGACAATGTTTTGCACCCGTATCCTTTTAGTTGTAGCCTATCCCTGTGTTGATTGTCTGTGGAGTTCACCTGTGTCCTGTTAGTCCTTGTGCCTATTTAAACTCCCCTGTTTCGATTGAGTATTGATGCCAGGTTCCAAGTTGCAGTCATAGTGGTCTATATTGATCCTGTATTGAATGAACTTAGTTAGTTACACCACTGTTTCTTGGTGCCATTTCTCTGTTTTTTAAAACGATCAAGAGCTCCTCTCTGACTTTATAAGGACACTTCATTTACTTCAGTCTATTACCTTTACTTTTCAAATCAGACTGACATCAAGCTATCATCACAGCTTAAAACAGTTTGCATCACCAACAGCAGGAAAGTGCATCCAGGAAGAACTAAACTTATTGTATTTGGTACCAAATACGAGTTCCAAGCACTTCCACAATTTCCAGAATCTCTCAGCAGAATCTCTCAGCACTGCCTTAAATATGTAATGATGTTAGTAGGAATAAACACAGAAGTACCCGGGAGGAAGTGTACTAACAAAGGGGAGGAGCCAAACCGAGTTCCTGTTTTAACAAAAAAGAAGGTGGTGCCCCAGACAAAAACAAAGGAAAAAAACAAACATTTTTTCCTCTTTATAAACAAATGTTTTCCCCGATTGCAATTTCCATAATGAATTCCAAATGCCTTCAGTTTTTACCAGACACTCACCTTTCTCTACATAAGCCTTGGGGGCCCACTGGGGGTCCCCGTCGGCGTAGGGGTCGCTGTAGTGCACCACCGACGCGTCCTCTTCACCATCATAGTCGACAGGCGGAGGTGGGGGAGGAGGCGAAGGCTCCTCAAACATGGCCACGTCCTCAGGGGGAGGTGGGGGAGGTGGCGCTGGGCTGTCTGTAACTGGTGGACAGCAGGCGAAGAGAGGGGAGAGAGAAAAAAACGCGATGGACAGCAAGGTTAGGTTATAGAGGGGACTCGTTTGTCTCAATTATCGTACCGTATCGTTATTTACTCTGTTGTCCCTCTGTTGATGATGCGCCCCGTGCAGCAGCGTGCAACTTACCACGATGGTGTGTATGGGGGTGGGGGGGGGGGCATTAATGTCCCAATGATTGATCCCTGTTCTGACCAAGATAAATGATTCTGCTCAGCAACAGATTGCCTTTACACGCATGTAATAGTTTGACTGTCCACCAGAGGGCAGCTGAGCGCTAGGGCACTGCCACTGTCTTTCTATGACTCATCATCAATATGACTTAAAGAAGAATGTACAGCAATACTGCTGCTACATTCAGCACCGGGACTTGTAGGGGTTATCAATAACGTCATCTTCTCAAGAATACAGGATGTGAGTGATATTTTTAGACTTCCAAACGTGCCCACCCAGATGTTTCTCGGTTTCAGTGGCTTCTGTAGGTGTTTTTGAACATATCTTTATCTATGGCTTTCATCAGCAATATAAAAAAAATACTCTTCACTCTGAAAGACGGAGTTAACCGCTTAAGACTTAAATACTTCATTGTACATAAAAATCTAAAAATAGATGATTTTTCTTTTTCTTTTAATTGCAAACAAATATTTTTTTAATTAAAATGCGAGAAATTTTCAGACATTTTATTTTGTGTCTATAATGACATCCCCAAAATAGGGAAACCAGGTCTTAAGTAGTTAAGGGGTGAGCTGAGAAACGCTGGCTTGTCGGTACACTGAGAGCAATTTCAGAACGACACTTAGCCCTAACAGGTCATTCAGTGTAACTGTGCAGTGGTGGAAGAACCACTCACATTTTGTACTTAAGTAAAAGTAGCAATACCACACAATGTAGAAATAAAGTAAAAGTACCAGTATTCAAAATGTACTTGAGTTAAAGTACAAATCAAAATATGCTCAAGTACTAAAAGTAAAAGTACTCATTATGCACAATGTCACAAGTTTCCAAATGTATAAAATCATTTGAAAATGGCAGATTTACAAGCTTTTTCAAGTAAGAGTGGAGTAAAAAGAGCCATATTTGCCTCTGAGAAGTAATGCAGAGTAGAGTATTGAAAATTGGAAATACTCCAGTAAAGTAAAAAATACCTCAAAATTGAACTTAAGTACAGTACTTGAGTACATGCACTTAATTACTTTCCACCACTGCGACTATGTCGCCCATTCTGCGCACGTGCTGTGCATGCCATCTAACTAATTCATAGTCCAGTTGTTGAATTAACCACAGGGCCAGTGTTTCCAGCCAGCAGAGGGGGGGGGGGGGTCAGGGGGGGTTGACTGATTCCCCTGGTTCCATGAAATATGCACACGCAGTTCTACAGGTTAAAGCTGCTGACAGGAAAGCTCAGGTTTTGTTTTACAGCACTTGCAGCGCTCCGGTGCACTGCAGCAGCTCAAGGTGTTTGACGCGTGTTTTCTCAAGACGGAACATGAAAAAAAAACGAAAAACAACATTGTAATACTAGTTAGCATATCGTTGCTGTCGGGGCAGAAACCTTCTATCTCCATATTTGAACTTTTTGTGTTTCTTCGCAAATGAATGCCCTACTAGATCAAAAGAAACACGGCACGAAGCTACGTGTTTTGAGCTTGTAGATCTGCTGCTTTTGCTACTTTTGAATTTCAATCCTGAAAAGTAACAGTTTTGGACATATGAGGTTTCCACCCGACAGAGACGATATCCATCATCCTCTTTAAGCTCAATAACACATTTGGTTGGGTAGACACAGCAAGATACCGACGTAAATGGATGAAAACATCATTTAGCCAGGTACACATCCAACTCTGCTTAGGGCTTGGATATATACTTCGTTGCGTGCGGTGTCACTCACCAGAAATAGCCGATATACAACCTCACAAGGTGCACGCAGCGCGACACGTTGTGAGCTTGTATATCAGCTATTTTAAGTGCACGACACCAGCACGCAACTAAGTAAGTATAAATCCAGCTATAGTGATTATATTGTACATAACCTCCTGAGGTCGAAGGTACGAGAAACACATATCTGAACCTTTTGCACAAAGTACATAGCAGACTGACACGTCTTTAACGTCTGGGTGAGAGTTCCGGGTAGATTTCAGACTGAGGCAGACGGCGATCCGAGAGGTAGCAGCATCGGTGCGTCAGGCCACCAACGTCACGGCGCGTTTCCACGGTGAAGTGAGAGCAAGGGACGCACGCACGCGCGCAGCCACGCACGCCGCACTCTGTTGCCATGGCAGCAGACAGACATCAGAGGTAGACGTGCGCACACATCACGCACAGGCGTTCAGGAGCGTGCATGAAAAGTGCGCGAGTGTGCACACGACACGCACGGCCCCAGATAGTGGCGGCGGCGAGAAGGCGTGGCGCGTGGCGATTCGAGGTAGTGATCGGGAATGGCAGAGTGACGATAAGAGATATGAGTGAATATGATGATGATTCTGATATTGGTATAACCGGATGTATAGGTGTGTGTGTGTGTGTGTGTGTGTGTGTGTGTGTGTGTGTGTGTGTGTGTGTGTGTGTGTGTGTGTGTGTGTGTGTGTGTGTGTGTGTGTGTGTGTGTGTGTTTGTGCGCGTGTGCGTGTGGACTCACTGCTCTCCTGCATTCTTGCCACAAAGCCGGTCAGTGGTATCTGTGGGGTCAGCTGCACCATGGGAGGAGGAGGGGGCGCCACAGACACTGGAGCAGCAACATACAGATACACAGACACAGCAACAGACAGACAGAGAGAGAGAGAGAGAGAGAGAGAATGAGGGAGACAGAGACAGTGAAGATAGAGAGAGACAGAGTGACAGCGACGGAGACAGAGAGTGAGTGAGGGAGTTTGAGAGACAGACACAGACAGAGAGAGAGAGAAAGAGAGAGAGAAGACAGATGGAGAGCCAGACAGGGAGGGAGAAAATAGAAAAAACATCAAAGCTTGTAAGCGAGCAGCAAACGGGTGCAGTGAGCGTTGCCGAGCAGCCTATTAGACTATGAGCCTGAATGCTGCTGGACCAAACACCACCGTTCTCCCTCTCTTTACATTCATTCAGCTAAAGAGTAGTAGGCACACATCAAAATCCTCTATGTTAATGTACCTCAGAGTGAAACAGAACCGCTCAGAGTTACATTAACATTGAGGATTTAACTGTTTAATCATCTCTCAGGCTCAGTAAAACACCTCTCGTCAGCATCTGTTCTCTTAGTCACAGATGCCAATAGCTGGCAGACGACAATAGACTGCTGCTGCTGCTGCTACCGGTAAACGACTTGCACTCACTGTGCTTCAAAGAAACCCAAAAATAATTAGTGTAGCGAGGCGACAGCTCCACTGACGCAGCAGAGAGAGGGGGAGAGAGAGAGAGAGAGAGAGAGAGAGAGAGAGAGAGAGAGAGAGAGAGAGAGAGAGAGAGAGAGAGAGAGAGAGAGAGAGAGAGAGAGAGAGAAGCCTTGTCAGCATAGGAGCGTTTTGCACAGGTATAGCGTCCACGATGCCAAACTGTTGTTGAGAGAGCTCCTTAAAGGCAAGATTTGTAAAAAGAAAAATAATTCTAGTTCTTCTTCACCAAAGAAGAACTTTACAACCCATCGCCCAATCAGCAGGCCTTTTACCAGGCTGCCAAGGAGCTGGAATTATTTGTTCACAAAAAAATAATTGTGGAATATACGTGGAACGATTGACATATAGACAGATACGTGTACATATCTGTAGACAGACAGACAAGTACAAACCCTAGCCTTTGCTCTAAACACACTGTTTCTCAGTGTAGGGCCCGGGGACCACCAGGCATCTAAATGGACCCTAAGGGTCCATTAGGTTCCATGTGTACACTCAGTACAAGTTAAATTAACACTGAGGATTTTACAGTGTAGGTCCCAGAGATTATTTAAACTCTTTGTCACGGTCCGCTCCGCGGGCCGTGGACTCATTGCCCTTATATGGTCGTGGACACTTTAGGCCTGTTCTTTAGGACTGTCACGGTCCGCTCCTCGGGCCGTGGACTCTGACTTTATTATTTAGACCTTCCTGCCCTTATAAGGTCTTGGACTTATTAGGCCTTTGTTCTGTTCTGTACCTAGTCTTGTTATTCTGTTACGCTGTTGTTGTTGCCCTGCGTTTGTTCTAATCTGTACCTTATTTTGTAGTCTTGTTTCCTGTTCTGCTTAGTTATTGTTACCTGTCTTGTCTCACCTCCCTGTTGATTAGTCATGTTCTCCTCCTGTGTCCTCTTAGTCCCTCAGCCTATCCCAGTGTTGATTGTCTGTTGAGTTCACCTGTGTCTTATTATTTCCCTGTCTATTTAAACCCTGTGTTTGCTGCCTGTTCTTGCTTGTTCATTGTATTATGTTGCGTGCTGTTACATCCTGAGTTCAGTCCCGTGCCTGTATTATTACCTTTTGAGTTATTTAAACCGACCAGTTCTGCCTCTGTCTCTCCTGCACGTGGGTCCTACAATCCTGCCCTGACTCAAACCGTGACACTCTTTAAGACCGGGAACGCATCTGTGTGTCATTTTTAGATTTCGTTGGGCTATTCAAAATTAGCAGATCTACAACCCATAGCGCGGCACCGAGTGCCGCACTATGAGCTTGTAGATCTGCTATTTTTGAAAAATCATGAAAAGTTGTGCAAATATTTGTTTTTTAAAAGAAATTGGCGGACATTTATAACTCAAATCTTTGCTTCTGGGGGTTCGATTACAAATGTTCGCTTTAAAAAATATATAATCCAAGATTTTGCCACGAATTTTCACGATTTTTCAAAAATAGCAGATCTACAAGCTCATAGCGCGCCACTTGGCGCTATGTATAAAAAAGAAATATATCAAAATAATGGAAGTCTGTGGCCTAATTGCGTTTCAAACTGGGGATGGTTGAAATTCATAAGGTTGAGAACCACTGCTCTAACAAGCAACCCTGCCCACAGACATGATGTCACACAGCCAGGCCCGTCTGGTCTGGTCCAGACGCACTGTGATGTCTTCATGAATCATGATCAGTGTGACTTTCCCCCCGCGCACACATTGTTGTACAACTATACTGCTGCATGTAACACCTGGGCTCGTTTTATCCACAATACAGGATGCGATGTTTTTAGATGCAGCCTGCGAAACCCCCTACATAAAACACAGGCTTCTTAACCATAGTAGTTTTTCTTTTCTCTCTAATAGTTTGAAATATCTTTAAATAACGGTGCAGATTCTAGAGCTTTTTTTAAATAGTGATAGTAAGTTAGTTAATTGTATAGTTTCAATGTACAGATTATTAATTCTTTGATATTATACGGTTTAGACTGATGATAGTTTCTTGGTTTGCCTATGATCCTTGATTACTATCTCTAGGCATTTGATGTATTACCTCGTGTTTACCTTGCTTACTGTAAATTGCTCTGGATCAAATGCGTCCGCTAAATGCCTAAATTGTAAATTGTTAACATCGCCTTGATATCAATGTAGGTAAAAACCAACCAGAAATCATCCCTTAACTCAGTGATATACGATCCGATTGGCAATCGCGGATGCTCTCATGAGGGCACGGACTGCAGCTGGTAACGGCCAACAGACAAAGACACACGCGCATCTCTGCTTCACATTCTTTTTTTGTTTTACCCTGGGCTTGACCTTGTGTTAGAGGAGTGTTTTATGCTCTGGGGGGGAGGGGGTTAACCATCTAACTAATTCATAGTCCGGGTTGTTGAATTAATCAAGGGCCCCTTGGGGGCGATTTCTCCAGTTCAGCGATTTCTCCAGTTCAGCGCAGGTGAAAGCTGCTGACAGGAAAGCTCAAGTTGTTAACGCTGAATGCTTCTAGTAAGACCACTTCACTCCCAGAATTCCAGTACGTCCGGTCCAGAGCTATAGCTCATAAATCCACTGTAATGGAAGGTCTTCACGCCCACTGGACACAAATGTCTTATTATTCTACCCATGTCCAATCACAGCTACACTATATGAAGAAAGCAGGGCTGGGAAATGAAAATAGTTTTATGACCAGTGAAAATAATTCATAAAAGTAATCTCCACTCCATCTCTCTTATTGTTTATTTGTGTTAACCACTGGCTCACAAGCATACAATGCGTCGCATTGGGATGCGTTGTGACTGTGAGCTTGTAGATCACAAAGGTTTTGTACGTTTTGACAGTTTTTGACATCTATGACATGCCCAAAATAGGGACATCAGGTTGAAAGTAGTTAAGGATGTACAGTACATCAGTATAGGGGAGAAAAAGACATTGAGATATGCCTAAATATGGTTACGATGTGTCATGATATCTTGGTATTTATCGATACTATTGTGCTGTGCTGACTGGAGATGGCATTAAATCCCAGTTAAGTCCCAGTTCAGACATTGAAATGTCTGTTCCCAGACTAAACCTCCTCCTCTGCACCGGTGTCCATGCCAAGGAAGATGTCTGTGTATGCAGTGGGAAGCCATTAGCGTCATGGATGCTGAGGTAAATCTCTGCTGCTCTGTCTGACTGCTACTTTAATCGTTGTATGTGTGTGTGTGTGTGTGTGTGTGTGTGTGTGTGTGTGTGTGTGTGTGTGTGTGTGTGTGTGTGTGTGTGTGTGTGTGTGTGTGTGTGTGTGTGTGTGTGTGTGTGTGTGTGTGTGTGTGTGTGTGTGTGTGCGTGCGTGCGTGCGTGCGTGCGTGCGTGCGTGCGTGCGTGCGTGCGTGCGTGCGTGTGTGTACAAATGTTAATTTGTGTAGGACTGCAATTATCAATTGTTTTGCTCAATTTGCTGTCTGCCTCCATCTATCTCTGTGTTTTCACTTTGAGGAACAATGCCTCTGCAAAGCACGTTATTATAACTGTGTTGTTTTCAATAGCACTTTATAAATGATTCATAGCACTTGGGCCCATTAAAAACCTTTACTTATCACATTCTAAAAAACAAACACGTGCTGCAGCTTCATCACTGACCACCTCCCTTTCATAAGTGGCCTTGACTCTCCATGCCGGCTGAGAACAGTGGTTCTCAACCTTTCCAGGCCGCGACCCCCTAAAATAATCATATTTGAACTGGGGACCCCTCCACTCTGACAGGCACTTGGAATTGTAGGAGTTGAGGCATTACATTTTGTTTGACTCGATTCCACATATAAATATATTTTGAAAATAGCAGATCTTTGCGAGGCGTTGTGAGCTTGTACATCGTCTATTTTCATAATTTCTGCTGTTTTCTTTTATTATTTGACAATTTGGCCAATGCTTGACCAGTTATTAGAGTATAGTTTGTTGATTACTTTTGACGTAATAATGGTATTTTTTCATTTCATTTTAGATACATTTTTTGAAGTCTTAAAAGTCCTTAAATTGTCACTTTACTGTCATCTGGGGACCCCCTCAAAATCGTGTGGTGACCCCCCTGGGAGTCCCGACCCACAGGTAGAGAACCACTGGCCTAGACTCACAAGTCACGACTCTAAACTCTTCGCTCGACTAGAGACTGAGGACAATCTCCCAGCTTTCAGCCAAAGTCTTTAGGGCATTATTTCATATTTTGAGTGGTGACATGATTGGTTTCCGAAGCAGTAGGGCCAGACTAGTAACGCCAGACTACCCATAGGCTACATCACTGTTTGCCAAACACTGGGCCGGGACCCATTTCTGGGTCGCGAGTAAATATACCTTTATTTTTCGTTTCCTATATTTTGGTTTTAATTATTATTATTTAAAAAAGATCTCCAAAAACAGTACTGAAAATAGCAGATCTACAAGCTCACAATGCGTCTAATTGCGACGTATTGTGAGCTTGTAGATCAGCTATCTTCACTAGTTTGGGTCTTGGGGGAGACATTGTCTTTCTCTTTTGGGTCTCCAGCTAAAAAGTTTGGGAACCACTGAGCTAGACGCCAGCGTTTCATCATTGAATAAAACCGTTAGGTTGGTACAGTATGGCAGTGGTTCAAGGACCGGCAAATTGATGTGTTTGGCTGCGGAAGGACCCCCTCATCGGAAAAGGTTTCGTGCCAGGGACCACCAGAAGAGAAGATTTATATAAAAAACCAAAAAAAATGTATTCGAAATTTTCCAAACATTTTCAATATTTTTCCAAAAATGTCATAAATAGCAGATGTACAAGCTTGCAGCACGGCACGAAGTGACGCGCTGTGAGCTTGTACATCTGCTATTTATGAATAGCCAACGTATAAATGGATAAAGTGGTTAAAATTATTGTGATGCTATATTAACTACTTTTGCTGGGGACCCCCTGGAAACCCTGGACCCCCCAACCCGGACCCCACTTTGAGAACCAACACAGTAGATGAGAGTACACCTAAACAGTACCTGAGTTCTGGGGGGGGTAGGCGCCAGGGCCCCCGTTGAGGTGGGGCTGCTGGGAGACAGAGAACTGGGAGTTGACGGAGGGGGCGCGGCGGTAGGTGCCCGTGGCCGACACCATGGATGCCGAGGACGAGGTGGTGGACGAGGAGTTGTGGCGGGAGATCTGGCGCGAGATGGTGCCGAACTGTGACATGGGGATGGGTCCCAGACCAGGACCCTGGGGCACAGAGGCTGCTGCTGACACGGAGAGAGAGAGAGAGAGAGAGAGAGAGAGAGAGAGAGAGAGAGAGAGAGAGAGAGAGAGAGAAATTAGTTAAAGGATTAGTTTACCCAAAACATGACTTCTTTTTTTGTTTTTGTCGCATTCCTAAGCCAATAATTCGGTCATCAAATTATTGGCTTAGGAATGCAACAAAAACAAAGAATTCTCCATGAATTCAACAACCTTTGCTTCGTGTCACTCCCTGTCTCTCTCTCCCTGTTTCCTGTCTCTCTATCTATACTGTGTACGTACTGTCAATAAAAGGCAGAAAAGCCCCCCCCCCCCCCCCCCCCACAGAATCCTGCGTGTTAATTTAAGTACATTTTGCAGTGTCAGGTGCGATGATGAGATAGGGTTGACGTGAAGGTTGGGTGGGGATGGGTGTGAAAAATGAAAGAACTGTGTTCTCTTTATTTATAGATCAAATAAAGAACACATATTGGTTCATTTCCTGTCCACCGGTTGCGTATATTTCAAGACCCTAAAGGAAATAACGGGCTAAAATCATCTAGTCTCTAGCGCTCTGTTGCATCCCCTTTTAACCTGTGTCCCATTCCAGTAAATAAATACATATGAAACATGCATTGTTTACTTGTGTAATTAAGTAATAGTTCAAAGTTAGTTTGCAGATATCGGGGGACTTTACCTTGGCCCATACTGGGTGGAGAAGGGGTTGGGACAGCCAGAGGAACACCCACAACACTGCTGCCTCCGCTGTTCTCCCTACCACCACTACCCCCACTGCTACCACTACAGAGAGAGAGAGAGAGAGAGAGAGAGAGAGAGAGAGAGAGAGAGAGAGAGAGAGAGAGAGAGAGAGAGAGAGAGAGAGAGAGAGAGAGAGAGAGAGAGAGAGAGAGAGAGAGAGAGAGAGAGAGAGGGAGAGTCACATAGCCACAATAGCTGGAACACACATCCAACAGAATCTTTACAGGCAAACCTTTGAAGATCCGTTCTACATACACATAGGAATAGGAATACACCAACCAGTTGCATGTAGAGCACAGACAGTTATAAATAGCTGATGTACATACAAGCTCACAACACATCACATCCGTGACGTGTTGTGAGCTTGTAGATCTGCTATTTCCGGCACGTGACACAGTCGTACGACTTAGTATAAATCGGGCTTTAGACAGATGCCCATTGATGATTAAGACGGCAAAAGAGATCATTAACATTATTGAAACCATCTTGAGTCTAGTTCCCCAGATGCCCTCTGAAGCCGGGAGCTGCACCCAGAAAAGATTCCCCTGTATCAGTTGATGCTAACTAGAAACCAGTCTGTTTCAGCCTCCTCTCTCTGGAGATGGTTTGAGCAATCACATTTTTTAATCCATCCATGCGTCTTCAGAGCGTTCACACTTAGATTTGGACACAATCTGTTAGGTATCTGATATATGAAGACACATTTTAATGCTTAGTTTTCAAGTTGGCTCTACTTACAGTAGTTTCAAGTAGAGTCAAAGTTGGTTAGAATGTTAACCACTGCCCTATATACCTCGTCTTATAACAAATATTACTATTGATACAATTTTATTTCAATTGAAAAATGTTGTAACATTTTGAGAATTTGCCCAAAATAGGTATGCCAGGGCTAATGTGATTATGTGGTTAACTGGCCCTAAATAGAGATTAAGAATTGTCAGAAGTTCTCAACCATCAAAGACGGAAAGCACAGCACAGGCCTGACCTGACCTGACCACCTATTGGCATTCAACACGGGAAGAAATCAGAAATGATGACCACATACAGACTATGTGAGGTTGAGACAGTGATGCACTTCCTCCTAATGAGTGATGAAATACAACCGGATGAGGCAGCTACTTAAACGAGTTCAATACTCTTCAAAAAGGTTTACGATCCCTCTAAATGTAAAATACTCCTTGGAGAAGGTGACAGGACCGATCTAGAAGCCAAATATATATTAGCATTCCACAACACGCACACACACACACACACACACACACACTGAATTGAGAGTGAGAGAGCGAGAGGTGCTGATTAACGGATGGGTGAGACAACTTTAATTATGTGATAACTTTGGAAACAATACCATTAGTCTTGAACACGTCTGATTAACATGCATGTCAAAATCAGAACAAGATACTACTCGCTGTCAGAGTGACACATGGGGGTCTTTCTGACTGGCAAACTGGCACCAGATAACGGACGCACCTATAAATGACGACATTATGATAAAAGTGGCATTGGTGCCAAAGCTTTCTTTGGCATCTAAATTGAGAGGATGAGACTCCTGGCTCAACACACACACACACACACACACACACACACACACACACACACACACACAGACACAGACACACACACACACACACACACACAGACAGACAGACAGACAGACAGACAGACAGACAGACAGACAGACAGACAGACAGACAGACAGACAGACAGACAGACAGACAGACAGACAGACAGACACACACACACACACACACACACACACACACACACACACACACACACACACACACACACACACACAGACACAGACACACACACACAGACAGACAGACAGACAGACAGACAGACAGACAGACAGACAGACAGAGTGTGTCAAAATGAATGCACGGTAACGGACATGTGTCGGTAGCGTACATGTGTGCATGTGTATTGTGTACGTGTTGTACCTGTGTGTCCTGGGCCTCTGGTTGAGTGAGGCTGTGCGTGCCGGGCTGTGTTGGTTGCCCAGTCGGGCTGGACTAGTCATATAGTCATTGGGAACCACCGGAGGTTTGACTGGTTCCAGGGTCTTGTAGGGAGTGTTACGCCTAGAGAGACAGACAGACAGACAGACAGACAGACAGACAGACAGACAGACAGACAGACAGACAGACAGACAGACAGACAGAAAGACAGCGATAGAGAGAGAGGAGGAGATAGCATAGGACATTAGAGATAGTCAGTTGAGGAGAGAATCTTATTCAACCCAATACACGACTGCCAACAGCGTACGGTATTCAGTGTCTGTAAGTCCCTCACTCATACAAGTACAAGGAGCGAAATGTTTGCCCTTTTCATGCTCCACAGACAGTGCTAACAATAACAATAACCATAACAATAACAATATATCACAACAAGATAGTACTACTGGATGAAAAAAATAAGAATAAAAAGCACTGATTTAAGAAAGGGGAAGATCAGTAATGAGGTTTAAGAAAAGACAAGTAAAGGTAAAAACCTTTTAGCAACAATGGTGAGTGTACAGAATATGAAGAGTGAATGAGATTTTGATTTACATATACTGTATCAGGGGTGCAATAGTTAATCAAACGAATTTATTTAATAGATTATAAAAATAATCGATAATAGATGAATAATTGATCCCTAAATTGACCATGTCAATATAGGCAAAACGTTTCAAAGAAAGTTCACAATGCCATAAAGTGTGTTAATACGTACAGAAACACTCTTGTGTCATTGGAAGAACCAATCAAATGGCACCAATGGTGCTTTCCAAATAAAATTCAAGTAGAGAGATGATTGTTACATTTTTAAGCATCTTTTGGGACTCAAAAAAACGCTATATGAATTTGAGATATCATTATTGTTATTATTAAAAAGAATAGAAAACATATCATGGTTCTTACCCCAGGGTTCCACGGCCGGCCATGGGTGGGCTAGGGGGCTTCTGCGTGGGGGGGTTGGTCCTCGATAATGTCCCTCCTCCACCTACTCCTCCTCCTCCTCTCCCTGCTGCATTGTTCCCATGTTGCTGGAAGAGAACCAAGGTAAATGTCATTCAACAATAAAGTCCTTCCATGGCATGGTCAGGGTGCAGTGTTATTTCAACAGTAGGGACTAGTGCTTCGCCTGATGCTAGATGGGCAAGACTGAGGGGATTTACACCTTCAGTGGTGGTTTCAGAGGAGTTTCCATGAGGAAGGGCATTATTTTAAGGTCATTTTGGGTGGAAAACCATTTTCTTATTCACGACTTCAGCCCTATATACTATAGCAGAAACCTCTTATCTCCATGTTCTAACTTTTTGTGTTTTTTTTCGTAAATTAATGCCCTACTTGATCATACTACAGTGTCACAGAGTATCAAAAGTAGTGGATCCACAAGCTTGAAACACGTTTTGAGCTTGTAGATCTGCTACTTTTACTGTTTTTGAATTTTGTTTTGGACATGTGAGGTTTCCACCCGACAGAGACGATATAATGCGAAAATAGCCGATCTACAAGCTCACGACGCGTCACATTGCGACGTGTTGTGAGCTTGTAGATTGTCTATTTTTTCTATTTGTGAATAATGGGGAATTGTTGGAGTAATTAATGACATGTCCAAGAAGGAAGCGTCTTACCTTGGCCTTAAGCCACTGAGTGCAAGCAGGTAAAAAAAAGAGAGAAGAGAGATAAGAAAACAGGCTTGTTGGTTATTGATAGCAAAGTTAGTCATATCGTTTTACAAATTACAGCTGTATGGAAAGAACAGAAGTCCCAACATCATCATTCATTCATTCATTGTGCCTCTGCTAATGCATCTATGCTGTGTTAGTACTGCAGTGGCAACTGCAGCTTAATGTGAGAAACACCAAAACCCATAGGCTAAATCAGCTCATCAGCCAGCCACGTTCCCTGCACCTGTGTGAGGAGCTGATGGGGGAAAACAATTCTGAGGAACAATTCCATTATAAACTTGAGAAGCAATTCCTTTTGGGGGACAGAGAATTGTAGTGCTGCAGCAAAGTCACAGTGACACTTCTTAAGACTGTTGTCGAGAGAAACCACACAGTGTTTAGAGGCAACCAGCCATGTTACTGTACTAAGACATCAACTGAGAAATATCAAGTAAATAACAAACTTAAAGATATATGCAAAAGAGATAGAGTTGAGAGCTGTTATTGTTTATTACAACACAGTGCAGCATCCGTCACTTGTTTTTATGTAGCCTGAGGGAGGCCATTGAAACCAAGCTGTAGCTGTGCTGTTTCTCTGAACATAATGAATTTAAGTGTTGCACCCATACTTGTTATCTTTGGATAATTTAGGTATTCAGTATTCAGTGTCCCCCAGTGTCTATAACCCCTTAAATAATTGGAACAGATCAAGACAACCCCTCCGACAAAATGATGAAATGAAGTAGTAAAACTAGGTGAGCCTAGTTACGCAAGATATAGTCTGTCGTCTGTCAAGTGAAACAAAGGACTATTTCCTGCACAAAAAAAAAGTCTCTGTTATATATAGCACAAGTGAAACAAGTGTAGTTAAATAACATAAGCAACAGAGGAAACAACTGGGGAAACAACTTACAAAATGGCAGTTATTTTCACATTCTACAGACCTGCTTCTGGGCCATTCTTGGGTTTGAAATTAAGAACTTGGCCAGTATGAAATACCTGCACACTGCTGGCCTTGGGATAATGGGAATGTATGTTTCTACATTGATGTGTTAGCCTGTCAGTAAGTCAGTTAGTCAGTCAGTCAGGAATACTGACGAGGTCCCAGGGTTTGGCTAAATTAATTATCAAATTACAAGAGCGTAATTGGTTTTCTGATCAGGGAAGAACATTTTTTTTTGACACACTCCCTTTGAGAGACAATACATGTGTCACATACAGCTGCTCATTATGAATAAGTAAAGCCTATGTAGTAAATGTATTTCTACATTCTGGCAAGGTGGCAGTGTAGTGCAACTAATGTCCCTTTACGATTCATGAAAATCCACGACACTCTGCAGCAAACTGTGCTGACATGTAATAACCATGAAATATGCTAAGCACGTGTTTTCCTTTCCACAAGGAACAGTTGAGATTGTAAAGTGCAACATTTATTCAGTACACCATGTATGAAATTGTTATTTAAACTCCACAAGTTCTACGTTGTGTCTTCTATTATTTAACTCAGGGTGGCTTACAGCTTCAGTTTCTCTCTGTCCTCTCTCTTATAATATTGCATAGCAAGTGATACACATATTATAAAAGGGCTGTTTTATGCACTTCCCACAGCTCACATCTCGTTTAATCTGATTGCATGTGTCCCATTCCTGTGATGTCCAGCTAAAATGGGAGAATGACTCAACCTAAATGAAAACCCGACACATAACATACACAGTGTTTCTGTCATAGAAGCATTACCGGATCTTCATCTTAATTCAATTTTGTTAATTTAAATGCTGTGTCCGTTTTTTGTAATTTTATACATTGGCAGCATCTAAATTACTTTGTTTGCGTTTGTTTGTATGCTAAAGGTCTGCCATTGAGACCTGTTTCAACGTGTAATGTTACTCAACCTGAGCAACTATTGAAGATGTCTCACCATATTTTGGAGTTACATCATGGCAAGGTAACTACACAGCCCAAACCTCTACCGAAGTTTAATCGTGCTTTAACAAACTAGGGAATGATGCAAGCGGGAACGATTCAAGTTGGGAACACATGCCCCACCCGGTTATGCTATATCAAAGTAAAGTGTATTTTGCTGCTGGTGATTTTGACTCCATAGCAAATCTTCCGACATGTGAATCTAGCCAGATTGTGCACACATGCACGCGTACACACAGAAAACATCAGCTTGTCTTATATGATGGTTGGAGAACAGCAATGTTTGGTAACTAGGCTGTATGGGCGTGCCATGCCATTTGGGCTGTATTGGCGAGGGCCTGACATCGTGAGGTAGCATCTGGCTTTTGGAATGGGCTGTTTTGCATGACATTTGTGGTGCGTGACCTGGCTTTGACCTGGTCATGACCTTCACCAGATCATCATACTACTATGCAAATATTAAGTACAAACATGTACGTGCACACATGCGTGCACAAGTATACACATCTACAGAATGAGCACATATTAAAAGCACACATGAGCCTTAGATATACAAACACGCCAGCACACGTATGCATGCACAGCATACTACACCCATCACCACCACCACATCTCTCTCTGTACTGTGGCTGATGAGGTGGTGGGTTTGAGCTGAGCTGAATATCAGTGCTTCTGAATTATTTACAGCCGTGTACTTTGGGAGCAGAAAGGCAGAATCAGAGATCACTGTGGCTGTGCGTGTGTGTACGTGTGTTGAAAAAAAGATGGAATCTGATCTGCTTCTCTGCCTGCAAAGAGCCAGCCGGAGAAATCAAACAGAATTCAAAATGGACGGCTGGAATAGCATGCAGTTTAACAGGAAGTCTGAACTGACAGTTCTCATTGATTGACGTATTTGTCACAGTGCGGCTTCTGTCTCTCCTCTCCAGACTGCTTTCCTTCAGCTCCCCAGAGCAGCCATCCTCTAGCTGTCCACCAGATGTCCTCTGAGGTTTTCACCTTTCTCCATCACCTATCTACTAGGCTGCCCTACCGAGTCTGATATCTGGTCTAGAGGGGCGGGTTCAAAATCTCCGGAGAGAGAATCCGCGGTCTCCCATTGGTTCATCGATCTGTCCGTCAGCCCCTCCTCCTCCCCCAATGTGCAGCATCGAGAGCCCTGACGTCACAACATTTGGAGCGACGCCCACTGCACTCTGATTGGTTGGGGGAAATTCCCACTTCCTATGCCAGGAACGTCAACAGGCTGGTCCAGGCTCTTATTTTTGAGCAAAACGCGAAGGAAAATAAAAGCCTGGAGATCGAGGCTACCTATCTACACACCTGTTCTCACTCCTCTCATCAGCCCTGCAGTTACCTGGCCAAATGATTAGGGTGCAAGTGGTTAACCACTCACTTGATCACTGGCATCACTATTCTGGAGGAACACTCGCCCCAAAATAGCCGATTTACAACCTCACAACTTGTCACAATGTTGTGAGCTTCTACTGTAAATTGAAAAAAAGAGTGCACCAAGTAGAGGTCCAACTCAGGTCTGTTTTACTAAGAATAGAGGGTTTAAGTGGTTAACTGGACCATTCCCACAGGTTGTCAAGTGTTGTTGTTACCTAGCACTTCATGTTTTAGCTCCCTAGCCTCTGTTTTTTCTAGTGCTTCGTGTTTTGACTTTTCCCATGTTACTTGTTTAGCAAACGGAAGAGACAGCTCGTGGCACTTAGGGAGGAGAGGATTACTTGAAGGTATCCTTTTTTTAACGAGTTCAAACCTAGTTTGAACTTTCATTGAACTCATATGTGCTTCATGAACATAAAGACATCATGAACAGGACACTTCAGACAGCCTCATGCATCTTGTCAACACACCGGAGCATAAAACCCACTCTGTTTTAGTGTTGCTTTGAGATATTAGTATCTGACAAGGGTCTCCTGTCTGACTTCCACTCTGGATTGAGGCCATTTTTATTGGCAGCAAAATCAATGGGTTCAGCAGCAGATTACATATGGCTGCCTCTTAAAAGGTGGGTGTGATGAAAAGGGACAAACCACCACAAGAATACTGGCTTATGTATTACATTTTTTATCATTGGTTAGTGCCTCCTATCCAGGCTATGTGGTTCTCCAAATAGTGGGGAAAAGGGGCGTGGTATTTGTTTGCAGGTTAGATATGGCTGTCATTAGTCAGACTTTCACATTGTTAGCAGAATTATTGTTGACATAGATGTTGTTAGTGCATGGAATTGGAGAAAATACTGCACTGGGTTGTTATTATAGGCCAAGCACACTGGTCTACTGGCCTCAAAACTTCGTCCTTTTCTGTTTAATTGTTTTTCTTTGCATTTGCTTTACACTGCAACAATAACTTTCTTTAACAACACTTATATAAACATTTATTTGCTTAACCACAACTTTGTGGTCTATATATCTTGGCTACTTCCTTTTATCCCCTTCTACACCTAATCTCTTTGCTGATAATAGCTGATTTATAAGCTTACAATGTGTCACTCACGTTGTGAGCTTGTAGATCGGCTATTTTCTCCTCAATATACTAATTTAAATACGACATTAATGACATTTTAGCTCTGATAATCATATTGTTGGTTACATACTTTTGAGATTTTTTTAGACATATTTATTAAAGTGTTAAATTGGTTAAATACATACATTTCATTACTTATTTGATGACTGATGAATGATAATATTTGGATTATTGGACCTACTGGCTATAACTTAAAATTATTCTAACCACTTAAACCCAACAAATCGCTGCCGAAAATAGCCAGTCTACAAACTCAAACAACACGTCGCCTTGTGATGTGTTGTGGGCTTGAAGACCAGCTAATTTTCGCCGAATGTTCAACCCCAGAATAGGGACGCTAGGGTTCATGTGGTTAAAGTTGTTGTTTTGCCAGGATCCTTTTCTCCCATGCCCTATGACAGCAAATAAGATTGGAGCTGCTCCATATAGGATGTGTATTTTTCATCAAAAGTTTGCTGACAGAAATCACTGCAGTAGTATAGCCTACCTGCAAGAGGACAACATGAAAAAGAAAATGAAAGCGCTCCGTTTTTGTGAGCTCTTCATCATTTATCCGAGAGACCCTTTTGATTGCCTGCTGCATTTCCTGGCGTCGGTTCATTTGCATAGCGGTCCGAGCCAAATCTCTGTGTGTGCCGGCTCTTACCAAGAGGGGGAAAGCGAGCATTTTGCATTCAAATCGCTGGATGTTTGAAAATCAACAAGACACTTAGGGGCTTGATATACTTTGCTGCGTGTGGTGTCGCACACCGAAAATAGCAGATCTACAAGCTCACAACCTATCGTAGCGCGATGCGTTGTGCGCAATGTAGATCTATTTGTGGTGTGCCACACCGGCGGGCAATGAAGTTCTGCATATTTCCGGCTTCACTATCCCAGCAGAGACGGGCAGGACATGGGGTGAAGAATGAAAGAGATTGAATAAAAAATGTCGTACCACGGAAACCAGATGAATGGCATTGACAGAAGCTGTCAACGTGCCTTTGGGAATTGAGTGCAAGCACACAAACAAGGGAAGAAACGGATCCCGTCGAGAGAGCATAAAAGATGGAAGAGTGCAGCGGAAACAAGATGAAGAAATATTTCCCACATTTTGGGAGGCAGAGGGGTAACAACTCGTGGCCAACATCTCACACTGAACACACACACACACACACACACTCAGACACACACACACACACACACACACACCCCCACACACACACACACACACACACACACACGCGCGCGCGCGCGCACACACGCACGCACACAGAAACCAACCTGTGGTCCCCGATTTGCAATTTCTAGACTAGAGTGTTAGCTACATTCAGTCTATGTTAAACCTTCGCTACTGTCGATATTTAATCAGCTAAAAGGCTAGCCTATCGACCGTCTCCAAGTCTGAGCGGTAATTACACCGGCAGACAGCCTGTTTTTTTCACGCAAGAGAGACAGGTGTGAACTACACTCTAAATGTGTGTTATCCTTTCCTGTACAATTGATTTAGGCCAGGCACAAGTGATATATATCAAAATAATGAGCTCAATTAGAGGTGCGGCTATAAAATGGTGCTGAGGATTGCAGATGCTGGTGTCTAAATACTAAATAGCCAACATACTAACATGAATGTCCAGAGAATCAATATATATCGGCCTTCAGAGCAGCTGTCCTCAACCCTGGTCCTCCGGGAACTCTAGTACTACTAGTCTTCTGTGCTACCAGGGACCCTAACTACTGGTTTTCTGTATCACCAGGACTCCTTGCTCAACTGGTTTTATGCTCGCAGAAACCCTAGTACTACTGCTTTTCTGTCCTACCAGGAATCCTTATACTACTACTTTTCTGTCCTGCCAGAACAGCCATTCATTTGAAACTACAGCTTTTATTTTGACATCATGAACCACCAATGTTTCCTCACTGGTGGGAGGGCTCTTACTTTGACACCATGTCCCACATCGTCCAGCAGTGTGTAGTCGATGGGCTTCCTGATGTAGCGCACCGGCCGCTCCATGTTTCCAGGGGCGATAATCTTGTGTGTGCGCGAGGTGTTCTTGTTGGTGGTCAGAATGCCAATCTCTCGCCGTGCCACCTTCTCTTTATGAATGTCCACCGTCTACAGAGGAGGGAATGGAGAGAGAGAGAGAGAGAGAGAGAGAGAGAGAGAGAGAGAGAGAGAGAGAGAGAGAGAGAGAGAGAGAGAGAGAGAGAGAGAGGGAGAGGGGGGGGTCAATGTTGAATGGTTTAAGCAGTTTCCTACCAACGTGATAGATACTTATGGTAATAATAGGGTAGGTATATAATGTAAAAGCACCATACAATTAATTCATCTAGTAATCAACACAATGAAAATAAGCTGTTTTTTACCACTGTGTGCAATCAAATTTAAATGCATAAGCATAACAGATGGAGTAAAAAAACGTTTTTTTTTTTTTTTTTTTTTAAGGTAATCATAAACAAAAGAAGCATAATTTGCCTTAACGTTTTAATTGAAATCACTCTCTCATCCTGATCCTGCCAGAATAATCAACTAGTACCCACAATAAGGAAGATCTACTACTTGTCTGACCAATCTGATACTGTATTCATTTACTGGACTGTTTTGTTTGGAATGGAGAGGAAGTAGTCCGCATAAAAACATTCTGGGTGTATCCAAACCAGAAGCTATTGGTAACAGTTGTGATCAAGCTGCTTTCAACACAAGGGTTTTGCCTTCGCCTCCGGAGACAAAGCAGAGGAGGGGGGAAAAAGCCTGTTATAATCGACCACGGCAGCCAAACAGGATTACAGCAAGACGATTGAGACACAGTTAAGTTGTAATGACCCACGTAGTATGTGGCAGGGACACATACACACATTACATCCGACTATAAAGGGATACATAACGACATCCCAGGTTATGCGATCAGAGATCGTGCAGCTGGCTGGTGTTGTTCATGGGCATATTCAACTATCTCTTTTTCCTTGTGTGTAGTACCCTCCTGCTTTCTTTATCATCCACCATTATGGAAAAAATGGCAAGGTAACATGCTTAAATGATTGGCGCCTTCCGTCTTGTTGCACTCAGGCGGCCATAGCCCGGTTTGCACCAAGGCTCTGGTCTATGTGTCCCTGAGCAAGTTAAACTTAACCACTAACTGCCCCTGTAGTGCCCATTGCTCCTAAAACGGATGGGTTAAAAGTGGAAGGAGTACAATACCAGTTCAACAGTGGCGACATGAGGAGCATGTGGCGAGGGCTACAGTCAATGCCAGACTTCAGAGGGAGAACCAGAGGAAATACACAGAGACCCTCTCTACCTCCCTCACTGGAGAGCGGAGCACCTTCTTCGCCTGGTTTGAGACTAACAGCAAACCCCAAACCAGTGGTGGTAAAAGTACTCACATGTTTTACTTAAGTAAAAGTATCAATAACACAATGAAGTGAAAGTCTGTTATTCAAAATCAAAAGACTAATCGATAGGAAAAAAACATTTTGGGGGTGAACTATTCCTTTAAGGGCTGTAACGGCATCCCAGACCGCATCCTCGAAGCATGTGCGGACCATTGTTTATATTTGCATTTAAATACTTCCCACACACTAACGCATTATATTTGTAATTGTATGTATCCATGCACACACACATACAGATAAATGCACATGCACACACACGCGCACTGAGAGATTGAGTACAAATTAGTTAAATCAACTGTCATTTATTGTGTAGTCTGTCTGTCTGTCTAGTAGTTCTACTACTCCTACCATGGCTTTGGCCTACATTCTACATTCTAGGCCACATTGGTTGAACACCCTACCCTATCTGTCCTCCGGGCGTTTACCCTGGGGAGCATTTGATGAAGCACTCCTTGCCACCCACACTCAATTAAACGCCATCTCATCTCATCACTGCGCTCATGGTGGCCGATATGACAGCAGCTCACAGCGGGCTCCACCCGCCGGACAGACCTTCACCCAGGAGAGACTTATGAATGATAGATGGGACTTAGAGGGATGGATGGATGGGTGGATGGATGGATGGATATGGTTGGATGGATGAAAGGAGGTGAAGGAATGAGAGAGGACAGGCGAACGAGGCTCTGGACAATGAGGTCACACTTGTGTCCATAGGGATGGACAAGAGGTGCACGTTCACGCTTGAGCAGAAACCATTCTATTGTTCTGACGTTGCCCTTAATTCTTGGACGAGATTGTTCAGGGCAACAAGGACATACGGCGAATGGAATAAGAAGTGGGCGTCTGGAAGTGTCTCTCTCTCTCTCTGTGTGTGTGTGTGTGTGTGTGTGTGTGTGTGTGTGTGTGTGTGTGTGTGTGTGTGTGTGTGTGTGTGTGTGTGTGTGTGTGTGTGTGTGTGTGTGTGTGTGTGTGTGTGTGTGTGTGTGTGTGTGTGTGTGTGTGTCCGTGTGCGTGCGCGTGCGTGTGTGTGTGTGTGTGTGTGAAATCCTCAGCAATAAGGTCACACTTCAGTCAATCATCAAAGCAGGCCAGCTCGCTCTGTCAGCCCCAAGCACCACCAGAGCTCCAGAGTTGCTCTCGCTCTGGGGGCTGAGACACTGCCTCTCACTGTGTCACTGTGGGCCGCTGTGCAAAACGCTCACATCTGACGCTTCTCACGCACATGTAACATATGATATCTATATTTGTATACTTGATATATATATAAACATTGTGTGCAGTGTATACAGCAGCTATATACAACGAGCGCCGACCTTACTTTTAGGAGAGGAAACCCAAACGGTCACGCCTAGCTGTAGCTGGGAACTGACAAAGACAGACCCGCCTATTTCCTGTCAGAGATAGGCGAGTAAAACTTGAGAGAGGAGAGAGAGGAGGAGGGAGATGCAGCCACAGATGAGAGATGGTAGGATAAAAGAAGAAAAGAGAGGAGAGGCGGATTATGGAGAGTGGCAGAGAGTGACGTGATAGACTCTCACGAGTGAAAACGTATCTCTATCATCAGACATACGTAATGCAGACTTCCTTCCAGGGTGGGGATCATCACAGGCAGCCAATGTGAACCACATTACAGTGGTTCTCAACCTTTTTTAATTTCAAGGACTCATTAGGTCATTAGGTCACGGACCCCCAATTTGTATCTCTGGGACCCCAATATACACAGTAAAGTTAATTTAAGTTAAGTTAATTTAACTCTTAGAGCGTAAAAAAAGGAATGTATCCTTTTCAGCCATGTGTACCATTTTTACACTCTCAAAGTTACAGAACCGTAAGGGTCCATTTGGTTCCTAACTATCAATCATTTATATATACGAACAGAGAGAGAGCGAGAGAGAGAGAGAGAGAGAGAGAGAGAGAGAGAGCGGCAGACTCAAGGTTCTGTATTATGTGAGTCCGTCTTCATAAAACGTCCACATGGCAACCGTTGTCTAACGTTTACACGCTGCTCTCTTTTTTCCCTCTCTCTCTCTCTGTCTCTCCATCATCCAATTTTTGTAATGTCTTTACATTAACAAACATCTGGTTGAAACTCACGCCTTCTACTGTATGCGTGTAGGAACAGATGGTCGAGCGGGAAGGACAGCATGTTTGTTAACTGCTGGAGCTGTGGTTTTGGCTCAGTGAATCTGCACCGAGCAAGGCTGGAACTGTAGTGATACAATTTCACAGCAATTTCTCTTGGGGTGCATGGAGCACCGCTGCTGCGGCAGACAGCGCAGCATCTAAAACAGGGGGCTGGCCAGGCCGCAGGGTTTCCCCCAGGGCTTTAACAGCCAAGGCCTTATAGCAAGTATTGTCGGCCGCCTTGGCTGGGAAAATTCCCACAAAAATTAATATTTCATTGCATTCATGAGTTTAATGTGGACCAAACTGTTACCTGAGATTCACAGTTGGATACAGTGGTTAACCATGACTTCTTCTCCGGGACAAAATATGTCACTATTCGGTATGTCAGACTATGTCAGTAATATATCTGACTGTGTGCACAGCACAATAATCTTTTTGCTGACATTTCTAAATTCTAGTGTCAGACTGCACATTTACATTCACCATGCATTACTGTTCGTCCTAGCCAAGCCAACCGTAGCAATTTAAGTGGAAGCATCAGCGTCAAGTAGTGAGCCTATTTTGAGTAATAAGAATTATTATAATGAAAAGGCAGCTTACTAGGACTATGTTGTTACAACAAAAATACAACAGAAATATGTTAACGTTTTCTCAAATGGAGTTGGGACAACAGATGTTCAGGAGGCGGAGAACCATACCTTTGCTCCGCCCTGCACACATCACATCATCACACATATACCCTGCCCAAAACCACCCAGAAGCCTCTATGCTTTTAGCATCTCTCCTCCACCCCATTCACCTCCATAGTTTCTCTTTTCCCTGCTCTCTCTCTCTCTCTCTCTCTCTCTCTCTCTCCCACTTCTCAGGTTCCTGCTGGGGGGGTCACCGTCCACGCAGCCGTGCAGGGCGATGCAAACGACAAAGACTCCTGGGTCAGCAAAAACCCTGCCGGAGCCTACACCCCTTCCCCTCACACTCACACTCCATTCCTATTCATTCAATAAACATCCTTAATAACCTTTCTCAAAGGTGTGGTTCTTGACTCGTGAATTAAAGGCGCCACCCCAGCATGACACTTTATTGGAGGGGTAGCAGTAAGTCTACAATATAACCAGTAACAAGTGTTAGACAATCTTATTAAGTCCTTTTATACTGTAGTAGGATGGCTAATCCAAAACGTCACCTAAACATAATCTGACAGGACAGGGGTTATGACTAAATCCTCACAAGTATAATATCTGTATATATAACACAGTCTACAGTCCATAAGTGTGCTAGGACAGGTTTATCTTGACCTGAGAGGACTCAGAGCTCAATGGGTCACCAACCATACAAATGAAAAAAAAATGAAAACAATAATAATGAATGGATGAATCATAGTGCAAGCACAGTGGTGCTTAGAGATGAAGGGAGGGGTGGTGACTCATGGATTAGTGTTGTAATGTTTTGTGTCACAGTACAATCAAAATGAAGCACTTCCCGTGGTGGAAAGTACATTTACTCAAGTACTGTACTTAAGTACAATTTTGAGGTATTTTGACTTCACTGGAGTATTTCCAATTTTCTATTTCTATCAATTGCACACCCTATGAAGCCTTGAATCCATGGATTATTTTTTGTTTTTGTCGCATTCCTAAACTAATAATTTGATTCCCGTCTCCTACCGGCTAATGTATCCGGTAGGAGACACAAAGTAGATTATTTGTGTCTCCTACCGAAAATACACACAGTCATCAAATTATTGTCTTAGGAATGCCACAAACAAAAATAAATCCATGAAATCAAGGCTTCATGGGGTGTGTAATTGATAGAAAATAAGTAATTTTTTGGGTGAACTCCTCCTTTAAGTACATTTTGATACCAATACTTTTGTACTTTTAGTCAAGTAAATTTTGAATTCCGGACTTTTACTTGTAACAGAGTACTTCTCAATTGCAGTATTGATACTTTTACTTAAGTAAAACATTTGAGTACATTTTCCACCACTGAGCACTTCCCTTTTATTTGCCATGACACTGTCAAGACGCTGGAGTAGAATACAGAGACACTTTCACTTGGGACACTTGAGCCCTGCTCTGGTGGTTCAGAGCAGGGCCTCTTATCACCAGGAGGAAACTTGGATTTGGGGCAATATCCTGACTAGCAGTGCCATTTGGGTACCATACAGTGCCCATTTGAGCCTTCTCAAATTCTGGCAAATATGCACAATTTTGCATAAGCCCTGACAGACAGAAAGAAGGGTGACTCATGGATTAGTGATGTAATGACCTTTCACAATATTACGCTAAGCAGCATATCTCCACGGATCTCAACCACTTTGACTGGCTACCACCTATTAAATATACAATTTCTTAAAAAGCAACTCATTGGTCTATGGCTCAGTCAAAGAATAATAAAATAATCAAATCCATTCTTTGTAAGGCTACATCTACACTAAGATGTTTTCATTCTAAAGCAATGTTTAGTTGAAACATTAGTTTCATGTTTCATGTTTTTTTGTCCCGTGTATTGTTCAGGAGCTTGTACAGTTTGGAGACAGTGGCACTGACGAAAAGGCAGTAGGCGGAGTTGGAGGTTGAGAGGTGTACTGTTGAGTGTTAAGATTTTCACTGGGAGTGACGAGGAGGACGGACAGGATTAGGAGGACTGAGTGTATTAGAGAGATAGCACAGGTGGGGCGGTTTGCAAGCAAAGTAAGAGAGGCGAGGTTGACAGTTGGTTTGGACATGTGCAGACTGCGGAGGAGTGATGAATGATGGGTATTAATGGGAGAAGAATGTGGAAGATGGAGCTTCTAGAATCTAGAGGAAGAGGAAGGGCAAAGAGGAGGATTATGGAGCCGGGAAGAGAGGACATGCAGGTGGCTGGAGTAAGGAAGAGGCAGAGAACAGGAAGAGATGGAAATGGATAATCCACGGTGGCAACCTCTAACGGGAAATAGCCGAAAGAAGAAGAATGGAACTGGCTCCTTTTAATCACTTAAACCCTATAGACACTTCATTGATCGCAGTCCCACAGGGGTCTATACTAGGCCCTCTCCTTTTGCCCCTTTACACTATATCTTCACCTACAAGCTCACAATGTGTCGCATTGAGAGCTTGTAGATAAGCTATTTTTGCCGAATGCGCACCCATTTAACATGCCCAGAATAGGCATACTTGGGTAATGTGGTTAATGTTTCCCTCTTAAAACACTGATAAAATACACGTTTGCCTAGTCTAACATGTCATTAGTGGAAGGAAATATTGAAGCACAGAAACACATTTGACTCAATGTGTGATAATAACCGGGTCATTTAGCACCATCACCAGGGGTTAGATCTAAGTAAGGAAATATATTGACCTCACTATCCCTGAGGATCAATAGCTAGCAGTCTCTCTCTCTCTCTCTCAGTCTCTCTCTCTCTTTTACAGCCGGCCGTTTTACTGCAGCCACATCACTCCATCTCCGCTCAGGCTGACCGGAGCAGCGTGCTAGCGGTGAATGCTAGTACAGAGGCAGAGTGCTGGTGTCAGGGTTTCAGTTAATTCCTGACAGGGCTTAATGAAGCACGTACGATAGAGGACGGGGTCAGCCGCCGACAGACTCACTGCGTGGCCAGGCGCAGCACAGAGAGAAGCGAGAGAGAGAGTGTTAGAGAATGCTGATGAAGCAAGTGGCAGCATGGGGTTGTGAGGGTGGTGACGGGTGTGTGTGTGTGTGTGTGTGTGTGTGTGTGTGTGTGTGTGTGTGTGTGTGTGTGTGTGTGTGTGTGTGTGTGTGTGTGTGTGTGTGTGTGCGTGCGTGCGTGCGTGCGTGCGTACGTGCGTGTGTGTAGGGGAAGGGGGGGTGGGGGTGTTGGCAAAACCATGTCCCTGCTATGTGTCCCTATGTCATCAAAACTTGCAAATATGTGGTTCGGCATTGAGACACAAGTTACGGTATGCATAGTGTGTGCATCTGTGTGATTTAAGGCAGTTATGCATGTGTGTGCTTGTGTGCACTTACTTATTATTTGAATCTGCCATAAACAAACCAAAGTGCTTGTATCAACTCAAATAAACCTTTTAAAACTTTTCTTATGAGGACCTATGCCTTCCAATAGCTTGATATGATGATATGTTAATAACACAGTTATCTAAATTACATAAACTGACACTTAGTGAATTCCAAACAAACAGAGACGTAAAGAGCAGACGATTGATGAATAAATGTCCCTTATACTGTTGAATGATACGACAATTCTATTATTTTTTAGATATCTGTCAACAATACTGATACATTTGATGATAATTCACGGAAAGCTTTCGGCCAGTCCCACGTGTATGGAGGTACCTTTTACAGGTACATTACTCTCAAAGTATCTTTGGCACAGTATGCGTACCTGGGAGATGTGGTTGATGGAGGACTCCATGCGTCGTAGCTGCGAGGCCTGGATGTCGAGTAGCTGCAGTACATTGTTGGCTAAGGCATTGATCTGGTACGCCACGCTGGCCAGAGACTGGGTCGTATAGGCCTTGGTCTCTTCCAGAGCTTTCCTCTTGTCCTGGGCCTGACAGGAGAGGAGTGGAGAAGAGATGAGAGGGATAGGGATAGGAGAGTATGGGTACATGTTTGAGATGGAGGAGAGGTACAGCATATTTATGTTGTGGCTGTTTATCATGCAAATTATACCGAATTATTCACTTTTGACTTCCTTCACGGCCATTTGTGTGATTACATTCTCTTAAAATGTAAAGGTTCCTTTAATGATGTCAAACCAACCCGTCGTTAACATCCTCTGCAAGTGCTGTGTGAATGTCAAGTAGCTCTTTTTTTGAGGAAAATCAAGGTCTCTTCTCTGACTGAATATTTTATTTAGCCAGTTGATATGAAATATAAAAATTATGTCACAATATTTATCGATCAAACATCAATATTCAATATTGTCTTGATAGCGTCACTTTTTGTGGCGTGGTTCCTGACCTGGAGACAAGCTGTCTAGACGAGGATCTGTGTGTGTGTGTGTGTGTGTGTGTGTGTGTGTGTGTGTGTGTGTGTGTGTGTGTGTGTGTGTGTGTGTGTGTGTGTGTGTGTGTGTGTGTGTGTGTGTGTGTGTGTGCGTGTGCGTGTGTGTGTCTGTGTGTGTTTGCGTCTGTCTGTCAGTTTGGCATACCACTGGACCAATCAGCCAAATTTCTTGTGCACACTGCCAGTGGGCAAAGGAAGCAAATCCCCAAATGCTTTTCACATATTGTGTGAATGAATATTATTACTATTTTCTTGGTTTGTGAATACATTTTGGGAATTCATAATCTCAGATCGACCATCCCTCCATATTTGGAGGGAATATAAGCACCTCAAATACAAAATGTTTCATATTGTTTATTAAAATCATTATATCATACTGGAGAATCTGATATATTGCCAGGCACTCTGTCCAGCCACATGTCCCCATTAGACCTGTGAATGACCCAGAGTTCATCCGACTCAGAGGGAAGGACTTTTTGGAATGCAAAGCAGCCCGGGGATTTAGACAACAATGATTTTTTTTCCCGATGACTCAGATGGATAATGTGGGACAGGTGCATTGTGGGAGGTCGGCCGGCATCCAAGAATACTGGGGGCATTCCATAGGAGGCCAATTCCATATGCCAACTGCAGGAACCATCTGTTTCAGGATGCTTTTAATAACCTTACATTGACAGCTTGCAAACATAGTGTATGTTGAGTTCCAATCCAAGTAACTAATGTATTAAAAAATAATTAAGTTGACAATCAACATGCAATATCTCAGTAGTCTCTCGAGACTGACTGTTGGCTCACACATTTTTAGCGGTGCCAACCGCTCTACACTTGACTTTGTCCGTATGTCCGTCCGTCCGTCCGTATCAGCACGGGATGATGAGCACGGGATTTTACACAGCTATAACTCCAGTTTGCAACATGCCACCAAGTCCAAATATGGTATGTGGACTTAGACCACCAATAGGGACGAGCATGAATTGCTGAAGTTATCACAGCGGGGTCCAGGGACCCCCCGCGTATGTTCTGTCCGTCCGCCCGTTTAGGGCACGGGATTTAAAACAGCTATAACTCCAGGTTGAAGCCTGCCACCAAGTCCTAATTTGGTTTGTGGACTTACACCACCAATAGGGACGAGCATGAATTTCTGAAGTTATCACAGCGGGGTCCAGGGACCCCCCGCGTATGTTCTGTCCGTCCGCCCGTTTAGGGCACAGGATTTAAAACAGCTATAACTCCAGTTTGCAGCATGCCACCAAGTCCACATTTGGTATGTGGACTTACACCACAAATAGGGACGAGCATGAATTGCTGAAGTTATCAAAGCGGGGTCCAGGGACCCCCTGCGTATGTTATGTCCGTCCGCGCGTTTAGGGCACGGGATTTAAAACAGCTATAACTCCAGTTTGCAGCATGCCACCAAGTCCAAATTTGGTATGTGGACTTAGACCACCAATAGGGACGAGCATGAATTGCTGAAGCCCCGCCCCCTCTGTCTTCCCATTGGCTGGCCTTTAAACAGCCATAACTCACGTTCGCAGCATGCTACGGAGTACAAATTTTGTGCATGGACTAAAACCACCAATAGGGACAAACTGTAATTACTTAAGCCCCGCCCCCTCTATCTGCCCATTGGCTGGGCTTTAAACAGCCATTATTCCAGTTTGCAGCATGCTACCAAGTACAAATTTGGTAAGTGGACTCAGACCACCAATAGGGACGAACTGAAATGAGTTACGCCCCGCCCCAAAGGCACCGCTTCCTTCACACAGGGTGTGATTTTTTAAATACTTCTGCCTAACGGTGGATGACCCCCCCCCTCACTTCCGTTTCGCCTTCGCACTCGCCTAAGTAAGTCCAACTGTAACTTAAATTAGTCCAAGCCTATCTATGTCATGGTCCGCTCCTCGGGCCGTGGACTTTGACTTTATTATTTAGACCGTGATGCCCTTTTATGGTCATGGACACTTTAGGCCGGTTAGACCGACGTTGTTATTTAGACCTTGAATGCCCTTATAGGGTCGTGGACACTTTAGGCCGGTTAGGCCTAAAGTGCATACTGCATGTTCTGAATTCTGCATGTTGTATGTTCTGCTTTGTTCTTACTTACTCTGTTGCCGTTTGCCATGATCTTATTTTTTAGTCTTGTTTCCTGTCTGCTTTGTTATTGTTTCCTGTCTTGTCTCTCTTACCCTTGATTAGTTATGTTCTCCACCTGTGTCCTGTTGTGCCCTAGCCAATCACAGTGTTGATTGTAGTTTGTGTTCACCTGTGTCCAGTTAATCCTGTGTCTATATATATTCCCCTGTTTATTCAGTCCCTTGTCAGGTCGGCGTGTGATGTTAGTGAATGTTAGTGCTGTACTTAGGCTGAAAGCCATCTGTATATTCTGTTCCTGTTTTGTCTACCCAATTATATGGGTTGCTTTAGTTTGGTTAATAAACCTTGAAACCTTTGAACATTGATCCTTGCTTTGGTCGTACTGCTTTTGGGTCCTTCAAAGTTATTCCTGACAATCTAGGTCACTGCTTAGGCAGAAATGGACATTAAGAAAATATATTTGACATATATATTTCTAAATATATTTTCCTGAAGAGAAATGACAAACAGATGACAGCTTCCTGTGCAGGGACTTTCAGGAGGCGCAAGTACAGGCTCTCTGTAGCATTCAAAGACTGTGGAAGAGTAGTCTGTCTTAGACTAATATCTGTGTAACATGCAGAATCTGTAAAGGGGCTATTGTTTGTTTTTAAGGGCATGATAGTATATTATCTCTTGTCCACTGACTTTTCAGAGTGCCGGTGACCTTTCAAGAAACAAACATTAGCTTCACTTAACTTAACTTTTTCACACTTCTCCTTTACTGGAAGTTAGACTACTGTATGTACCAACGTATGAGATCTGGATAAGAGAGTTGATGAATGTGTTGCATATGGAAAAGCTGAGGTTTTCAAGCAATAATAGGACTCACATTTTCACTATAATTTGGAATCCTGTAATTTTTCATGTTGAAATATGAGAAATAAACAAACGGTATAAAATAAATGATAAGTATATTCCCTATTGCTGTATATGAAACCTCCGTCCTCATTATTAATGCTGGATAGTCTGGATATGTTTGTGATTGTGAACCTACTTGACCATGATATGAGATATACAATATACTGTATGAATGTTGTACTGAGTTGTATGAGGGTTTTTACTGAAAAAAAGAAATAGAAATAAACAAATGGCTTATTCATTATTACAGTCATTTCGTGTTGTTTTTAGAGGTCCTCTCCTTCATACAAGGAGACCCTTACTTGGGGGCCATACAATACAGGCCAGGCCTAAAAAGCGATTGCATGGTGATGCATTATCACTGGCATAGACTTCATAGGCACACAATCATACTCTCTCTCTCTCTCTCTCTCTCTCTCTCTCTCTCTCTCTCTCTCTCTCAGACACACAAAAAAAGGAAAGAGGGAAATTGGAAAGAGTCTCTCATATATCAGATTGAGATGGAGGGGAATTAGATTCTGGCAGCATATCACAGAAACCAGAATTGACTAAACCCATTGGCCTGTGATATTATTATAATTTTATTATCTTATCACTTACATAACCCCGGCGTAACACACACATGCACACGCACATGCACACGCACACACACACACACACACACGCACGCACGCACGCACGCACGCACGCACGCACGCACGCACGCACGCACGCACGCACGCACACACACACACACACACACACACACACACACACACACACACACTTTAGCAGAGTGTGTCAATTAGCTGCACAATTTAACCCAATTACAGATTTAAAAACTTAAACATGTGTGCCCTCGGGTGAATTTGCTAAGCGCAATGCAGGAACCACTCAGCAATATCCTACATACTGGTACCACTGCTCCAGATTTTCATTGCACATGCACACACGAACACGAACACACACACACACACACACACACACACACACACACACACACACACACAAATACAGAATCAAACTCTACTAAAATGCTTTGAAAATCACATTCTCAACAAGAAAAGTGCGCTCCTGTTCGGGTTGCCTACCCTGGGCTGTGTTGCGACCTGTTATAGCGCTACCATGAGGCCGATTTGAAACATTTGGGGTGTCAGAGCTTACTTGGCCTACTGGGAGTGTGCATGCAAAGTTTCACACCAATCGGACACTGCGTTTGTGACATTTTGTGCAAAACCGGCCCTCCCTGCAAATGTCGAAAGGCAATCGTAGCCAATCAGAATGGAATCTGAAATATGAGACAGATAAATCTTGATCACGTGACTATAGAAATAAGGTGTACCACTTTGTTTGAGTTTTAGACAATCTGTAGGAGCAGTAGCACAAAATGTATTTTGAAACATTTGGGCTGGAGGTTCTTACTTGGCGTACTGCATGCAAAGTTTCATGCCGATCAGTCCTGCGGTGACCAAGATTAGCTGTTCACAGACAGACTCACAAGAGCGAATACATAATTCCTCGCCTTCGGCCGTTACGGCCTGCTGGGGATAATTACCAACATACTCAGTGGCCTCTTTAATAGGTACACTCATTCATAATGCAAACAACCTACTCCTCCAAACAGAGAGTGATGTGGCTGCAACTCAGTATATAAAGTATTGTATACAGAAATGGCCAAGGCGTTCAGTTATAGTTCCACCAACATGATGAGGATGAGCAGGTGATGCGACTATGAACATGGTATGATTGTTGGTCCTAGACAGGGTGGTTACAGCATCTCGGATACAGCACTGGTGGGGTCCGGGGACCCCCAGGTGTCCTTGAGGGGGTTCCAGGGGCTTTCTCCAGCAAAATGATTAATAGTTATGAACCAAACTGACCCTTATGAGTCTGTAACTCCGAGTGTACGATTGCAACCAAATGGACTTAAATTATCACTGTGGATTTTACAGTGTAGATTGTGTCCCAATTTATTTTTTTTAATAAAAAAATAAATAAACGATAATAATAATAATGTAAGCACTCCTGCAAACTTCGGAAGCCAATCTTAGCCAATCGGGATGGATTTAATTTAATCGGAAAGTTTAATTTAATGACTATAGAGATACTGTGTACCGATTTGCGTGATATTTGGACAAAATATAAGTACTGTCAAACAATGTGTTTAGCAAACATCGGCCTCCTGGTGGCACTAATAGGCCCATGTGAAACATTTGGGGCAGAGGTTCTGCTCTGGCATCCAGGGAGTCTATGTGCACAATGTTGCTGCGATCAAGCCAACGGTGCCGGAGAGTTGCTGTTCACAGACGGACACACACACGCACACACACACACACACACGGACGGACGGACGGACAGGGTGCAAAACATAGTCTCGGCCATGCCTTCAGCCTGGCGGGGACAATAAATAAACAAACATCCAGGCAGTCGCCCTCTTAATGAGAGAGGTGACTGGGACACCTGCCTCATACTTGTACCTAATAAAATAGCCACTGATTGTAATCATCCTCCACTCACTCATTCACACACACACACACACGCACGTACGCACGCACGCACGCACACAGCTATCTTTAACACAGAGCAAGAGCAGTGATTTCAGCAGTACTGTGATTAAAGGAGAAGTGTGACTTCCAGCTGAATCAATCTAGCCTAATTAAAGTGGTCTGAACATTATCTACCATCTAAAGTCCAGGGTAAGAAATTAATATATCTTCATTATGGATTTCTCTTGTTCATTCATTTCCTCTCTCTCCCTTTTATATGCGTTGTAATAGGCTTAAAATGGCTTTCATAAGATTTCACTTGGGATCTTTTTTTTCCTCCATACTTTTTTGAGACAACTGAAACTCAGCTATTCATCCCAAAATAAAGCAATTACTGAGTATTATGAAAGTGTGATAGTGTGTGCTATGTGTTTATTGTGTATATTGACAAAGCCCTGAGTCATGAAAGAAGTCAGAGGGGCATCATGTGAGCAAAAGGGGGATTTGTGGGCAGGGTCAACAGCCATGACAAATTTGTGTGATTTATGATTACATAATCATCCCCCCCCCCCCAAAACGAACACACACACACACACACACGCACACGCACACGCGCACGCACGCACGCACACACACACACACACACACACACACACACACACACACACACACACACACACACACACACACACACACACACACACACACACTGGCCTAACCAATCCATTGATAGTTCAATGACTCCATGCAGCAAACTGGTTTTGTATGCAGGCACCATTCTCAGCTGTCCTTGAGGGAAACAAAATGTTGGATGCCTACTTGCCTAGACATTCCTTAAACTTCTGATATTTAGCCTAATGTCCGCATAAAATATGACAATTAATCAATTAAGTAAAATCTCATGATTGTGACAGCCCTACCCAGGACCAATTCTTACTTTGCAAGCAGAAGGATATTTCATTAAAAATGTCTACATCGCATCAGTATGATGAGTGATGCCAACCCAAACCTCATTCTGTCTAATACTGTTAACGTTTGCCAAGTGTAGTGCACTTAAAAAGTCACACAGCGTTTCATGAAATTACTCATATCATGGCTGAGGTCTTATTTGGGACAAGCTGTTTGCACGCGTCCTCATATTCCACTCATGAATGTGTTTTATATCATGAAAGAAACAGTGGGTTCTGACTATTGCCATGGAAACTGAACCTATAGTGTGTGAAATCAATATTGAAGAGGATGAGATGTGTACAGTATGCTGAGAGTAGTCTCACGTGATCATACCCACCGTCTTCCAGTGACAGAGGGTCTGATTCAAATAGGAGTGCAATAATCAGTTTTAAAAAATAGTGAAAAGGGCAGATCTACAAGCTTCTGTGAGCTCAGCTCAGAGATCAGATGTTTTCATGTCAAAGACCGTAAAAATGGTACCCAATCCCTGCTTGGCATTC
This sequence comes from Gymnoscopelus microlampas, assembly GCF_963454915.1. NCBI lineage: Eukaryota > Metazoa > Chordata > Actinopteri > Myctophiformes > Myctophidae > Gymnoscopelus > Gymnoscopelus microlampas. The sequence goes on along the minus strand of NC_139942.1, from coordinate 39,763,674 downwards.
AGCATCAAGGGTTGGAATCGGGGTAAGTACCTGCGACATATACAGTACAAGTGTTGTACATCAAGCTGCCTCACGCTATGGAAACAGCATAAGGCTTGTGAATTGTTGCTTCCCAAGGCTGCTACTTACTATCTCAGAACAGCTTAACCTAAAATAAACTAATAGTCAGTTAGTAGGCCTACAAATACTAATACAAATATAAGAGTCTGGTGTATGTACCTATTATAGTACAGACATTTTTTTATTTGACTACACTGATGTCATGCTCAACAGCACATTGACACTACACATGGCTTTTAATGGATTGTTGCTGGTCATAGGGAATCAAACTCAAACCTATGATGTTAAAGCTACCCAATAGACCAGCCTGCCAATCGTCATCACAGTACAATACAGGCGGTACACAACAATGTCTGGGATTAGATCTATTGAGTGTGTCTACTGGTCGCATACAGATTCAATCTCACCTAAAGGGTAACTCGGACTGCTGCAATTTTTCTCTGTTAACTCATAGTCCATTGTATGACAGTGTATCGCACGCCGAAAATAGCTGATCTAAAAGCTCACAATGCGTTGTGGATGCGATGGACTCTTCGATAACTGTTCCAGCATTAGCTACAAAGCTACATTTCATCTGTATGCCAGGATAGGAAATAGCTACAGCACTGACAAACAGGTTTACACTACAGCCATGTGAATACAATACAAAATATTACATTCATAAAATAAAATAAAATCATCATCAGAAACATAATCGTATGCTCGCTTTAATGATCACATGCTTGCTTGCTTGGTCTGATTTTTAGCAACTATTTTAGCTATTAAAACTGGTTCAAGTAGAACATTGTCTCATGCAGCTGGGTGTTGTGTTCAAATGGGTTGGAGCTCGGGAGTGCGGATGGCCTAATGGTCTGCAGCCTGACAGGGAGTCGGAGGTTTGATTCCCGAGCCCGACGACCTTTGTGTCATTCCCCGTCTCTCTCTCCTGTTTCCTGTCACTCTTACACTGTACTATCCAATTAAAAAAATGGGTTGGAGCTCTGAAAATGAAAGCTGCTAAGCCACATTCTGTAGAACCGTGTTGCACCAAAGTACCATCTTTGGTTCCACTACACAATCGCCTCTGGTGGAAGCTCGTGTTGGACTGATTTGATCTGAACACAGTATGAGAGTATCTGTTCCTCACATTAACCTACTAACTAAGGTAACCAATATCATCTCTGTTTATAACAGAGTTATAACAATGTTGTGAATGTGTTGAAATGGCTGCATATGTCCAACATGATAGGCTTTCTAAAGACTTTCTAATTTGGGCGACCCAATAGCCGAGTGGTTAAGGCGTATACAGTACCAAATAGGCTCTAATACCTGACAGCAAGTCCCTGGGTCGATTCGAATAAAGGCTCAGAAAAGCCCCCCAAAAAAATAACTTATAAAAAAGAAAATATATATTCTACTTCAAGAAGATAATTAGGATCAATCTGGGAGAAACATATGCTCGATTATTGCAAAAAGCTCTTTAGTTGAGCCTCATTGTGACTGCAAATACTATAGTAATGAGGCTGTCAGTGTAAGTCACTCTGCAATGACTCAATACAGTGCATCATCATTTATCACATACCTAAACACAAACTGTCGTCGTGAGCGATCTCCCAACAGAAGGAATCTACGTAAAACATGGTTGCCATGTTTGCTGCATTGACAAATAGATTGATCATTCATCTATACATACATTATTCGTTGTATCCCTTAGTAGATAATGTGGTCAAATCAAGGTAATTGATGGGCCACATGGCCATATCTTCATATTATATACTGTATATGGGGCGGCCATAGCTGAATGGATAGAGAGGCCACCTGGGAAACAGAAGGTCTGGTCTATGTGTACCTGAGCAAGACACTTTAACCCCTAACTGCTCCCCAGGCACTGCCGTGTAGTGCTCATTATAGGTCGGATGGGTTATTATCTTGCCAAAACTTTTAAGATCAGTAATCTGTACTATACCTTCATTATTTCAATTGCCGCTGATTCTAATGGACATTTTGAGGAAGAGTGTAGGCTCCACTAACGGTACCCAATTTCATGTTCATTTCATGTGTTCAATTGTCCTTCATGTTGTTGTGACTTGCCTCGAGTCTGGGCCGTAAAAAGACGTCAAGATGAAGTGGATGGGTAACTGTGCCAAAAGCTGTGACTGATAGCTGTCAATCGGTCGTCAGACCTTCACTGATGAAAGTGTCATTGATTTTTTTTGGCCCATAGTTGCTGTGAGTGTCATCCTTGCTGCATTCAATCAATGTAGCACAACATTTGAGAATACATATATGCTCTTTGGTTCTGAAGGATATTATGTGATCTAGTGTATTGAAAAAGAGATAAACACCGGCAATCAAGTTCACTGGGCTGATACCGACACTAAGCCACTCCGACTTACTTACTTTTCGATGCTTGATCACTCACACAGCAGTTGATCTTGTTCTATCATGTCTAATTTGCAGATGACTGCAACAGTGGTTAACAGTGTACAAATACATTCAAGTTGAGTTCAGTTCAAGTTAAGGCAGTCATCGAATTGGTGGCCTGTGAGGTAGCTAACGCTAATCAGAATCAATATATATTTTTATCCTTATCCTAGTCATGCATTACCTCTGTTATTAGAGTCACCATCCAATACACAGACAATAATCCAGATTACAGAAATGTATTTAATCCTTTCTCGTGGGGACATTGAAAACCAATACAGCAGCCACCTGGGTCTCGAGGAATGCAGTTTTACCTCTCAGTAAAAGAGTGAAACCAATAGCTGAGCATGTCCTAGAAAACGGCACAATATTGTAGTTCTAAATAGGATTTGTGATGACTGTGAGGTATCATGATGCGAGACCTGAAATACAGCCTGGAGAAAGTATATAAATAACTTGAAATTATCCTTATTTTTTTCATTCTCACATGCAGGGCTCTCTCTGGTTAACTAATGATCTCAGGCTGAAAACTATCCTGATCTCTGTCTCTGTTTGTGTGTGTGTGTGTGTGTGTGTGTGTGTGTGTGTGTGTGTGTGTGTGTGTGTGTGTGTGTGTGTGTGTGTGTGTGTGTGTGTGTGTGTGTGTGTGTGTGTGTGTGTGTGTGTGTGTGTGTGTGTGCGCGCGCGCGCGCGCGCGTGCATCTCCAGTTGGACGTGTGCATGAATGGGGCTAAGCAGCATCACGGCATGCAATTACAATGTAACTCTAGGCATTCTCTGCAACACACTAAACATCAAAGTGTCACATCCGCATCGCTGCCACACGGGAGCACGAAGGAGTCCCTGGTGTGTGTGTGTGTGTGTGTGTGTGTGTGTGTGTGTGTGTGTGTGTGTGTGTGTGTGTGTGTGTGTGTGTGTGTGTGTCTGTCTGTCTGTCACAGTAGAACAGCTGAGCTCACAAACAGTCACACTACTCCTCAAACCGCTGGGTGGGTGGGCCAACTCTCTCACCCAATAATACTTCACTTGCATTGTGCATTTCTATGCCCCACAGAAATTATAGGACCTATTTTCAACCATCTCTAGACTTATCTTTTGACTAACACTGATTTCACTACTGAATCTTGTCTATGCAAAAAAAAGAAGCTTACAAGTACATGAACTGTGCATTTGATTACATGGAAATGAGCACTTACTGAACAGGCTTTTATATGCCAGTGTTCTCAGGCAGAGTTATAGTATAGTAATAGCTGCATACTACAGCCAGGCAGCCACACTGTGATTCTGCTCAGACAGTAGGCACGTGTAAACTCCTGCATGGTAGGCTACACACATCCGTGCACAGCCCAGTAATTACATGTACAAACACTATTAGTGTTTAATTATCTATTATGTCTGTGCTGATAAAAAACAAAATCAATATGGTTCTCCAAATGTGAGGCACCGACGAAGAAGACATAATTTCCACGATGATTATAACACACCATGTGGCCCAAAAAACACACGTACCGGCTGCATGTCTATACATAATTAATACATAATACCATGTTACGCTATAAATCAGTCTAGAAACACGGCATTTGTTTACATTTAAATGTTTTAGGACTAACATTATCCTATACACAAGCAGCACCTATCAAATCGGTTGCATGCAGTCACACAGTGACATACCACTGGGTCATAACAACGACACACCCTCCCAGTAGCCCCCCGGTAACTGGAACACTCGCCCCAAAACACAGTCGCCCCCATTTTCTTTCTCGGACCGCTCACCCCCAGCGGTTCTTGTATTCTTGTATTCGTTTTTACTGAGGTTAAGTTTAGGTATAAGTTTAGGGTTAGTTTTACTGAGGTTAGGTTTAGGAATAAGGTTTTAGGTTTTGGCATAGTTATACTGAGGTTACGTTTAGAAATAAGGTTAGGTTTTATTTAAGCATAGTTTAACTGAGGTTACATTTAGGAACACCGTTCTGAGGTCGCCGGATTTGACCCGGGGGCAAGCGGGTTTTGGGGCGAGCGTTCTTGTATTCAGCCCCCCCAAATACAGAGCTTTGTAGATTGCCACAGAATAGCCCCCGTGAAATGGTGAAGCTAAACACGGGTGTGAAGTGTGAACACCACGCCGCACCGGGGGGACGAAATATAACCATCCAACGCTGCCATGCGCCTCGAAAACTTCACATTATACACGACTATACAGCCATTATAATAGCAAAATGACATTATATAGTGGGGAAAACGACCCGTTTCCATGAAGCGGTTTGAGGGTCCCCAGCATTTCCTGTCCCTGTGATTTCTCCACTGTAGCGTCGCACGTACGACGAACAGAGAGACACAACACAGGGTTACATTATCATTTCAACCATTTCCAACCCCCAAAAACATGTTATTTCTTTTACCTGGACATAATTGTTTTCACAGTATTCCGCGACCTTCGACAGGTTCTGGTAGCTTTCCACGAGAGCTCGTTTGCCGGCCGGAATTTCTTCCTCTAGTAGCATTTGTAGCTCTGCCATCTTAACATCCCTGTTCTGTTCTCGCCTGCCTCTCTCTCTCTCTCTCTCCTCCCTGTCCTTTCAATGCTCTCTCTCTCCTCCCTATCCTTTCACTGAGGCGAGGAGGCGCTGGTGCTTTGGTGTGGTGAGAATGGGGGCTCCCCCCAAGCCTGGCGCCGTGGCGCCGCTAGGGGACGCTGTTGTCGCTTGGCAGACATTGTTTAAGCCCACTGGTGTAAAGAAGTACTCAATTTTGTTTACTTAATAATAAAATAATAAAAGTACAAAAGTATTGGTATCAAAATGTACTTAAAGTACCAAATGTAGAAAGTACTCATTATGCAGAATGTCCTATTTCACAACTTTTCAAATCCTTTCCTTTAAAAATAGCAGATCCACAAGCTCGCATTTTCAAATGGCCGAAATTAAGCTACATAGCCCAGGGGCTGAAGTGGTTAATGTATGTTTTGTAATAATAATCAAAATCTACAAAGTTATTAGTAAAATTAAAGTTTCCAAATAATTGTTATGGAGTAAAAGTATAATATTTGCCTCTGAGATGTAGTGGAATAGAGTACTGAAAATTGGAAATACTACAGTAGTAAATGTACTTACTTTCCACCACTGTTCAAGCCTCACTCACCAAAAATAAACAGATCTACAAGCTTACAGATTCTGTTTATTTTTGGTGAGCTATCCTATTCAATTCAAAGGAGCTTTATGAGAAAACATACGTTCACATTGCCAAAGCAAGTGTCAAAATATGTCAAAGGCGAGCGATCCCCTCGGGCGACAGAGTATCAACATTTTGAGATGAACGAATAGCGCCCCCCTGTGTCAGCTTGGAGTGCTGCTGCTGCTATTAAATAGTTTACAGATGGCAATTATTTTTACAACAATGTTAGCCTTGGATCAAGACTATCATAGATGTATTTTTTTTATCGAGTCTGACTTTTACTTTCGTATCTATCATATATATGCAAACGTCAAAATCGATTAAATACTATGATAGTCTTGATCCATGGCTACAGCAACAATAGAATGTTTCTACACAGTTGGCAACATTTTTTTCAGCTGGTGGGGCAAGATAAATGCGGATGGGGTAGACCTATTGCTAATATTATTGTTATTGTTATTGTTTTTGTTGTTGTTGTTGTTGTTGTTGTTGTTATTGCTATTATTGTTATTATTGTTATTATTATTGTTATTGTTATTAAGGAACTGACGTCATTAGCTATCAATCATTTGCTTTATTGTTTTATAAATCCCATGTATTTTTACTAACAGGTGAAGGGGGATTTTCCTTCAAACACTACATTTCCCATGCAGCCCTTCGGTTCTCAAATACAAAAAAAACTACAACTCCCTACACGCTCAATGGTCACGTGTTCACCACTCAGCTCATCCCTGACCGATCGGCTTCTGGTGCAGATTGCAGACACGGGGATATAAAAAATCCTTCTGCACCGGCAGAAACCTTTATGGTGAGTTCATCACAAAACAAATGATGTTTTGGATAGTATGTTTAACACCCTATAGAGCCTAAATTTACTGTCTCTACGAATAGGTGTTTTAATCGAACACATCACACATTTAAAATGTGATCATATAGCCTATAGGCCTATTTAATTTGCAATAAGCTGCATCGGTAGCTAAAACATGTTGAAAACCTGATCCATTCTGTTGACATTTATCATTCCTGCTTTAAATCAATGTCCTAGATGTGAAGATTCCTCTCCTGTCATCCTTTCTGGGACAGGACGGCATGGCGCAGGTGGACAAATACACCAGCCTGGAGGCGAAATTTGATGCCGCAGTTAGAGTAATCCGGAGTTTACCTGAGGATGGTAACTAACGGCAGCCTATTCTATTCTATTATTTTATATACTATTCTATTCTATTCTATTACTTTATATTATATTCTGCTCTAATAAACCATGTTCGATATCTGCTCATTGGTGTGAAACCACTTAAATTGTTGGCTGGCCTGGCACTGTGAATGTTGATAAAGCTCATGCTACATTGATTCATAGATTTCTCAAGTCTGCCAACTATACACACTGTGGAACCAGTGGGTTTCTGCTTTGAAGGAAGAGCCATGACAACAGCTTTCAATAGGAATAAATGATTGGTTCTCACACTTTTTCGTATTTCAAAATGACTCAAAATTATTCAAGAAACACTTTCAAGATTTTTCAAAAATGTTTTAAAAAAAATAGCAGATGTACAAGCTTGCAGCGGCAAGAAGTGACATGCTGTGAGCTTGTAAATCTGCTCTATTTAAATAGCCCACGCTAAAATCTAAAATGACACAGAGGCTTTCCCTGTTTAAATGGGTTAATCTAAGGAGCACGGAGGGGAGAGGTACATGCATGCTCTCTGCAGATGTTCCTATTGGTATAAGGGCTTTTACACAGAATAACTTAATAACATAACATGCATAGCACAGCACATACATTCCTGCCACAAACAACATAATCACAGTAAACAACAACATAAAGTAAGGTCAATAAAACAATGCTGGGAAGTTTTTCTGTAGCTTCCGATGCACACCTCAAAGGTTAGTGACAGGTGCATAGGGCAGGTGCATCAGTCAAATGAATAAAGAGCATCCTTTCAGCAAGTTCCAGACAGTGTGCGGGACCTTTTTCTTTGATTCGATATCAAAGATCCCTTTCTGAACAATACTGTAGCTCAAATACCTACACAATTGCTGTTATTCAGCACAAAAACAATATTAACAAAACAAGAACTCTTTGGCCCTGCCTGAGTCTGCTCAAGTATCCATTCCACTTATACTCTGTATCCGTTTCTGTGTTCCCCCCACTTTCTCAGGTCCCTTCCAGCCTTCGGATGACATGATGCTGATGTTTTATAGCTATTACAAGCAGGCTACCCTGGGACCCTGTAACATCCGCCGACCCAACGGCTTCTGGGACTCCCGTGGGAAAGCTAAATGGTAACTTGCTGGTGTGCCCATTGTGTATCGCTGTGTTATTACCAAACTTAACATTGACACTCTGAGTTAAATGAACCCTGAGGATTTCACAGTGTAGAGGCTACACCATATATAGTTCTACACGGAGGAGACCTGATACAGCAAGAGCACTTCAAAGCAGGCATAGTTAGCGCAGCAGCAGCCCTTTGAACATTTGATACAGAGAGAGGGAAAATAAAGCAATGAGGTACAGGGAAAAAATTGACAAGTCTAAAAACAGATTTATCTTTTTTACCTGGAGCCACACCAGGTAAGGCAAGGTAATGGAATAAAGTTTCCTTATTAACTATTTATATGAGGTATATTGCGCTTTAAACAAATGGGGATGTTTGGTATGTTAGGCCATTGTGATGGTGGTTGTTCACACCGCTGTTAAGTTCTAAATATAACATAACTGAGGCCAATATTATCAGAGGACATAACACAGAACCTTGGACACCACACAATAAGCTACAGTATGTGATGTAAACTGAAACGCCTTCGTCCTTGCTCTCGTTTGACGTGTGACATTTTGTGGCGTTAGATCTTCATGGATTATATTTCTCGGTTTTCTGCAGAGACTTCACCTTCCGATAGTGTGTGTGTGTGTGTGTGTGCGTGTGTGTGTGTGTGTGTGTGTGTGTGTGTGTGTGTGTGTGTGTGTGTGTGTGTGTGTGTGTGTGTGTGTGTGTGTGTGTGTGTGTGTGTGTGTGTGTGTGCGCGCGTGCGGCCGTGCGCACGCACGCTTGTCCCCTCTAGAGACATTTGGATTTGGATACCATGTCATAGTGTTCACAATAGCTAATATTATTTTTAAAGGAAATATTCGCACATCCAATTAGCTCAGATGCAGGTGCGTTGGACAGTATCAGTCACATGACCATTAATTAAGAAAAATCCAGCACACTGCTCTTCCTCAGCAGCATCACATTTTTCAACACTTAAACACTGACATTTCAGTCCCTCTAGACCTTCATCTAAGTGTGTCTAGAACAGTGGTTCTCAAACTTTTTCATGTCAAGGACCCCCAAAATGATATGTATTTGGCCATCTAAAAATATTTTGTTCCAGGGACCCCCCAGAAGCAAAGATTTGAGTTACAAATGTTTGCTTTAAAAAATATATATTCAAAGATTTGCACAGATTTTCAAGATTTTTCAAAAATAGCAGATCTACAAGCTCGTAGCGCGGCACTCGGTGCCGCGCTATGAGCTTGTATATCTGCTATTTTTGAATAGCCAAAGTATAAAAGTTCATAATTATTCTGATGCTATATTTACACATTTTGCTGGGTACCCCCTGGAACCCCCTCAAGTACCCCTGGGGGTCCCCAGACCCCACTTTGAGAACCAAGGGTCTAGAAGACTCTTGATGAAGGTCCTGTGATTTTTTCATTAATGACAATAGCTAATATTAAAACATTTAGTAAAATCCTACAGTAATACAGCATAGATAGATATAGTTTGTGTAGACTTCATTGTTACAATGTGTTTCACATTCCTCTCAGTGTTGTTTGCCCATTTGTGTTGCCAGGGACGCATGGAATTCATTGGGGAATATAACAAAGGAGGAAGCCATGATGAATTACATCGAGGACATCCAGCTTGTAAGTCCCCCCGAATGAAAATCAGATTTAGAGACAAACAAACAATCCTCCAATTTTCTACTTTATTATTGTAAACTGGTACAGGCAGAGGCTCGCCTGTGTCTCCTTCTCCTTCCCCTATATCGTTGCTGTCGGGCATAAACCTCTTTTCTCCATATTTTAACTTTTTGTGTTTTTTTTGTAAATGAATGCCCTACTTGGTCATACTACAACGTGACACAAAAGCATCAAAAGTAGCAGATCTACAAGCTCGAAACGCGGTGCAAAGCGATGCGTTTTGAGCTTGAGCTTGATCTGCTACTTTTGTTATTTTTTAAATTTGAATCCTGAAAAGTAACTGTTTTGAACATGAGGTTTCCAGACGATACACAATTTGTTTTCTGTGGACCAGTGGAGTGAATATACGTGCATTTTGTTGTTTGGTTTGACCAGTGTTTCCCAAACACACATTTTGTGGTTCTTAACCTCTCCTACAAATTATCTATTAATTTAAAATGTTACATTCCTTTTTCCTCAAAAAAAATCTTTCAAAAGATTTTCAGAAAATAAAAAATAAAAATAAGATTTTCCAGAATCTTTCAGGAATTTGCAAAAAGAGTGAAGAGTATTTGCACCAGCATGGAGAAGGGAGTGCAGCTTACTTACTGTGAATCTGAGAACTGTGAACTTATTTCCAGGAGGAAATAAAGTCTGTTTGATTCTTCACGGTGCCTGCTATTACAATGTGTCCTGGTACTTTCTCAGTTGACTGCACACCGTGCATCTCTGTACATGCATTATACATTATGTTGTTAAGCCCCAGTCTTAACGCGTATCCCAAATAAGACCTCAAACTTGATATATGAGCAATTTAATGAAACGCTGTGTTTAAGTGCACTACAATTGGCAAATGCTAACCGTAGTAGTAGACAGAATGAGGTGTGGGGTTGGTATCACTCATCATCATACTGATGTGATGTAGAAATGGAAATGGAATGTCATTCTGTATGTAAAGTAAGAATTGGCCCTGGGTTTATTGCTACTAGCCTCAATAAGCTCATCAATAATCATTTATGGAGAACGATTAAAGAAAGCAAAAAGTAGTTCTCAAACATTTCCATGTCAATGACCCCAAAGTGATACGTATTTGGCCATGGAGTCCCATTTGAAAATACTTTGTGCCACATTGGGGAAACCCATAAGAGAAGACTTGTCAAGTTTTTTTTAAATAGCTGATTTACAAGCTCACATCTCGTCACATTGCAACACGTTGAGAGCTTATAGATCAGCTTTTTTTAATAGCCGGTAAAAAAAGTAAAATACTGCAGAAGTGTTTACACTGTTCCTCATTTTGCTGGGGACCCCCTGGCAACCCCTCAAGGACTCCTCAGGAGTTACTGGAGAACCAGTACTGTATATCTAGTGTCTTTATCTGTCTTTATGGTATCATTCATTTGCCCCTTATGATTTTCTCAGATTCCTTTAAATTTCCAAGAAATTCCTACTGATGTGTCGGTGTCTTCTTATGTACTGTACCTCTACATCTTTAATATTTTTTCTCCCTGCAACAAAATGAATTAACACAAATCTTGTCATTTCTGTGCTTCTTCAGATACTGGAGACTATACCTATCTCAGATGAAGTGTCAGATCTGGTGGAGAAACTAGGTACCTTTTACACAGAGGACGAGTCAGGTACACTAGAAGTGGAAGAAAATGAAGTGGACAAGAGACCCTTCACCAGGCCCTTTGCAGATTGCGCTGGTGTGTAATCGAAAATACAACCCTTTAATGCCTGCACTATAATGGACAGCACCATAACCACTTAAGCCCTATATAACATAAAAAAAGGGGGGGGGGTGTATAATTCTTTGCCTATAATGACATGCCCAGGGTAGGGACGCCAGGTTGAAAGTGGTTGAAATAGATATCTACAGTAACAAAAACTGCTGAAATGGGGCGTACAGTAGTAGAACGTATCATTGTTGTTGCTGTTCATCGTCCTTTTTAGCCCTGGAGATGATTTGTTGTGAGAATTCTCCCGCATGTGTCTTTTCATCACCAGGTTTCATGTGGCAAGAAGTTCTAGAACCATACAAACCAATAATGGAAGGCAAGTTTTCGGATTTGGTGATGGCTGTTGTAAACTGTAGAGTAGATGGAGTTCAGTTTATTGCTGCTTCTATGTCCCACAGTCTGCAAGCTTTGAACATGACTTAAAATGCTTTCATTTGCCTTTCATATTGTCGGCAAAACGCGGACAAAGGCAAAAGCAATTAGGGTGCGCGCTCTATCTTTGACCTTGATTTTTTAGTCTAATGCCAGTTCACAGCTTGCACCCTGAGGACATGGGGAAAGTCTTGTATAATCATATTTCTTGTATAGTCTGGTGGTTTCAGTGTCACGTGCTTCCCTGTAAGTCCAGAGTTTGACGCTTGTTGCTCCCGTGGGACGGTGCTTTGTCGTGTGGTTGCAGCAGACAGTCAGTCAAAGTGTGGTCCAGCCTGCAAACTGCTGAACGCTGAACGTGTCAACCCTATAGTGTTGCGTAGCGCAGTGATTCTCAACCTTTTCAGTTTCAAGGACTCCCAATTTGATCGGCATTAGGCCACAGAACCCCATTTGATATGATCATTATCTCTGGGACCCCAATCTACACAACCCTCAGGGCCAATTCAACTGAAGAGATTTTACAAATGGAACCAAATGGACCCGTAAGGCTTCACTCTCAGAGTTAGGGACCTGTAAGTGTCCATTTGGTTCCTAACTATCAATTATTTAGCTGGGGACCTGCTGGAACCCCCTTAAGGACCCCTGGTAGTCCCCGGACCCCACGTTGAGAACCTGTGGTGTAGTAAACACTGTGAGTGGCATCCCTGTAGATCTTAGATGCTGTGTAGCTAAACAAAAAGAAAACACTGCAAAAGCCAAATATGTTATACTCCATGGCACGACGCCATCCCTCAACGAAAATAGCTGATTCTGAGCTGAAATCGCATCGTTTTTCTTTTGAGGGACACACTTGTGCGGTGAGGTATGCATAGGCTCCTAAGTCGTGCGGGGTGACAGAGAGCGTTTCCTTCACTGTTCAGGCTATGGGGGTCTGTGGGAAGATATTCAAAACCCCACAGGGACGCCCAAAGAGACCAGTGGTCATGATGACATGGCAGATGACAGAGGCCAGGAGAAAGAGAATAGTGAAGCGGAAAGCAAGGAGGAAAGTAGTGAATGGGAGAATGAGGAGGAAGAAGAGGAGGAGGAGGAGGAAGAGGATGATACTGATGATGAAGACGAGGAGGATGAACAAGGTACCGCTTGTAGTTGTAGGTGTTGTGTGGTGTTAGGATTGGTGAGCGGTAGCACACATACCGTACGCACGCACACACACACACACACACACACACACACACACACACACACACACACACACACACACACACACACACACACACACACGCACACACATGCAGAAACGCCAAACAAACGATAGCGTCAACAAGTTACTTCAGGCTATGAAACAAGATAAACTGCCTTTCATCCTCTTATGAAGGGTTCTTGCGCCGAATATAGCCGATCTAGATCTGATATTTTCAGCAGGTGACACCGTGACAAAGTGCAAACCGGGCGGTAGACATAAAAAAAGAGAACTGTGAAGTAAATCAGGACATAAAAAGACTCTAGAATCTAGGCATGGCCATATCTCAACCGGGTTGTTAGACAAAGGATGCAAAAAGATGAATACCAGGCATCAGAGCAGTAAATCATATCTTTTCCACCGTCATTTCATATCACTGGCATTGCTCATGCTTGGCACTGACACTTGACTTCAACCGGACACATCTGTCCTATGATTCTTTTTTTCATGTGACGTGCTGAGAATAGCTAGTTGATTCGTTTCATCATCATGCCAGAGAGAAGGCACTGCTGTTGTTTTGACAACTGTTTACTTTGATGCACCGACACATGACGGATCCTGTGTGAATATAATCCTCATGTGGCACTATGTTTGAAGGGGTGTTAAAGCTTCAATAAAAACTTTTTCTTCGTAGTTGAGATTTTGGCCCCTGAGCGGGAGACGGGGATTTGAATCCCAGGTAGGACGTAAATCTCACGGATAAAACTAACTCACAATGTTCTTTCTCGATCACTCTCCACTTCTATCCCTGTCACTTTGTCTCTCTCCATTTTACGTTTTCCCAATCCATCTCTCATCTGTCCCTCACTCTTCCATCTCTCATCTGTCCCTCACTCTTTCATCCACTCTCCCGTCTTTCTGTCCCATGTCTCCACCCCACCCCACACCCCATCTCTCTTGGCTCAGAGCGGAGGAGGGGTCCTGACCCGAGGCTGGTAATGGAGAACAGGGGGTGGAGGTTTGACACCCGGGATTCCAGCAGCAGTGTGGAGCCTAGCATGTCCTCTGTGACCAACGGGACCCACAGCTCTCTCAACAGTGAGGTGGAGGAGGAGGAGCTAGCCTGCTCTGTGGAGTCCTGTGCTGAGAGAACCTCCTACAGGCACCTCAACGGACACCTCAGAGGTAAGACACCGTTGTAGTCTCACATGGTCAGACTCACCGTCTTATGTCGTCAATTCCGGCAGCCATGGGTCTGAATCACAAGTCATCATGTCCAGGTTTTGTCCGAGAAAATCTCAAGTAAGCCTCTGATTGGCTGGCCTTTTACAGAAGTCAGTGATTGGTCAATTCATGTCTGGCACATTTTTCTGTCATTATGGACTCATTTGTCGATTTACTGCACAGTAGAATCATTGATGTTCATTTAATTCTTGTACGGGTCCATTTAGGTAAATGTTCACACTTTGAGTTTAAAGGAGAATTTTGGTACAGTACAGAGATTTCATAACTCAATAACGGGTCCGCCGCAGTTAAAAGCCCACACCTATGGCCTGACCAGAAGTGTTGCAAAAGTGCGGCTTACGGTGAGGGATATTCAAGAGCGACACGTTGTATAGTGTTGTGTCACTATAAACATCAGATCTCTCGCGAAAAAACATTAAAAAAAGGTATTAAAATACGCAATTTAAAGCAAGCACCATAGGCGCGGGGTTTTAACTGCGGCGAACCCGTTATTGAGTTATGAAATGTCTGTACTGTACCACTCGTCCTAGGATATCATAACATTATCATAAAGGTAAGAAAACGGTCAGGAAAAATTCTCCTTTAATTAACACCTATATGATTTTACTTTACTTTATCTTCTTGTATTACTTATATTATGCTGTTATTCAACTGTTGTTGAATAACGGCAAGGTTGTTTTGAGCACGAGGCAGGATTTGCAATCATAAACCATAAATATAGGTAATAACGTATGAGCTGGGAACAGGTGTTGCAACCAGGGAGAGGAAGAAATGTTTTGACAGGTTGTAAACAACGGATGACTATATATTATGTAGCCATATAATACATAAGTTTAATGTCACTCACAATAGCACATACAGTAGATAAAACATGTTAAACCACTTAATATCTATATTTTGTGATACAACGAATAGCAAAAATAGATGATCTGCTATTTTCTCGTATATCTTGTAGATCTAGACTAGTGCTACAGTATACTGTAGACTAGTGCTATTTTTGCTTCTATTTGGAAATATTTTGGACATTTTCACCTATTTTCACATGCCCAACAGTACTGTAGGGATGCCAGGTTTGAAGTGGTTAAAGGGCATGCAGAAAACAGACATAGGCTTCAGATGCAATCGACGCATAAAGCTCTTCCTCAGGCACTCCCAGTATCTTGCATCTATAATGCCGGATATTCGAAATTCCCACTTTGAAAACTTGAAAATATAGACTTTATTTCAAAGTTGATATACATAGACATAATTACAAGCGTACAATTTCATTGCTCCTAGGGGGCGAAATGTCTGTCTGTCTGTCTGTCTGTCTGTCCGCTGCCAATCCTTAAATATTTCATCACAGATCGTGGATATGCTTTGTTTGTTTGTGTGAATATTTTGCAGATGTTGTGACTATCATCTCAGATCCACGACCCTCCATATTTGAGAGAGACTGACATCATCAATATGATGTCAACGTGACGTCAGAGATCCACTGGGAGGCCACGCCTTTATTAGACCCTGTCTTGTTAATGTTGTATCGATGTTGTGCTCTTCTACCCCTCAGGTCATGTCTTTCCAGAGAAGAACCACAGAGCCACAGACTCAGATAATGAAGAATTCTGTGACTCGATGGAACATCTAGCCATGGAAGAGGTATACATACTGTATATCCAGATGTTAGAGAATGCTATACAATTCTGAAATTAAGTTGTGGTTATATTCTGTCTACTATATTGCTTTGTTTATGACAGTTCAGACCAATGCTTGTATTTCTACCTTTTTTTTGTGCCAAGGGGCTGGTCCAGTCACCTGTTTCCAGAGCGCCCACTGTGAGACAAAGGGACCTCTGGATTGAAACCAAGACGATGATGAATGGAGGGAAGGATCTAACACGTCTGGGAGACCCCTTTCTTGAAGTTCTTAGCAGTACAGGCCCACCCACTACCTCCTTGTCAAGGAGAGGGCGAGGTGAGACATACACAGATTTCAGCAGCCCTGAAATCTTGAAATTCCCCATGAAAGTTTAAAGCTGACCTAAAATCATGGCTCCACTTAAATTCGAATTGGTCTTAGCTAAATGTGTTCCCGGGTGGCCTGCCCCCAGGGTTACAAATGGCTCACTCCCTCTGTGAGCTTCGTTATGTCTCTTGTGAATGGCATCCTCCACGTATTCTTATCCCTGGTCCCCCACGTCCTTTTTATTTTATTGTCATGATTTGTTAACTGTATATTCTAGTATTTATTTTTTGTGGCGTTGTTTGTCTAGCTGTTTGAGCTTTGATTGTTTAAATGGACCACAATGGAAACAAGCCTCAGGCTTTTTGGTGCTTTTATCCATTTTGGTGTTTTTAAATTGTTGCACTGTGCACTTTCAAAATTTCAATACAAATATTCAATTCAACATCGCCCTCCCTGGTCCCATCTCCATCCCAACAATCTCCCTACATAATGTTTCAATGGAATTCTCATTCATGTCTCTCAGGGCACCTTACAGTATGTGTGTATTTGCACATATGTTTTGCACAGAACCGTTACCTTTTTTTTCTTTTTTGAAATACATTGTTATGCTCTGAACAGTTTGCATTTCAACACTTACTTTCCCCACTAATTCAGGGTCCCTGTCCCCAAGAGTTGCCTGTGGCTCTCTGCTGTCTGTCAACGTAGAGGCCGCCTGCTGCAGTGTTGCACAGAGCAGACGCTCAGGGAGCGTGGCCGGGGTGGACATCAATGAGCAGATCGCCGTGGCTCTGCTCAGGCTCCAGGACGACATGGCTCATGTGCTTCATCGTCTGCACACCCTGGAGGTGTTGACAGTGTCACAGGTCAGGTCTTCCCAAACCTTTCCATTTTCTACAACGAAGATAGTGAAAATAGGTGATCTGCAAGCTCATGAGCTTGTTAAATGTTTGAAACATTTTGAAAAATGTTGACAATAATGACATGACCACAGTAGGGGTGCCAGGTTAATTTCCTTTCCATTTAGCGCCCCTTGGTGGCCCTCCTGGGGCCATGGACCCCTCTTTGATAGTCACCTCTGTCACCTTTGTGTCAGTCCCAGTGTCTGGACAAACACAGGGTTTAGAATTAACCTTTTTGGCAAAATTTGCAAGCCATTGATGGCTGTCTTCTAAGATGGGTGGGTAGGTGAGTGTATATGGATGGATGGATGGATGGATTTCCTGACATGCTGAAAATGTGTGCATTTTATCTACATAGGGATACAATGGATGGTAGTTTCCATAACTCCTAGTTTTATTTCAACATCGTTTGTACTTTTTCTTTTTTTCAGTCAAGATCACCTTCGCCAAGACAGGAAGACCATCTATCCCTTGTACGGAAGGTCTGTATGTGAATCACCCCCTCTTCACCTAATGTCGTTTTTGTGATGCAGTTTAATGTAGGGTTAGGAAACAGAACAGAAACAGGTTTTCACTAATTTGATACACTGTATGTTCTGTAGTTCCAGAGACCATCTTGGTGGCCTTTTCACTTCTCTCCAGTCACAGTGGTGTTGACTACAGTCTGGCCTCTGGTTGCCCATTGGCTAGTCCAACTTTATTTACAGCGGAAAAGGAGGTGAGAAAAATGTCAACGTCAAATGCTAGCAAACCTATTAACCTGCCTGACTGACTGACAGCATACGGTATATATGCTTATTGTTATTAGTGTAAAGGGGGGGGGAGTTGGTTAGAAGCAGGGCCGGATTACCCATAGGCCGTTATGGGCGAGTGCCCTGGGGCACCAGCCAATGGGGGCACCAAAAAAAAGAAAATAAGATAATTAAAATAAGAATTAAATAACATAGCCTTAACATAAGCCTAACCCTAAAATTGAAATAAAGTAACCAAAAACCAAAAAGAAACTAACAAAATCCGTTTCGCGGAAAATTTTCGCGCGAGTGCACGATTCCGGCGCCCCCGCGCTTTGCGCGGGGGGCACTTCAATTTGAGGTCGCCCTGGGGCACCACATAGTGCTAATCCGGCCCTGGTTAGCAGTCGTGGTCTTTAGGTGTGGTCTATCATCCTGAATGTACTGTTTGTTGTCACAACTCCAATACCCCCAAAACAATGAAAACAAGCACTGACTTTGCTGTAACTTTTCTCTCTTCCCAGGAAAATCAGCTGAATGTCTCAAGGAATGTCTGAATCAGTTACAACATGAATGCTGCTCATATGTGAAGCAGTTTGTTTGAAGGTTGCCCCGCTACTTTTTTTTTTACACTACTGATGGGGATTCATGGGCACTACAGTAGCAGGATGGAGAATTTGCAACAGATTAATGTATTGAGATAAAGAATTAAAGGGAGTTTTAGCAATATAATTTAGCACCTAGTGTTTAAGGTGACTGTCTGCAGACATGGTTTATAATCTGAACATTTAAAAAACATGTAGGTACTTACTTGAAGTTGGTGCAATAAGCCTAACATGAGGTGATAATCTCTCATCTGTCACTTACTTCTTAAGGGTTTTCTGTTCCATTGCTGAGTCAATTTTTCACTGAAATATGCCATGTTCATAGCATAGCCATTAGCAGGTAGCCTTATTGCGCAGTGACATTCACAAATGATTTAGTTACATATTTATTATGTACAGTAGTGTGCACTTCATAGAAAATATTCAATATTTTATTCTGAATGTTACTTGTATGTTTCTTGTGTAGCACACAGTTTTTGATAAATATCCATTACATACAACCCATAGAAAAGGAACTTTAGCCTTTTTATTTTCACTGTTTGGAATGCTCAAACAGGGATTTTTTTTGTTTGGACCAAATGGACATTTCAGAGATAGAATTTATAATGATGTTCTTGTTGGTTTAAAAAATATATCTATATTTATTAATATGTTCAATGTCCCATAAATGTCACTCTTTAAATAAGTGTCATGCAGGGTTCCTGATATTCTTGTTTCTTAATTTGTTTTGTTTTTTTAATCACAATGATTTTGGGATATTTTTTCTATATTGGTATGTATTCTCAAGTAGCATGCCAAGAGCTTAGTTGCTAAAATGTCTTTATTTATATATGTTCATACATTTATGGAGGCACAGTAAGTAGACCTATGGTGCATTATACAGTATATCCAGAGAATATGACTATATAATTATAGCAATATATTCAAGATAAAAAGAAAAACCCATGTAATTTCACATTCAATAAACATATTACAGAGAACACATTTTCTTATTTACATTTTCTTTCCTAAAAGACTTCTTGCTGGTTTGCATTTGATATTATTTAACTGTGACCTCATTATATTGTGATTTTCTCTAGCTTTTGGAATATCAGAAATTGATTTATTGATTGATGTACTTTATTTAGTAAGACATGAGAACAGTACATGACAGTACATGGAAGTACAAATTCACAATACAAGGTCTACTAAACTGGAAAGCTCATTAAGCACTAAGCTTGTTTACGATGAGATCCCCATGCACAGAAATCATGCTGACAATGACATTTCAAGTGTCTATTGAAATGTACACATGCCTATAATATAGGGCCTATATAGCCATACAGTAGGCTACATCACATTGTTTTATTTGACCAGTTAACTTAATTTATTCCCCCTGCAAATACACTAGATTTATAATGAATTTGATATAGCAATACCACAGTACAAGGTAATCTCACACCTAGTACACATCACATTGTTTTATTTGACTAGTTAATGAATTCCCATTGAAAATTAGTCATGCATTATTTGATTTTATAAACAACCTGCTCCCAAGTACAGCTCAAAATGAGCTCTTAGCTAAACTGTGTCACATTTACATTAATGTGGAAACCGAAATGTTGATTGGCGTGCATTGTCCCTGGCAAACAAATAAATAAAACAACCAGACTTTTCACAGGTACGGCGGGGGGGGGGGGGGGGGTCTATTCCAAATTAACCATTCTAATCCGGTCTAGAGCCCGCCTGTTGTATCTGGTAATTATACGTACACATACATGCAAGCCCCGTTTCCGTATCCGCTCTAGACTCAGACCGGATTAGCAACTGGAAAAGTGAATTGATCTTAATCTACCCTTTTTGGACACCGGGCGTCAATTTTATTTTGAAGTCCACAACAACCGAAAGTGTCTTGCCCGAGGACAGCGTTGCCATGTTGGCTTATTATAAGCGGCTTATTTTCCTGTTACATTTCTTGTAAAAATTGGCAGTTGCGGGTTGCGATTTTTTGGGCTTGTTTTCTAAAGTTCACTTGGTTATTTAGGCTTGCTTCCAAAATGTTTAATTATTATTTAAACCAGTGGTTCTCAAATATTTCCATGAAAATGTTTTGTGCCAGGAAGCATTTGAGTTGTTAAAATGTTTAAAAAATATTCCACATTTTATTGCAAGAGTTTTTGAAAATAGCAGATCTACAAGCTCACAACGTTGTGAGCTTGTAGATCTGGTATTTTCAAAAGGGCTCATGTCGCTTCTCTTGGGCTTGTTTTCATAGACCTGGCTGCTTATTTCTCTCACACAACGTGGCAACACGACTTGGTACTGGTGGTCAGTTTAGCGCTCACTCTGTCAGTGTCAACACATTAAATATTAACTAAAGTGTAGCTAGTGGATGGTGAACGAACGTGTGTCTTTATCACATTAATGCATATAACTGACAACAATCTAGCTACTGACAAATAAAACATGTTTTCCCTTTCAACGGCAGTCCAGCCACAGGTAAGAAACAAAGTGATATAGTTTTGTTTTGGTCTAACATGGCTAACAGTAGCTTGTTTGTTTACAAGCTGCTCTGACATTCGTCCCCTGGTTGTTCTTGACCTGAGAAGAGACGTTGTGCTGTGTAAATGATTTTAAAGTCATGTCAGAAGACCTTTATACAGTGTGGCTGTCGACTTTAGCTGTTTATAAACACTGAGCGGCCTGCTAACTCGTTAGCTTAGACGCTATAGCTGTTGCATTCTTTAGCAGAACTTGAACTGCGTCAGTTGGCGGCTTCCTGACTGACGTTGATCCATTGCATCTTCATCCTCTAGTCTACTCTCTACTCATCATCACATGTCTTCTTCATGCAGCAACCGCTTTAGGTGAAGTTGCTACATGGCAGCGAGATTGGGTGGAACTGACATTGATTATATAACACTTATAACAGGGCTGCCAACCCTCCTTGATTCCGCAGGAGTTTCCTTGATTTCAACCACATCTCCTTGAGGGCATTCTTGATTGTCATTTTTTCCTTGATTTCTCCTTGATTTGGTATCAAACTCCCAAAATAACCTCAGCTACCCACCCACTGACTGAGCTGAACTTGTGTATTGATGCCAATGTGAAGGCATTGCCTATTTAGATTAAATATTAGATAGATTAGATTAGATATTGCTCTTTACTTTGACCTTTGGACCTGGACTTTTGAAATAATGTGATTGTTCTATCTAGATGTATATGCAGTCCACTGTATGTGTGATGCTTGGTTGCTGGTACTCACTGAATTGCCTGTGTATACGCACAGGTGACTGTCCCCCTAAGCCACTTCATCAACATCCTGCATTCCCTCAAGAGCTCAGTGGGAACGAGCAGTAGCACTAGCAGCCCCTGCACCAAACCATGCAAGCACAAGGAACATTCCCTGGAGTCAGAATTACAAAGCACAGAGGTACAGTACACACACCACACACACACACACACACACACACACACACACACACACACACACACACACACACACACACACACACACACACACACACACTAATATAGGATTTAACTTTTAACCCTCATGGAACAGAATAAAATAGTTGCTCATTAGCAAACTCTGTGTAATAACAATCAGTTTGAATGTTAATTTGTGTGTTTGAGCGTAGGCCTGTTACATAATCGTCTAATTGCAATTATTTGAGATAATCACAATTACTTTGCATATGGCAATTGTTTCCATGTTGAACATTCCCCCCCCAAAGAATCTGCGGTTACATTTTTTTCAGTAATTTCTTTGTATATTTAAGTTATTTGTCACATCTGACCAGTGCAATTTTGTGTGTGTGTGTGTGTGTGTGTGTGTGTGTGTGTGTGTGTGTGTGTGTGTGTGTGTGTGTGTGTGTGTGTGTGTGTGTGTGTGTGTGTGTGTGTGTGTGTGTGTGTGTGTGTGTGTGTGTGTGTTAGCCCACATTGAACATGCGGGAGCTGGGCATCTCCGAGATCGGAGTGCGTCAGCTGGATGAGATGGTGAAGAATATGTTTCCTCGCCTCAGCCAACAGGAGGCGTCACTCTTGTCCAACCCCAGCGGCAGCCACATGGCGTGGAGGACCTCCCACCTCTCCTCAAACTCCTTCTTCCACAACAAGCATGGTGAGACTGCGGGAAAAATAATACTGAGCCCCAAGAGGGTGACTGTAGAGGGGTCTTAATCACCCTGAAGGGGTTTATTTGTCAATAATGGCATTATCGCTGTAAGTTAATTACCCCTGCGTATTACACGGCTACATACTGTATTAAATAAATCAACAGTTTGACACAAAATATACCATCAAAATGATTTAGGGAGTGCTGATCAAATATGAATCGAGCAAAAGTCCGAAATATATGCTGTATTATACCTAAAGAGAAGAGTTTTATATGAGGCTGCTGTTGGTGAGCCTTATCAGTTGGATTAGAAATCCAATCACACTAGTGGTACCACACAGCCCAAGCCAAGGAACAGGCTATTCATCCGTGTTTCAGACCATAGCTTTGTCATTGTGACTGGCTGATTGTATGTTTGTAATTTATACTTCATCATGCGAGGGTAGAATCTGTACTTTTTGGCAAGCAACATGCCATACAACAGAGTATAAATTAGGCTTTAATCTGTTCTGTTTTCTCTCATTTTAGGGTTCTCCACTGTTGTGATTTAAACTCTTCTGGTTTCTCTCATCTTAGGGTTTTCCAGTGGCCCGATGCCCCATGCTTTCTGTAGGCAGAGCACCTCACCTCTTCAGTCTATCTCCACAGACCTCCAGTACTTACCAAGTAATGTGCATTTTGTGGTTTTATCAATTTCGGTCTTTAGAAATTAATTCATTGGTTGGTAATCCCTGGATTCTGTTCTTCATGTGACACACTCAAACAGCACATCTGGAAGGATGTCAAGTGTTGGGCATAATTCTCATTATTACACATTTTGTGTTTTCCTACTGTACCATAGCTACAGACTTAAACTGCACTGATTTGTAAGATTAATTCAGACATGGTGATATCCTGTAGTAAAACATATTTTGTATTGGTTTTAGTTAATGTTTTGTCCACCCTTCTCACTGCGCACCTCAAGTGTTGATTCAGAGCAGAGGATTCAAAACTCTGAGGACTAAAAGACGAGTTCAGGGAGGCTTTGAGCGCCCAGTAGAATCGGACAGCTTTACACCATTTTTCATGAAGGTAAACCGATTTTGCAGATGATGTTACCACTTAAAATGTGCAGCATGAATAATAAATCTGGTAAAAAATGATTAGCAAATAATTAACATGACTCATCCAATTAGCTGTTCTTGGCAAATGGAGTGTACTTTTTAAATGTTGGCCACCTCAATTTCTTATTGCATATACAATGTTGACCCTATTCAGAGTCCCTTGGCTCATAAGACTAAGGTCACTGGATCGCACAGGCTGTATTTGTAAGCCATCAGGTCTTGTTCCTCAGGGTTTCCTGTCACGCGACAAGGGCATGGAAGTGGAGTTTCTGGACAAGCTGCTGAAAAACAAGAACATACCAGACGGGCATCAGGATGCGTTCAAAGGCGGCTTTGCTGAGGGCTTCTTGAAAGCCCAGTCCCTAACCCAACGCACCCAAGGTATGTTGTGATGGCCCTCGAGATGTATGCCTCTGCAAGACTACATCTGCTAATCTCGTAATATGTCTATCACTGAATATACAGTCAGAGGTGATTTTATTATGTACAATGTTATGTATACAGTCGTCTTATGGGGGGCGGGGGGGGGGGGTGTCTGTGACTGATTGAAACTTGAAGCAGATGGGGAGAATACTGAGTTTATGTTGCTTATGAAATCAAACGTTGCATTATTAACCAGATGAAATATAGAGTTCGATTCTGTGGTAAATGTTCGGTGAGAATAGCAGTATATAGCCCTGACAGACTCCGGTAAACAAAGTATATAGGGTTGAAGTAAGTTTTCATAGAGTCCAATGTGTCCCTTCTATCCCACTGTGTAGATTCTCTGAGGAGGACACGCCTCATCTTGCTGGTGTTGCTGTTGCTTGGACTCTACGGGATCTCCAAGACGCCCTTTCTATCGGGTAAAGGCTCCTTTTCCTATTTGTCGCTGCTTATTGATTTCATGTCATAACACCTACGGTACTCACCCCACACATGCTTGTACTCCTGGAAAACAGAGACTTCTTAGCTGTTGCCTGCTAAACCCTGTGAAATTAACATGAATGGATCTTTTTGCAGAATATATAGCCAAGCTTCTTATAGCAAAGCCATCCCAAGTGTATTGCTGAAGGCTTAAAAACAATCCTGACTTTAGCTACTTAGTAGTGGTTGTAGATTCTCAGTAACCCACTGGTAATATGAGTTGTAATGTATGTGCATGTTGAGTTAATTAACTGTGCCATGCGGTGTGATTTCGAACTTTAACCTAACCATTTTGCACAGTGCGATTCCGAACCACCCCAGGCCTGGACTCGGCGGTGGACCCCGTCCAGGTGAAGAATGTGACGTTTGAACACGTCAAAGGCGTGGAGGAGGCCAAGAATGAGCTGCAGGAGGTCGTGGAGTTCCTCAAGAACCCGCAGAAGTTCACAGTCCTTGGAGGAAAGCTGCCTAAAGGTACAGGTCCTATGTGCCCATATCTTAAAGTCTGTGATAGTGGAAAGGCGTGATTGAAAAAACGTATCTCGCTTACAAATAAAAGTATTATTTAACTGTAATATTTACTTGCACACGGCCAGACATAATTATGGAAACTCTGACACACTAAAAGTCAGAATGCCAAAACTTTAAATCTTTCTTACTAAAATCACCTAAAAATGTATACACAAATGTGTTCAAAAATGGTAATGATGCCTTTATCCAAAGGGCTTTACAATGTGCATTAAATTCACCCATTCACATTCACACACCGGCAGCGGAGGAAACCAGATAGCTTAAGGACACTTTTACACTAACTCCAAGGATGGAACCGGGAACCTTCCGTTTCCCAAGCGACCGCTCTACCTACTAAGCCACTGCTGACCGCTGACCCATGTTCTACTCTACGTTAGTCAATGTAGCTTGGGATCAATACCATTTTCAGGTTTCTGATCCTGTCGGGTGCGGAAATAACTTTACGTCATCAGGCGCGTCATCAGGCGGCCGGAACCAAGGGTGCCGGTATCACCCAAAACAATTCCCTGTGATCAAGGGCATCATAATTTTAGGGCCTACCCAATAAAACCCTTGATGTGGCGTAGTTTAGCTTATAGGAATAGTTTGTTTGGTATATCCATCTTTTATTCCAACTCGTAGCGACTGGCGAGACTAAACTAGTAGTTATACTCGATTCAGCATTTAAATGGGGATTGGGGAAACTAACAGGGCGTGGTCTAGACCAGGGGTTCCCAAAGTAGGGGAGACTGACGTGGGGTCACGAAATTATTTTGGCTCATTAACACATTGAGTGCCAAAAACGGTCCGGACCGTTTTTCATAATCCTAACATGGTGTGCCAAAAACGGTTATGGCCGTTTTTGGGGAAAAATATGAAAAAAATAAGAAAAAAAAATGTTTCAATTTTTTTTTTTCTTCCTTCACAGCACCAGGAGATATCATTTTACGAAGATTTAAGGTTGTTACACACCGGGGCGATTTTTTCGTGCGAATAATGCGTTTTTTTTAAAAACCTTATAAACAGGGGTGCACATAACTTCTTAGGTCTGGTACGCAGAAGAGCACCTGGACATGTGACTTGGTGCGCATGGCGCCCGTCCCGTTTTGTCAACGGGGGGGGGGCGGTTCAGCCCGGACAGTTTTGTCAACGGGGGGGGGGGGGTTCAGCACGGTGCCCACCGGACAGTTTTGTCAACGGGGGGGGGGGGGGAGAAAAAAAGTACGCTCTGCTTCTAAATTCCGCCGATTTTCGCCGTTTTTTTTTCTCACGCTGTTAGATAAAGCCCCCAAGGTTGGTGCCCTGTGCTGCTGCGCTGATTTTATCCGCCAGATTGGGACGTTCACGGCATATTTTGCACCATTACGGTGCGTTCATCATCGGTGACGAGTGCCTCTAACAGCCGCTGCTGGCTGCGTGCACGCAGCGAGGCAATGCGAGGCGATGCGAGGCGACGCGAGTCATATCTCTACCCCTGTGCCTAATGGCTGTACATGGGGCCGACGGGTGCTTTAGAGTGATTGTGTGAGTGGCTTCAGGAAGTAAATTCCTAGCCTCGATCTCCACGCTTTTATTTTTTAGTTTTGCTAAAAAATAAAAGCTTGGAAATTCCTGTCCCAGCTGTTGGTGCGCAAAAGCGCCTCGCGGCGCCTGATGTGGTGCGCATTTTTTATTTTGGGTGCGCATGCGCACCTGCGCACCAGTTATGTGCACCCCTGCTTATAAAGTCAATGGCTCCGTACATGGAGCGAAAAAGCGAAAAAGCGAAGCGAAAAAGCGTCTTTTAATTATTCGGAACGAGTCCGAATTTTGCGTATATTCGCTATTTTCGCCGGTGTGTAAGGACCTTAAGACTCCAATCCACCTCCTGGTTGAGTTATGACTTCAAAAGCCTGTATCTCGGCTCCTGTGTACTTTTTGTTTTTACAATGTATTTTCGACTATTTTCAACTGGCTGCAACTATGGAACGGATTAACGAATGTTTTTAATCTTTTTCCCCGGATTGTACGAGACCTCTATGTGTGTAATGAGGGGATCACCGTGAGGACGGTGATCACTGAAAATGTTTTGTGACTACGGTACTTGAAAAAGGTCCAAAAATGGTTAAAATTCCAGGCACTGGAGGTACCCTGTTTTGAAAAACCCCTGGCACTCAATGTGTTAAAAAAAAAAAAAAGAAAAAAAAAAAAAGTTTTTTTTTTTCAAACTTTTTATTCAACAGAATGGATGAAATACCATCTAAAATGATCACAAATGGTACATTTTACCATTTTAACACATTACAAATGCGCACCGAACGTGCAAGTTTATGTGCATAAATGACCTCCAGGTTTAGGTGGGGTCGCGAGTCAATTTCCGCCTTATTTTGGGGTCGCGGGCTGAAAAGTTTGGGAACCCATGGTCTAGACCAGGTCACACGGGCCAGTTTGGAATGAATACCAGGCTTTCCTCTGAGGTGGAATGTCTGGTGACGCGAGATTATAGTCAATGAAACCCAGTACTACAGCTCTATGATCATTTCTCCTCTCCATTTCCCCCTTCCAGGCGTCCTGCTGGTAGGCCCCCCAGGTACCGGTAAGACTCTGCTCGCCAGAGCAGTGGCAGGAGAAGCAGACGTGCCTTTCTACTACGCCTCCGGCTCCGAGTTCGACGAGATGTTTGTCGGCGTGGGGGCCAGCCGCATCAGGAATCTCTTCAGTGAGTGTTCACCAAGGCATTTGTTCCTTTCCTTTTCTTGGTTATTTTTGTGAAGGAGGCCGATGCACACCTCAAGGGTTGGCGACAGGTGCGTAAGTCAAAAATGTGCAAATTATGGAGGAGATATCTGATGGTTAGACCAAAGAATGGGACCCGCACACCGTCTGGATCTTGCAAAAAAAGATTAGCTCTTTATTCTTAATCGACGTTTCGGTCGTTAGACCTTCATCAGGACAGACAATTGTCTGTCCTGATGAAGGTCTAATGACCGAAACCAAGATCCAGACGGTGTGCGGGTCCCATTCTTTGGTCTAACCATCAGAGACCTTTTCTTGGTTATAAAAGAGTATCTTTTGTCCTCCAATACTCTTTGGGACAAAAGGAGATACATTAGTTACAGTAGTGTGAAACAGGGCTGAGAAATATGTCTGTATTGCATCAGTATCACGATATGAGACTAGATATCATGTGGATTTTTTTATATCATGATGATATGGCATAAGTGTTGTTTTTTCACGGTTTTATAGGCTGCATGTGACTTGTGCCATTATTTGCCGTTACCCACTAAGGATTATTTAGGCATTATGGCGCTCTGAACTAAAAAATTGACTTTGCCTCTTGGGCTTTCTTTTCAGGGGAGGCTAAATCCAACGCTCCCTGCGTGATCTTCATCGACGAGCTGGACAGCGTGGGTGGGAAGAGGATCGAGTCTCCCATGCACCCTTACTCCAGGCAGACTATCAACCAGCTACTGGCGGAGATGGACGGGTATGTCTTCATGTCAGATCATATTGTACCAGGGTGGGGGAGTCCTGCATTCACACTCCTGATGAATGGGGGATAAAATGCCATGCTGAAATTGCTCCTTGATGTAGCAATCAAGGAGCAATTTCACAGCAACAAAACTACTCTGCTGTATGTAGTTTTGTTGCTGTGTCCATAAATATGTTCTGTCCCTCCCAAATAAACAAATAAAATAAAGAGAAGCATTTATGCCCTGTTAGTGTTGCTTCATTAACAGAGAATGAGGTAGAGAGAATCCTGTACTGCAGCTGCAATATTTCACGACTGTACACTCTAATGTTTTTTCAAACGTCTCGTAGGTTCAAGCCAAACGAAGGTGTCATCATCATCGGAGCCACAAACTTCCCAGAGGCCCTGGATAAGTACGTTTGTTGTCACTACCAATTGCTACTCTTGCTACTGCTGCAATTGACATTTTACTGCTAAATTACTTGTACTACTGTACTTGTAAAAATATGAATAGTAATGAAGATGGCGATGCTAATGATCTGTAATGGTGCGCTAACACCAGACGAAAAGCTAATAAATATTCGCCTTGCTTCACTCAACGTGAATTTATTTGCGGTGCTTGCGCAAATGTTTAATTCATTCAAGAATATATCAACTTGTGCAAATACGTGAATGATGCAAAATGTGTTCTTCACGTCGCCAGTGCAAATTCTTTGCAAATTCTTTGCACTGACTTTTTATGCGATAGTGCTGTGAGAAAAATGTGCGTTGCGTTCACTGTGAACACACCATAAGAACTGGAGTGTTACTGTTGGACTGAATCGATCTCCCCCTCTCTTCAGTGCTCTGATTCGTCCAGGACGTTTTGACATGCAGGTGACTGTCCCCAAACCAGACGTGAAGGGACGTACTGAGATCCTCAACTGGTACCTTAAAAAGATCAAAGTGGATCCAGGTATGACCTAAACTGAAGTTGCATTCTAGTCTATATGAAACTCATTAGATTTTGTATTGTATAGCTTGCCAAGTCCAGTATTTCTTTAGGACCTAAAATGAAAGAGCCTGGTTCAGGTGGGTTTGTGCTTGACAAGAACGGTACAATTTTAATGAGATTGGCTTCAGGCTCATATTATGAATACATGGCCCAGGAAAACACAATTATTATGACTTTTGTTTTCTTGTGTGCATGTGTGATGAACGTATTTAACTGCTTAATTTCCCTAAATGTATCAAATCTCACCATGTCACCAAGACATTCCTCTATATAGCTTGACTGACATTTTTCCCTCTACAAAATGATATTAGAATATCATAGCTGCATGTTCTCCCAGGCTTTGAATGACCTCACCATATTTTTTTACTTTGACTGTGATCCCTGGCTGCAGCCATCGAGGCCAATATTATTGCTCGGGGTACGGTGGGTTTCTCTGGCGCAGACCTTGAGAACCTGGTGAACCAGGCTGCCCTGAAGGCAGCAGTGGACGGCAAAGACATGGTCACCTTGAAGGAACTGGAGTTTGCCAAGGACAAGATTCTCATGGGTGAGGATTAAGGAGGCATAGCTGGTGGGACTGGGGCTTGCCTACAGTAACATACTGTAATGAATTTCAGCGTCTGTCTGTCTATCTCTCTCTTTCTCTGACTCTGGTTTGAGAAAAGGCATTATCTTTTTCTGTTTTTCAGACTTTCCTTTCTCTTGCTCTCTTTTCCTCTACCTTACCTCTTCTCTGTTAGAGTGACTGAAGTTTAAACACTTAAGTCCCATATACTGTATGTTGTATTGCAAATAGCCAACACAACTTGTTGCATCACGACACATTGTGAGCTTGTAGACCTGCTATTGAAATGTTTTTACAATTTCCCCAAAGTAGGGAAGCCAGGGTTTTGTGGTTAATATCAACATGAACAACATTTGCTTTGTTGTACGACAAATAGCAGGTCTATAAGATCACAGCGTTTCGTATTGAGAACATACAAGCGTTGTGAGAGTATTTTTGCTATTTTTGAAAATAAAAAAGATAGAAAATTTGCTCAAAATAGGGACGCCAGAGTTAATGTTGTTAAATGCATAATAAGGTCTTTACATAGATATATACTGTATGCCTGTCTTTGTAGTCATACAGTGTAGTTTGTTTATTACCTCTACCCACGTCCTTACCATTGCCCTCTTTTCTTCACTGTTCATTTCAGGCCCTGAGAGGAGGAGCGCTGAGATAGACGAGAAGAATAAGCAAATAACGGCATTTCATGAGTCGGGCCACGCCATCGTTGCCTTCTATACCAAAGACGCCATGCCCATCAACAAGGCCACCATCATGCCCAGGGGACCCAGTCTGGGACACGTAAGGCAGTGGTTCTCAACCTTTTTAATTTCAAGGACCCCTGGTGTGGTATGCATTAGACTTGAGCTTGTAGATCTGCAATTTCTGCGCTCGTCACTGGCACACAACTAATAAGTGTAAATCAGGGGTAACGTCATCTACGCCCCTCACACCCCTCCCTCTCCTCTCAGGTGTCCATGCTTCCAGAGAATGACCGTTGGAGCGAGACTCGTTCTCAGCTGCTGGCCCAGATGGACGTCAGCATGGGCGGCCGTGTCGCAGAGGAGATTATATTCGGAAACGAGTACATCACCACCGGTAAGACCATGGAACCTTCTGGAGGAAAATTGCATGAAGATTGTATAATGACTGACTCATATCTAGCAGTTTAAATCCGGTGCCAAGCGCCTTGATTTAATCTGGACCGAAGATGTATTTAATACATCATTATTATTATTATTATTCTAAGACAAGTTGGCAGACACGGAAGTGGTGTGGATGGTTCTGCTATTTAAAAGTAAACAATGCAATAGTCTTGCAAACATTAAACAACAAGCAATACGTTTTTTATTTTATGTAAATTCCTTCTGCTTCCCAGGAGCATCCAGTGACTTTGATAGCGCAACCAAGATCGCTAAGATGATGGTGACCAGATTTGGCATGTGCGAAAAGGTAGGTTTCATGAGCAGTGAACTTAAATGTCTCAGATGCATTTATTACCACATGTGGGACTGTCACCACATTGACTTGGTTTTCATATACAGGTAATTTATGTATCATCTTGTCCTTTTCCAGTTGGGTGTGATGACTTACACAGACGTGACCAAGCAGAGTCCAGAGACACAAGCTGCCGTGGAGCATGAAATCCGCCTGCTGCTAAAGGCAAGTTCAATTACTATTGTCCTGTTCTTGTAAATGGACCTGTGAGGAGTCTCCTGTGTCTTTTGTCACTTTTTCTCTGTGTAACATGGATTAGTTTTTGAATTGTTGTTGTCACTAGAGCAACCGATATTGTCAAAGACCTGTATGAATATTCCCTTAGTCTCTGAGCCAGTCTATTTCAATACTCCATGATAGAGGACATGAAATTACACCGTGTGTGCGTTTTCTGTGGACCTTCATGCCCTTTTGGAGTCTATACATAGATCAGCTCTGTGACAATCACGTTTCATCTTGAGTGAAAGAAATAACAAAAACAGTCGCAACTGTGCACTTTTCACCAACATGTCTTCAACTCTGGTGGCCCCCAGGACTCGTATGAGCGAGCCAAGACGCTCCTCAAGAAACACTCCAAGGAACACCGGAACCTGGCAGACGCACTGCTCAGGTACGAGACGCTGGACATCAAGGAGATTACGCTTGTCTTGGAGGGCAAGACCCTTGCAGAGAACAGATGAAACCAGGGAAAACATAACACTTCAAAGGGGGAAGGGGTCCGATTGCAGAACTCAGGGGATATGGAGATCTAGACAGACCATATATGTGTGTGTGTGTACACACACACACACACACACACACACACACACACACACACACACACACACACACACACACACAGAGAGAGATGGGAGGGATGGAGTTGTCATTGGGGATAGAGAGTGTCGCCGTTCTCTACCGGAATCTATAAAGTATCACTGAGTGCTGGTCTGGAAATGTTTAATGAACAATTATCTTGTACTGTAGACTATGAGCAGATGTCAGCTTTTCATAGATACTTTATATAAGCCGGGCCTTGTTCACTGGTATCTGGGGTTGGTTTAGGGTTTAACAAGAAGTAACTCTGCCTAAAGAGTTGTACCAGTGTTATCACACTTTTTCTTTCACAGCAGAATGTTCTCGCAACCTACCTTGAAATCTGTACTAGAAACTTAAATAATTGTTAGATAGCTCTATATTCTGATGGTAATCATTGCTATAGTGTTCAGTAACAGCCAGGTCTCTCCCTGTCTCTCCAGCTCTTAAGTAAACAGAAAATGTATTTTCAGTCCACAATACCAAATTTGTCCAATCAGGAGAGAACTCATACAGGATAAACAAGTGAAATCAGAAGTGATGACGCAAGGAACTGAGCAGACAAAATTGGAACTGGAATTTGAAGCTGATTAAATGGATGCTCTCTCTTGGATGAAATTGGCAATTAGAAAATGTATTTTCCAATTGGAGAGGAGGCCCATGTTACTGAACAAACACTTGCAATAGCAATGATCAGAAAATAGAGCTTTAACTTTTTCACAATTTCTTTTTTGTTTTAACCAAAAAATACCACTTTGACTACCAGCAAAAGCTCTTGGAAAGACCAATTCACCCTCTTAATATTGGTATTAGAAATCTTATGGTACAGAATATCACATTGGAACGATGGCAGTGATGTTCGCCATAGTCAATCTTTCCCCCTCCCACTTAATCCTTGTTCTCCTTACAACCTTAATTCATACTGAATTACATTTGACAATTCGATTGCACTCCGTGTTCAAACTGTGTTGTGAAGGAGGTGGATGTATAATAGGAAATATTTTGCTCAGGTTGTCTTAAGCGGCGTTGGGTGGATATAAAAGCAAATATAAATATGCATCTGAAAATCAGTCATGACTTCTAAATAGGAATCTGTTTTACGTAATATGTATGTACTGTATGTGCGAATGGATGGAAAATGGGTCAAATTCCGTTCAGCCGAGGTCATAATACAGCCCTTTTTGTGTGAACATATGGATCATGGGGCAGTGCATGGTCATTTGAGCCGCTGCGTAATCGTGGCTAATAGGATTTTGACTGAGCCTCAGCTGTGGAATATTTCCTCCTCTTCTCCCAGTGTTTTCTGTGCACGTCTGTTACTCGACCAGTATATTTCAAGATCGCTCGCTATAGAGCGGCTTCAGTATGTTCTGTGAGTTAATGCGCTTAGACACGGATGCCTGTTCATGTTCCTACACATGAACCATCCCTTCTGCGTATTCCCATGTCTGTCTGAGCCATGTAGCTGTTTCTAAAGGTGGCCTTTTCGGGGGAATGTAGGTGTGAATTTCTCCATTTTGATTTGGGAAATATATGATCGACAATGTCTCTCAGCACTTTTGCTAAGTGTGTGAAGTTTAGGCACACTTACTGTACCTTCTCTTGATGTAATGTATTTGTGGAACTAAAGATATCAATGCTGTCTATATGGATGGAATTAAATGCTGCTTATCTTTGAAAAAATAACAACCAAATATAGGCTGAAGAATAGTGACGGAGCTTTAGAAAGAGCCTATCGTTGCTGGCGGGCAGAAACCTCTTATATCCAAAGTTGCAGAAATAGCCGATCTACAAGCTCAAAACATGTCGCACATTTTGAGCTTGTAGATCGGCTGTTTTTGAATTTGAATCCTGAAAAGTAACAGTTTTGGACAATATGAGGTTTCCACCCGATGGCAACGATATTGAGCTTGTGACCAACTCGTTAGTCCACTGATCTGAGCTTGATTTCAAGGAAGAAAAAGCTCATCTCTGAGATCAGTTTCACTCTGTTGTAAATCACTGAACACAAGGTATTTTAAGCACTTCAACCCTATTTTGGCTTGTCATTGCAGGAGAAATGTAAAAAAAAAATCACACCCTGTGTGAAGGAAGCGGTGCCTTTGGGGCGGGCCTTAACTCATTTCAGTTCGTCCCTATTGGTGGTCTGAGTCCACTTACCAAATTTGTACTTGGTAGCATGCTGCAAACTGGAATGATGGCTGTTTAAAGCCCAGCCAATGGGCAGACAGAGGGGTCGGGGCTTAAGTAATGACAGTTAGTCCCTATTGCTGGCTTTAGTCCATGTACAAAATTTGTACTCCATAGCATGCTGCGAACTTGAGTTATGGCTGTTTGAAGGCCAGCCAATGGGAAGACAGAGGGGGTGGGGCTTCAGCAATTCATGCTGGTCCCTATTGGTGGTCTAAGTCCACATACCAAATGTGGACTTGGTGGCATGCTGCAAACTGGAGTTATACAGTAGCTGTTTAAAATCCCGTGCTCATCCCGTGCTCATACGGGTGCTGGGGGTCCCTGGACCCCTCTTTGATAACGTCATCAATTCATGCTCGTCCCTATTGGTGGTCTAAGTCCACATACCAAATTTGGACTTGGTGGCATGCTGCAAACTGAAGTTATAGCTGTTTGCTTCTTTGCCGTGCTCATCCCGTGCTCAAACAAACGGCCCGTGCTCAAACAAACGGACGGACACGCAGACAGAGTCAAACGTAGAGCGGTTGGCACCGCTAAAAATCACACCCTGTGTGAAGAGAGTGGTGCCTTTGATGAGCCCCGTAATCCGTATTGATGTTGTCATCAATGTTTGTTTATTGGACATACATACGGACGGACACACAGACAAAGTCAGATATAGGAGTGGTTGGCACCACTCAAAAATCGACTGGGAGTTCCTTAAAAATAGCAGATCTACAAGCCAAAAACACGTCGCAGCGACATGTTTCGTGCTTGTAGATTGGCTAGTTTTGAACACGTTTAAAATAGGGCTGAAGTGGTTAAAGCTTAGATCACTTTGGCAGATAAAGTGATTATTATGTTTTTTTTGTTGCGTTTTATTTTTTACAAAGTGCTGCACAGTAATAGTCGAGGCAAAATGCTATAAATGTACGCTATTCACTGGTAGAGAGGCTGGGCATAAAGAACAGTAGCAACACTCAACACACCAATACTCCGCTTTACTGAAGCTCCAATGTCATGTTGTAATGGATCATCTTTGATTCTTATGTGTGCTTTTGATTTTCAAAGCCCTGTGCAGGTAAAACTTAGCAAATGCATCGCTCTGTTGAAAAATGTCAAATGCTTTTGCAAGTGAATAGTGAATAGCAGTGTGATGTTTATAAGTGGTAACGTAATCTTTTAGAAGACGGATTTCTTTGAAGTTTAGTCTAGTCTATAAATGGCTTATACCCAAAATAAGTTATTTATTCAATGTAGTGTTTTCTGCAACAATTTTTATTCACTGCGGTAACCTACTTCAATCTTTGGTTTATTGGGCTCTTACCTATGTTTAGTTGTACATATGATTGGAATGTAATAGAAGACATTGTATATAGATGTATAGAGATGCTTTTAAGCTGAATGGCACTCTGGTATTGATTGACTAGGTCTCTCAATAATGTGATGGCAATGTTGAATGAAAGGATGGATTGAATTAAAAGTAAAATATCCTTTAAAGTTTAAGTTGTTTGTACTTTGTTAATGTTTGTGTATTATGTTTGGTCTTATCTCTATTTCCAAATATTGTTTTCCCAAGATCTGGCGCGTTGCAATCACCATACTGTAGCTGTTGAATTTGTTACAAGACCACTGTGTGATATTTCTTTTATTACCAATGCAGAAATTAAAATGATTTAGCCAGGTAATAGTCCAGACGGTCGGGGAAGTCTCATGACTTAAATATTGTTTAGAGAAATTGTAAAAAGAAAAAACACGTGTGCAATTGTTATTGTTAAATACCAGTACAAGGTTATATGAAAAATAACTTTAATTGAAAAACGTACACAGTATGACTTTAGTTAAGGATATTATCAACTGTATTTTACCTTTTTCAACCTGGCATCCTTATTTGGGTTGTCATAGGCAAGTATTTTTTAAACCTCTTCAAAAGTTTTCAAAATGTTCATAAATGCCAAAAATAGCCGATTAACAAGCTCACAATGCATCATGATGTGTGAGCTTGTTAATCGGCTAACTTATACAGTATATCGGCAATTCATGCTGTTTGTCGTACGATGAAGCTTATAGGGCTAAAGTGGTGAACAACAACAAAATCCCAGCAGTGATGACACCATAATGAACTTAAATCCACAATCTATAATCATTCAACCATTCCCACACGCCCCAAACAATGTCAGAAACACTGGAATAAACACAAGGCCGTGGAACACGCCGAATAGAATCACCAAAAACATGATTTTGAAGAACGTCCTAAAGATATAACTCCCAGACACAGAGAGCGCCACTACCCCTAAAATGGTAGACACTGCCCCCTGCACTATTGGATAGCCCAAGTAGGCCATTGCTTCCGTAGACCTCTCATTCACATTGCTCTTGGAACTGCAGACAAACGCGTAGGAGATGTGGGCTGAGAAATCCACAGAGAAACCAATACACATGACCAGGTTGATCATGGAAATGGAGTCGAGGCTAACATTCCACAGAGCCATGAATCCCGCCACACCGACGATGACTGAAGACATGGCAAAGGCTACCCACAGGGAACACAGAGGATTGGGAATCAGGATTAGTGAGACGCATAGCATCACTATAGCAGCCACCAGGATTGTTTGAATGGTGTTGTCCACAATGATGGTGTATTGGTCAAAGTAGATAAACGCGGGGTGGTAGACTAGTAGCTCAATGGGACATTGTCTCGCCGTTTCCCTGAGGCCAACCAACATGTCCTTCATGGTGGTTTTGTGGAGCGTCTGAATGAAAAAGCGAGAGGCCTGTATGTCATTTTCTGCACTGAGGTTGATGTCTTGCCTGAACATGGGGTTGAGCTCGAGGAAACGAGGCAGGTGGTTTTTGAACGCCTGTTCAGAGCTTATGTTGAGATCAGTGGCATTGGCGTACCGTTGAAAGGAATGGAACCAAGCGAATGTGCCGTTGACATAATTCAAGTTTTCAAAATCCACAATGCATGACCAAAGGCTCTGCCGCCCACTCATAGTCCAGTATGAGAGTGGCTGCTTCACAGCCACCATCGCATTGTAGCTATATTCAGAGAAATGCTGGCTTTGGTCATTGTAATATTTGATAATATAGGAATCATCCAGCACTAGGTTCCTAACGTCAAGACCTTCCTTCATGACAGAACACCCATAGATGCTGACAGCCAGATACCCAGCATATACAACAAGTACACACACTTTGACCCATTTTTTCGTGAGAAATGGCCCATAGACCTTCTCGAAGAATCGACTCAACAGTGGATTCTCCTCTTTTTCAGTGGTTCGGTCATAGGTTCCTCCAACGCAGCACAAACCAAATGCCTTGGATCTCCCTGGTGGAAGGTCCTCTGGGATCTTGGCACACGTGAGCCAGTGTCTGTTCTCCGCTTCCCTCCGGCCGTTCAGAGCCACAAAGGCGCCCAGGAAAGTGATGTTATAGACGTAGCAGACCATGACCGATACGCCAGCGTAGAGACAGAAGGACCGAACGGAGCCAAAGGGAGATCTGTAGCCAAGGAAGAGAGCCAATGCGTCGGTCAGGCTGGTGATGGAGATTGAGACAGCAGCTTCTCTGTAGGTGTCGGCAAGGCGGTCGGCAACACTGTCCATTACATGGGTCCGCTGCCAGCAGGATAGCATGATGAACATGTCATCGATTCCAATGCCTTGAGCATGAAATGACAAAAGTTGAAGAGATTGATAAAAATCAGTTAGTGGCAAAGAACATGGACTTTATCCCAATGTTTGACACGCTATACTTAATGTCCATGGGTATTTTACAGACCCCTTGTCTTACTTTTGCATGGAAATACTTTCTAGGTTAGTTTAGGGGCAAATATGTTTGTACGCCAGAATTTGCTCACTGAATGCCTGAATATAAGATCAAACTAATGTTGAGACTATAGTTTCTGACAAGATGTAAATGAACAAGAAGAGGGAGGATTTCCTTTTCTCAAACCAACAATTTCCATTATTATTATATCTGTTCTAAATTTTGCATATTTCCCTACCAAGTGACATGGATAATTCAACTGGAACGTACCTAGTATCATGAAAGGTGAGGAGGCAACAGTCATGACGAAAGGCTGATCCAGCAACAGCAACACCCCAAAACTGGTCAGTACTGCAAGACCTGCAGAGAGCACTCCAACAGACGCCACCCATACCTTACTCCTCACGTTGTCCAACCTAAAGGGTTTAAAGAATACAATGTTCAATACAAAACAAACATATAATCAATCATATATTATCATTCCAGACATTACAAGATGGCCCTGGTAGTTAAGAGTAGACACAATACTTTACCAACCTCCAGCATGATATGATTGAAAATGTGATTGCAGTGGCATATGTGATGGAGAACAGTTTGACGATAGAGGCTGGAGATTTCTCAAATTCCCACTGCAAGGACATGGAGGTAGAGTATGACACCTAGGGAGATGACAAAACATTCAGCATACACACTGCATGTTCACAAGCACAATTCATATCCGATTTGTTAATGCATTATGTCTCATCTCACCTCTATGGAACTTGTTGACTCATTTGAGATGAGATTCATAACGGCTTGCAGCCAAATATCTGTTTTTATGTTGCTGCCCTCGCGTAAGTAGTAACGGATTTGTACGGCTTTAGCGCTTTGAATGACTGAGTTGTTGTCAAGTGTCACACTTCCCAGGCTGATATGCAAGGGAATCCTCTCAAAATCTGAGTAATGCCATGGAAACGTCAAATTAACACAGTCTATATGGCTTGCATTGTAGTTAATGACACGTAGAATATCACTGGAAAAGCAGCTTCCAGTCACAGTCGCACAAACATCCACATATCCAACAGTTTCATTCTCAAGCTGCGCTACCACACTCCTAACTTTGAGGTCCAGATCTATGATCTCCTGAAGTGACTCCACTGTCAGAATGTCCCTGTCATTTGTGGCAATAAAAGAGGCGTGCGTGCCGTCCGTGCTCAGCCTCAAGCTGGAAAACATCATGGAATCATCTTCTGGAAATGTTTCTTGGATGTATTGTCTCTCCATCTTGGCCTGTCCATGAATAGGGGTGAACTGCCCCTCGATGTCATTGGACATCCTGTCCTTTATAAAGTAAAGTCCACTCCCCAGCCCAGCGGAGAGGACAAGAGGAGCAATAAAGAACCACCATGGATGACATCCAATGAAATGGCCTATCATTTCAAAACAGATGCGTAGGGGTCTCACTATGCAATCCGTGTAACATTTCACCATGGTCTTTAAATTTCAGCTTTGCTCACAAAAATCAATCTAGGACCTAGGTTATAGTGCTGAAAATATGGGTGGAGCACAGAAACTAGAGCTCCTTCCTATCTTCAGATGTCAGTCAAAAAAACAACAGGGAGCTTCAAACAAGCAGTGATAAATATTCTGCAACCATGTGCGCACAAACAACCCCTTCATTAGCACCGAAGTTATTTGCATAATATTGGGGTAGGCCTTCTCGGTGATGGACAAGGCAGGTGGAGGCAGGACCCTAGCAAACAAAGACACCATTT
This sequence comes from Gymnoscopelus microlampas, assembly GCF_963454915.1. Classification (NCBI taxonomy): domain Eukaryota; kingdom Metazoa; phylum Chordata; class Actinopteri; order Myctophiformes; family Myctophidae; genus Gymnoscopelus; species Gymnoscopelus microlampas. The sequence continues at coordinate 39,723,777 of NC_139942.1, read as the reverse complement.
AACTGCAATAAGATACTACTCACTGGATTACTACACCTCAAATTCCAAATCCCAAGTGGATCATTTGGAGGTAACAAGTGTATTCTGTGTCTGCCCTTCCTAAGCTACAAAACAAAGGAGAGCTGTGCTGTAGCATTGTGTCTTGTTTTTAAAAGATAAAGGATAAAAAGGTCAATAATTTTCTAGGGTAAACATCCTCTTTAAAGTCTCCACTTGACCACTTCTGCCCTGGGCTAAACTAGACAACTAACAAAAGAACAATCAATCTTTATTTCAGACTCTAAGGTCCACATGAAAGACAATACAGGGGACAACACAACAAAGATAATAAAACATAACGATGTGAATAGATGTCATATAGGCTACAAATCCTGAAACATATACAGTTCTGCTTGAAACAACTGTATTTCACTAGACCAACTAGTAAATACACAATGAACAATCAGTCAGTTGGAAAATGATTTTATCTGTTAAACAGGTTATGTATTGTATATGTTAAAATTGATAGCGTAATTGGGTATCATCCAGCCATTATAAGCTATTCATAATCAACAATTTATACATATATACATATACATATCCTGATCTCATACATAACATATAAATGTGTGTGTGTGTGTGTGTGTGTGTGTGTGTGTGTGTGTGTGTGTGTATTAATATATAACACATGATTATATAACACAAGATTATACACTTTTGGAGTATAAATATGTATAGATCCCAGCCAGTGAGTGTCATGTTTGCACATGAAACATGAAAACATGTTTTCCCATGACGTCACAGTCTGCATATCGAACGGAAGTTGCATGCAGCTGCTGAGTGCAGATAGTGTTGCCATGTCGGCTTATTATAAGAGACTTTGGGCTTATTTTTCTGTAAAGTTTCTTCTAAATATTGGTAGTTGCGGGTTGCGGTTTTTTGGGCTTGTTTCTAAAGTGTACTTGCTTATTTAGGCTTGCTTCCAATTTTGTATTATTGTTATTTAAACCAGTGGTTCTCAAATATTTTTTGTGCCCAAGGGAGCATTTCTGTGTTGTTAGAATGTTTCAAATATACAAATATTCCACATTTTATTGCAAGAGTTTTTGAAAATAGATCTACAAGCTCACAACGCGTCGCATCGTGAGCAAAATAGGTTAATAGGTTTAAAGTTCTCATGTGGCCAGGCCTACATAGTTGCTTCTTTGGGGCTTATTTTCCTAGACCTGTTTGCTTATCTCTCTCACAAAACCTGGCAACACTGCTGCTCTACTGTCTGTCCCATACTGTCTCTGTGAAAACCAAAGAGACATCTGTCACTGAGAAGAAGGTGGTGATCAATAAACATCTAAAACTACCTCCCACGACACCGACATGGACGACGACGTGCTGACAACCCTGAAACTGCTGATAATCGGCGAGAGTGGAGTCGGGAAGTCCAGGTTGGTATTAGTGGCTGTTAGTGTTAGCTAGCAGGCTAATGTTAACCCAGTTGGCAATGTTGACATTTTGTTGTGTTATGTAATTTCACATACTGATGAGCCCATAGCCCTTGTTACTCCATTTGCTTGTAGATCTGCTATTTTCAAACATTTTAGCACACACACTTTTGATTGATAAGTATATGTTGATGCCAATGCTTTTGTACTTTTACTCAAGTAACATTTTGAACACAGGCCTTTTACTTGGAACAGATTGTTTTTATATTGTGGTATTGCTACTTTAGCTTAAGTAAAATATGTGAGTACTTCTTCCACCACTGCTCCAACTTGCTAGACCGGTTTAGTAACCAGGTCTTATTACTTAAGTACTTATGGTAGCAAGGAACTAGACTAGAGAGTTGGCTAACGTTAGATGACTAAGTTGACAGTGGTGTAAAGTCATTAAGTACATTTACTCAAGTACTGTACTTATAAGTAACATTTTAAGGTATGTTTTACTGTAACAGAGTATTTTTATATTGTGCTATTGCTACTTTTACTATATAAAAGTGAGTATACACTATAATACGTGAGTACTTCTTCCACCACTGCTAGTTGATCAGCTAAGTTAAGGCTGTTGTGAATGTGTTGCACTCTAACCAGTCTCCATGTTGTCTCTTCTGTAAAGTACAGGGTTAACTTGAGTCATTATTGAATTCAGACTGTTGTACTCATGTATTGTCAGCACAATTAAAGCTATAGCACCTACACTATAGCCTCAATAAATATACACTATATAAAACTGACAGTGCTTCAGCTGACCGATTTGTGTTATTTGTCCCTCTCATCTCCTTCAACATTTGATCCCTGGACAGTCTGCTTTTGAGGTTCACAGAAGACACTTTCGATCCAGAGCAGACTGCGACAATAGGTAACACATACACATACACATACACATACACACATGCACTGATGCACACACAAACTAACAGGAACATGGCTGCTCCTTTTGTCTACGATAATCTCCTCTCTGCCTCTTGTTTCTCCCTCTCTCTCTCTGTCTCCTTGTACCCGTCACACCACAGGTGTGGATTTCAAAGTAAAGACAATCGCCATCGACGGGAACAAAGCAAAGCTGGCCATATGGGTGAGCCTTCAGCCCTGTCATGAGCATGATCTACATACAGTACAAACATAGAAAAACATGTTCAGTTACGAGGTCTCTCCATGAGATGGCGCCATTGCATAGTAAGCAAACACAAAGTGCAAAGCTGGGAGGAGGAGAAAAAGGCTTCCTTCCATGAAGCAATGGCATGACATTGTGATGAGCGGCGCTGTCATTGAGTTATTTTGGTGTCAATAGTCATTGATGTATTGTATAAGTTTGCTTTATTTAGTAATGATAGTAAAACAAATAACTTTAATAAAAAAAAAAGGTAAACTGAGGACAGAGCAGAAGTTTAACAAATCTATAGTCTATTGGGATTCATGAACATCGCTACAAGAATAAGACTCAGCTGGTTCATGTGTGCCAGGCGAAGCCAGGGAAAGACACTAATGCACATGTATGTGGGTTAATAGGAATGAACAGGACGCCATATTACTATATCTGAGAGATTAAACCACTTAAACCCTATACAATTTGTCATACAACGAATAGTGAAAATAGCCGACCTACAAGCACACAACCCATCATAATGCAACACGTTGTGAGCTTGTAAATCTAATAGTTTTGATTATTTAGAATTTGTTTGGAATTATTTATGATATTATGTCACCTATAATGACAAGCCTACAATAGGGACACCAGGTTGAAAGTGTTTAATAAATACCTGGGAAGAACACAAAACACGTATCCAGTCAGAATGGAGCTGGGGTAGGGACAGTGAGATTATGTGGTCGTGTGTTATCCGATCATCTAGCAGTGATGTATAGCAGTGACAGTGACAGTGTGTGTTTGTTTTGTGTACAGGACACAGCTGGACAGGAGCGATTCCGGACGCTCACACCCAGCTACTACCGCGGTGCACAGGGAGTCATACTCGGTGAGCAGTAAAGCATGGGTGTTCAACGTTTTTCAGGCCAAGGACCCCTTAGCTGAGAGACGAATGAAGCAGGGACCCCCACTACATATTGTATAAAATTAACCCATTTTGGGCGAGAACCGCTATTTGTAACGATACCTTTCAGGACGCGAACCCCTTTTGGGGTTGTTGTTGCTATGTACAGTATATAGAAACATACATTTGTTGTAATTTTTGAGTATTATATTTGATAGTCAGAAAACGTAGGTCAGGATTTAGAAGGCGGCCTCAGGTCTAAATGGGTTAAACTTTTTCATACTTTTCATAGATGGCTTCATAGACTTGTTTGACAGCACTATCATCAGTTGTATGTTGGATTCATGTTAATGTGTATTTTCAGGCATTTAACCAAGTAAACCCACAATACCTAAATAGTAAACTTGACCTTTCACTCTGTACTTAGCCTGCTCTTTTTTCCCTCTACACCAAACCTCTTTGCCGAAAATAGCTGAACTACAATGCGAGGCGCTGTGAGCTTGTAGATCAGAAATATTTGGCTAAAGTTCTCCTCAGAATAGGGATGCTAGGGTTCAAATTGTTAACGTAAAAAAAGGTTCTTATCACATAAAAATTGGTGCCCCCCCTGTAGTAACTCTGAGGACCCCCTGTTAAAGAGCCCTGCAGTAAATTGTTCAGGACATTATGTAATATACCACCACTCTGAAACCAAAAGCACCACAACATGCATTATAGTTTCTGTTCACATCAAACAATCAAATATTTACATGAACTGTGACTAACAACATGTATTGATTTAGTACATAGTTTTTCTTTTTTCTTTTTAGATACCTTGCATTTACTTATTTGCTTGTTTTGCCTGCTCACTAGTTGAATTCATATGGCTATAGCAGAGATAATATGGTGCAGACATGAACATATGTTGTTCTCTTTCCCTGTTCCTCTTGACAGTATATGACGTCACAAAACGGGACACTTTCACAAAACTTGAAAACTGGCTGAATGAACTGGAGACGTACAGCACACGAAACGACATTGTCAAAATGTTGGTTGGGAACAAAATTGATCAGGTGGGTTTGTGGCAATTTTATATTCGAATTGTATGACTTTGATGTGTAAAAGTTAAGCAGATGTGAAGAAGTTATTTGATAGAGCTCGACATGCCAGATGTTTGGGTTCAATGCCTATCCACAGTTTGGAGAGTCCTAGACCACCAATTACCAATGTTTCGACCGATATTTATTCAAAAAGTGCAACATTTTCTAATCTCTTTGAAAAACTTTGATTTGATTAAAGCTTCTATTTGAGAACATTTAGCTTAAATACGCAAAACCTTTTATTTAACCACTTATTCAAGCTTATTCAAAAATAACTGAACTACAAGCTCACAGCATCACAACATGAAGCGTTGTGAGCTTGTAGATCAGCTATTTTTGAAAACTTGAAAATCTTCTCTTATAACGACTTTTGCCCAAAATAGGGATGCCAGGTTGAAAGTGAAAATGTCATCAGAAAATTGACATGATGGCCGATATATTGTCCAAACCCATATATTGGTCTGGCTCTAGTTATTTATAGCTGACAGTCTTGAGGCTATTATTCCATCTCGTCAGGGAGACCACGCTTCCCTCACACATTTACTGATTCCAAAAAAACAAAACAAACCAAAGCCAAAATGAGCCGGGATGAGATGCCACAGAGCGTCTTGGTTAGTCTCACCACCTTTTGTGCTTTTCGTGGATATACTCGGTAGCATTGGAACATTTGTGCTCTGTTTTGGCTCACATACGTTTTATATGTCAAATGCATTTTTCACCATCAGAATGTCAATGGGAACTTGGTGTGCCCATGCGGTGTATGAATAAAACAGATGGGGTTAGAGGGACTCAAATTGTCCATCTTGTTTGGTTTCAGGACAGCCGTGAAGTGGACAGAAACGAGGGCCTGAAATTCGCCAGGAAACACTCCATGCTTTTTATTGGTACGTGTTATGTCTCAGTAATACCAAATGCCATCGATTTTTATCCTGTAATCTCCTGTAACACTCCACATCCGTGCTGCCATGTTATGAATGAATGTATGAATGAATGATTAAATTCAGAGTTAGTGCGTAGGTTGGAAAGGAAAATCAAGGCACCCGTCATGGAGCCCCGCCTTCAGTTGGGCCGTGGTCATCTTGTTTATACTGCCCTGGCATTTCCGAGTCTCCACTGTCAGCGCCGCACTGAGAGACTCAGCCCCCTCCATAAGAAATGCATTATGATTAGAATCTAGCGGTCTTTCATCTATCAAATCCATGTCTACACGTGTTTCTGATTCCCTGCTCAGATCTGTCCCTCTCCTGGAAATTAGGTTAACATTTTGTGTGGAGTTTCCATTTTAGAATGACTAAATTAAGGGCTTTTGAAAGAAAAGAAAAAAAATGCAGAAGATGTCATGGATTTTTAGCCGTTATGTAGATGTCTTGTTTGTGCAGGGATGTCTCTTGCGGTCCAGATGAAGTCGTTTCATGCTGCTAGGCCATGCTCAGTGACACATATCTGTCCTATGAATTTACTATCACAAGTATTATAACGTGAAAGCAGTCAGCAAGAAATAAAGGATTATATTCTAAGTTTGCCTCCGGTCACGGTACACTGGACGTCAGTGCGTTAGCGTGCACTTTGGAGAGGTGTCAAGTCCCGACGGTTCTTGCCATCCTGATCTTTTTCCTTTCAAATAGAGGCCAGCGCTAAGACCAAGGATGGGGTCCAATGTGCCTTTGAGGAACTCGTGGAGAAGATTCTCCAGACCCCAGGGCTTTGGGAGAGCGACACCCAGGGCCAGGGGGTCCGACTGGAGAGCCGGGAGCAACATGCTGGCAGGGCCTGTGGTGGGTACTGCTCCATACCCTAAATGGGGGGGGGACCAAAGGACAACGAACCCCAATTCAAAACGACTACGGACCGGAAACAGAGGACAGAAGCGAAAGAAGGGCAGATGAGTGCTGGTTGGAGTTCTGTTGGAGGACCGGTCAAAGATACTTTGCTGTTTGCACACTTCCAGTTCAACCATCAATTTCTTTCACTTGTCCACAGCTTGTTACTTCCTCTTTCAAGTGTCACCGAGAGAGAGATCACACACTTGAAATAGTCAGTCAAAGAGGAAGTATGTTTTAATTTAATTTAATCATGCCAAGAATATGTCATGCAAGTACACACGTTTAAACTTTATCATGAAAGTAACTGACTTTTGGTTTTGGTTGGTCACATTTTGGTTGTGTTAAGTGGCTTTAACAAAAGCAATTTGTAGGTTACAAATACATACCCGCTCTAATCTAATGTGATGAATAAGTCAAATCCAATGTGTTAAATTATCCATTTGTAACTCAAAGGCAAGGCAATTCAAAGTGCTTCACATAAAAAAACTACCGTATTTAACACTCCCCCTTGAAAACAAAAACAAATCTAGACCTTATGATTTTTGACAAATGTCTGCATGTGACGTCCAAAGACTATTGTGGAAAAGTCGCACGTGAAAACGTTCTACCGACAAAATAGGTCTTCATGCCTTACCGTGTCACTTGGACCGAGGGAGAGAGGGGGAGAAATGGGGGTGCTTGACAAGTCTCAGAAACTTCTTCTGAAAATTCATAGCACCCCTGGTCCACACTCCCATAATGCTCCAGACACTGTGAATGCTCCCAAAGAAAACATTTCACGAGACTCCCATCACGGGTCTGTGGGGCCATCTGCAGTCCCCAGTTACTGTTCAATTGTATTCTATTCCAGTTTATTCTCAATGTTAACCCGATTTATGGCTCTCTTCTTTTCTTTGTCATTTATGTGTGTGTGTGTGTGTGTGTGTGTGTGTAACCCCTGCCTCTTAACCACTTAAGCCCTATATACTTTGTCGTATAACAAATAGTGAAAATAGCTGATCTAAGCTCACGTTTCAAATCACAAAGTGATGTGAGCTTGTAGAGCTGCCATTTTCAGTATTTTCGAAGAATCTCAGAAACTTGTGAAAGTGGTTAAGTGTGCAGGCGCTGTATATTATGTTATTGCCTTATCACTAGGACACATGCAATAGAAAGATTCTTTTGCACACTGCTGTCATGTAGCATTGTTACCAACCATACTTCATTTTTTTTTTTCTTTCATTCTCAAGTGTGAGGTTTACAATACAGCAACTTTTGTAATAAAATTGTGTTTTCTTTTTCTTATGTTATGGGTTTTCCTCATAGGATCTCTCTGTTTTCCTTGCCCAACAGTCTCTCTGGCAAGAAAGCAGTTGATCGGCATGGTCGGTCCATCAGTTTGTTGTGGTAAAGTAGGCAAACGGTCCTATAATCTTTACTCATGCCTTTTTAGTTACTTGCTCTCTGCATTTCTGTGGTGCCGTGGTCCATACCATGTCATGTTAAACATGCAGATTTTTCCACATACTATAGCATAATGTCACTATATCCCAATGACATACATTTTATTATTACAAAAGTTTAAAAAGCTCAATACCCTGTTCCCACTTATTGACAAAGGGAGCATTTTATCTGCGAGATACTGTGTTGCATTCTGTTTGAATTCTTCTGTCTGTAAAAATGCTGTTGATTTGTTTTGCATCTCTCTGTTCATGTTTTTTTTTTGTTTCATCACTTGCGTTTTCTCCACCTCCCCCCAAATCCATTTAAATCACATTACCAGAAGATTCTATTTGCCTTAACGTTCACTGACATAGTGTTATGACCTATCATAACGTGGACTTGTATTGTTTCAAACTGAAATAAACAATCTTAAAGACAGAACCGTGTCTGTGTGTCTTGTCAAAAGATGTGCGCTGCACCTTCCTCTTGCCGCAGTCTAAATATTATTTTATTGCCTTCATCAAGCGTAACCATCCAGTTTCCATGTTGCGTGGATGCCTACCTAATGAAACGCAGCTTACAGGGTTGGATTGGAGTGAGGCAGTCTTTCCATGAAAGCCTCGCTGATGAGTGTAGCCTGTTCTACATGCAAGACCCAAAACACTCTTTGCTCAGAGTGTCGCAGAACAGAGAGAGGAACAGGGAACAAAGCGGAAAATCCCGCTAAGCATGTTTTAGAAAATGATCCCGCGGGGCAGCCCGTGATTACAAGCTTATGTTCTGTGTTAGAACGCATACAGATGGAGTGGGGACAGTCCCCACCACAGCGCTCTGCACAGAGGCAGAGCACCAGATGTACTACTGAGACTTATTCATGTTCTCTGTTTCTTATATCAAAGGCTCCATTTACTGTACACCTGGATGTATCATGTGTTGTGTATCCGGATGAGAGAGAGAGTGTGTTAGGCCCCATTTCCATGCAAAAGCATGGTCGTGTCATTGATTATCCGGATAGCATATCCAGATACATACGCAGAATGCCATGTGAATACCAGGTGTAAATGAGCTCATATGAACTGGGCAATGATTTAACCCAGGTGGTGAGGTGATCAATGGAGTTGATATAAAGCAACCAACCATTATTAACCATTACTTTTTTTTTATATTCCCCCCCCAGATTAAATTATTTACCGTACTCATTCTTTGTTGGTTTTCACTGTCTAGACCTGGGTGTTCACACCAACCTTTTTAATGTCCCTGAAAAGATTGCCCACCCCTGATTTAACCAGTAGGCTACAGTATAGTTGTAGAGTTTTCATAAAATGCTAACATGATCATTATTATCTTTACTTCTAAATACTGAAAGCCAAAAATACAATATTGTAATATAACTTTTTCATTTTATCATTACACTGGTGGAATGTATTGAAATTGTATACTGTATAATGTTGAGACAAAATACATTACATTGGGTAATGGGTAAAGAATGTAAATCAACTGCGTGAAGAAGAACTGTTTCACATTTGAGTTTATTCAAATGGAGGTTTTAAATCTCAGTTCTGCAGGCATTGGATGATAATCCAGTCTCAAGTTAATATAACTTATTGTAAAAAAAATAATAATGGGGGTGGGGGATAAGGAAAAGTTACATATGTGCCAATAATAAAAAATAAAAAAGGAAGGATACATATATATTTGTTTTTATTTTACAATACAAATATGACCAAAACTGTCTAAGTTAATTACTATTATAAAATAAAGGTCTCAGATGCATGAGGCATATTACAAGGCACTGGTTGATTTAGCACCTGGTAAAAGTGCTGTGAAAACTGAGCAGCAATAAGACTCAGACTAAGACCGTTATGCTTACACACTGTTTGCTTACACACTGTTTATGAGGGCTACTTTGACCGTCTTTATCTCTGAGATGTGAGAAGACTTTTGGATGATGCGACTGGTGATGGCTGGCCCTGTAATAAAAGGCCCTACGGTGGGTCCCGCGGCGCAGATTTTTCCCACCACAGTGGCTCTGGTGATGGCGGTAGGTACTCTGGTGCAGGTGGTCTGACCCGCGGCGTTGGGCCCTCTGGTGCAGCTCTGCTCCGTGCCATGGCTCTGCCCCTGGGCCAAGTTGGTCAGAGCCATAGCAGCATGGATTTCCCTCCATTCCTGGTCCTGTCTGCACTGCAGGCCCCTGTCCAGCGGCCGGCAGCTGCAAACCAGACGAAACACAGAACCGGCATCAAAGAAAATTGACTGCGTGTGTGATGTGTCATTGAATGTCACTGACTGTAGTCAGTGGCATTAGGTGTAATCATTCTAGGCAACTCAACACAGCATACTTCTATTCACTCGCTTATGTCCTCGTTAAGCCTACATGATTATAGTAAATAATAATTTAGTACCCTCACTGTACATTTTGCACACTTCAAATGCCCGTTGCTTTTAACTCATCCTAGTTGATCCTATTAGGAGCAGTGGGGAAGTGCCATTTAAAGGAGTAGTTCACCCAAAAAATAACTTATTTTCTATCAATTACACACCCCATGGAGCCTTGAATTTATGGAGATGTTTTTGTTTTTATTTAATTCTTAGCCAATCATTTGATAACCGGCTGTCCCTCCGGTAGGAGACTCAAAGGAGACTCTTTGAGTCTCCTACCGGAGGGACTGCCGGTTATCAAATTATTGGCTCAGGCTCAGGCTCAACTACGGTACTCCTTACTCCTTTAATACAGCAAACTGGCTTTAAATTGATTGTAGTTTTATGACAGATGTTTGTATCGAAAAGGTCAGAGAGTTTGATGAGACGGAGGAAAGATTATTCACACTCACGTGTCATGTTCAGCTGAAGTGTAGTTCACTGTGTCTGAAAGCAAAAAGGTTCACCTTAGTTTGCAATACATCACTCAAGATATGCAGTACATGTTTCACCAAATCAACATCGCATGCAATGACCACATTTGATGCTTAACCACTTAACCCTATATACTTTGTTGACTGGGGTCCCCCAGGGGTCTATACTTGGCCCCCTCCTTTTCTTTCCTCTACACAAAACCTCTTCACCACGCTGGATGACATGCCCAGAATAGGGATGCTAGGGTTCATGTGTGGTTAAGTAGGATCTTAATTGTTTGGATGTTTGGAATTGGTGTGTGTGTGTGTGTGTGTGTGTGTGTGTGTGTGTGTGTGTGTGTGTGTGTGTGTGTGTGTGTGTGTGTGTGTGTGTGTGTGTGTGTGTGTGTGTGTGTGTGTGTGTGTGTGTGTGTGTGTGTCAGTGTGTGTGTGTGTGTGTGTGTGTGTGTGTGTGTGTCATATTATGTCTCTGATACACATGTTTGTATGTCTGCATGTACTGTATGTGTGTGTGTGTGTGTGTGTGTGTGTGTGTGCGTGTGTCTACATGCATGTGGGTATGTGTGTTTGCATGTGTCCCCCCCCCCCCCCCCCCCTCTCTCTCTCTCTGGGTGTATTTTACGGTGCCAGAGCGGCTTAACTCTGTGAAGTGGTCCAGTCTGGCTGCTCTCAGTTTCTCTCGCCAAAACAAATGCAATTATGTTTCTCTTGTGCCTTTGAGACGGAAAAATACCATATCTGTGTAGTGTCATGAACATAGGGACTGTGTTTCCAGGTCTCCAGAGCTGCACTAGCATCCATAAAGTTAGCTCAATGTTTTTCATTCCCGCCTCCAGTCTACCTCTGTGTTTTGACTGAGTGCAGGAGGAACAATATAATTCAGAAGAATTGAAATGAACAGTAGAGTTAGAACATCCCGCTGGAGCTATATAAAGAGAAATGGAAGTCAGTTAGACGTAGCCATCAGTATTAAGCCTACTAACTGAGCTATAAGTCACAAGTTAATTTTGTCCTCGTGCAATGCTTTCCATCAGCACTTTCACCGTTGAAAAGACCCCGATCTGTGGTTCTTTCAAAATGGACTCGAGTTACGGTTGATTTATGCAGATTGCGCAGCATGAGTTTTGTCGTCCTTCATATTCCTCGTTCTTTTATGGATGCTACATGTGATAATGTGCATAATGCGTAAAACATATTTTCCATTTTGATTTTGGAGTGTGACTGTGTTTGCCTCTTCTGCCTAGTAGATTGAGTCTGGTCAAAAGCTATTTTTCTTCAGGGAGTGATAGAGGGGGAAAATTACAGGCCAATGCTAGAGCATGCAGAATTCTGCCCTTTTTGATGCTAACAGCCTGAAACATCTCTGTCTCTGATTTCTTTAGCCTGATCTCCGCCAAGAGCAACTACAAGTTGATAGTAAATCATTTGGCCTCGCTTGCTTTCTGCTACTGAACGTCGCTAATCATTTTCCTCTCTGGCCACTAACATGTTTTCCCTTGGAAAGTATTTCCACAATGTTTCCTCTGCTGTATGTATTACTATCACAAAGAAGTAGAAGAAGAAGAAGAAGGAGAAAAAAAAACAATTTGTTTAACCACTGGCAAGTCTCAAATTTGCTCAGGAGGTACCAACTACAACAAAGTCTTGGCAAGTCTTAATGAAGCTGCTTCGTTTATGAGGTTGTACCTCTGCACCGCTAACCTCCAACCTCATCTGTCCATCTATTTACACACTGTATAAGGGGTGATCTCATAGGCCTACTCTTCAACCAACAAATCACATGTTCTTATGACTGCTGAATACTGAATTGAGAGACTAAAATGAAGCAGATGGTTTCATTCAGTCCATAAACTTATATAGGCCTACACCATAACAAACATGTCTTCCTAGACAGTCAATAAAACCTTATACTGTTGCGTATCATTCAATTGGCAACATAAAATCTGTCTTGTGTAATTCTCCTGAAACGATTCAGTCCATTATGGCCATGGGTGTTCCCTTAAGCCCTCAAACTCCCCTAAATCCATTAACTCCCAACGGTGATGACTTTATGTCAGCCTCGCCAGGGTGTGACATGGGGAACCACAGTCTATTCCCTAACATCAGCACATCATCATCTTCATCATCATCTGCTCATCTGAGGTATTTCAAGGCCAGAGGGCCCTCCTCCCAGCATGCATGTTTTCATATGAAACAAAATGGGTGGAAAACCGAGCAAGGTATGCGTCAAGATTAGTTTTTCTTCACTCTGCGTCCAATAAAACACGATTCCAGTCACTTTTATTGCCCCCCTGCTTCCTTAAGGGAAATCTGAACTTGATGTAAAGACCACGTCTCGCGGTCTCCTTATGCCCTGTGGTCAAGTTCAACGAAGTCTTAAAACGTGGTAACAAACAAGAATGTCTAGTAGTGCAGCTCCTCTTGCCAATGGGATTTTGGCATTTCCATAGCCATGTTTTCATACTGCATTCTATAGTGACACCAATTAATATTCCATCACATATATACGTGTAGTGACTTTTATTGTTCTCTCGGGTAGAGTATGAAGGTGTTAACGGTGTTAGCGCTTGTCATGGATCTGGCAGCTTTATTTTCCACTTTGCCTCCGCAGAGGAACTGTACACCATGTTGCAATCACCGATAATGTGACCAGTACACGGTAAAATCCTGAACTTAATTTAACCACTTTCAACCCCTTTTTTGAACATGTAAATTGCAAACATTAAAAAAAAAATCTGAAATAGCGAAAATAGCCAATCTACAAGCTCACAATGCCTGTATGTTGTCAGCTTGTAGATCGGCTATTTTCGCCATTTTGACATCATCGTGTCAAGACAATTTCTTTTAATGAAAGGGACCCCAATACACATGGGGAATTGAAAATGTCTAAATTGGGGAGAACATGGGGAAAAGCATGTAACAATTAACACGAGAGTGGGTCATGCCTGTTCATTTTGTGTCTGCAACTGTATCGCTCGCTTAGAACTGACTGAGGGGCGTTTCATTACTTTTAAAGCCAAGGTAAAGTGACAACTCTTGTGAGAGCAAGACGACCAACGCACATGAGGAAGCACACCTGCACTCTCAAATGTTGAGGTTGGGAAAAGCAAAAAAGGACATAAGTAATGTAGCTCTGAATTATCTCACGATGGACCCCATTGACAGTTCTGACAGTTGTTGCTGAGAATGTCCCTCACTGCCGTAGCAACAGGGTAGCCTACTCCATTTCTAACAGTTGGCAGAGGTCTCCACCTCTCACCCTGGGAAGAGTAAAGACTCAGACATTCTGTAATTGTCCTTGAGACAGGCTGGACATTTCCACCGTGGCACGGCGCTGTAGCGGAACAAATGGCACATTCTACAATATGGAAATCATATTTGTAACGTGCAACAGCAGCCAGCTCCGGCCCCGGTCCCACTTTAAAACGAGGAGATTTCAGCGCCTGCAAGAGTTCCCATTAGTAGTGAGTTTGTTAATGCTTTGGCTCTCAGTAGATTTAAAACGAATCAACCTCGTTTAAGGTACTGCACTGCTCCGTGTAGCGTCTCAGAGGGCACCCACGTGTCAGAGGTCCATTCCAACTTTGCTGTAACTTTATAATTAAATCTCTGTAAGCTTCTGACTTTCAGCTAAGCACCAGAGATCTATTAATGTCGGGGGTTCACAGATGAGCCAAGTCAAAGTAATTGCACGTTTAATTCTTGTTTTACTACACTCCGAGGCACGTTCAGATTTAACAAAGATGTTGGTGGATACTTAAATTGTCGTTTTTCCCTCGCAGCAGACATAAATCTATAGCTAACAAGGAAGAGACTTTTAATAACTAATGCTAAAAAGGAGGTGGCCAACTTCATCTCAGTCTGCCGGCTGAAACATAATGGCTTGAGAATATAATATTGCAATGCATTACAGTACCATGTTAATCACAATATTAAAATCATTTAATATTTGATGTGATATTATTATTTAATGACACTGACTATCATTTACAGCTAAGTGACAAGTAGTCTGTTTTTCCCCTTCAACTTTTGAATGGACCATACCGGTGGTCTTTCTTGTTCATCCCAACCAAACAAAGCATGCTGTGGTTTGATTGATTTTGTTGGAGCCCATTGGAATCCATTCGAGTATGAAAAAATCAACTTGCAGGGATTTTCTAGGGATAAGTAATTTAAATGTTTAAATGATGATCTTTATTGCATGGTTATCTTTTGTCAAAGTTACATTCTCGTTATGTTTTAAAGTATTTTAAAAGCAAAGACTGATTTGAAAAGTCTACCTGAAAATAGTGGAGAAAAGATTATTTTACAAACTAAATTGAAAAATACATTACTCAATTATTCAGGTAAGCTCGTTAATGTGGACAAAATGTAAACAAATGTGAAGTCTGAAAATAAAGCCATTAACAAGAAAATGGTTTGTTTATGGATTATACAGTATATTGTATGGCTGACGCTGTGAACAGATGGTCCGCTATGGTCCTTAAGGATCAATAACTATTTATGCTTTTATTTAATTTTTTTAAGTTCAGCACTTGGAGTTGCATGTATGACTTGTGCAAATAAATAAAGTGTGATTGATTGATTGATTTATTGATTGATTGATTGATCGATCGATATAAGGCTGTCAGTATTTGAGGGAAAATCATCCAAAAAAGCGAACCGTCATAAACCTGACAGGGTCGAGGCAAATGGCCGCACACCTTAGAGCCTGGGGTGCCACTGTCGCAAAAATTGCTTGCTTAGGGTGGGACAATGTCGGGTCTCTACTCTATATGTAAAGTTTCTTGAGACAACTTGCTGTGATTAATTTTGCACTGTCATACAATTGAATTGAATTGAATTGAATTGAATTGAATTGAATTGAATTGAATTGAATTGAATTGAATTGAATTGAATTGAATTGAATTGAATTGAATTGAATTGAATTGAACTGAACTGAACTGAACTGAACTGAACTGAACTGAACTGAAAGAGACAATGATATAAGCCCCTCCTCACCCATGCGGTAGACAAAGTTGGCCTCCGTTTCAGAGGACGGCGAGGAGGCCGGAGAGACGGCGTCATCGTCGTCACATTCGTTGGAGCTGAACGACTCCGAGTGGCTCCTCCTCTTGCGGTTCACCGCCATGTCGCCGGCGGACGAGGGGGAGGCGGCGGAGGTGGCCGCCATCACGTGCCGCAGCGTGTCGTTCAGGTACCTGTTCAGCAGGCTGCTCTTGTACTTGGACGGCGTGGAGGCGCTGTCGTCGCTATGGGCCGAGTCGGCCCTGTTGAGGCCACCGCCCTGCTTCTGGGCGGCGCCCGGCAGTGACCTGTTGAACTCGGACTGGCTGACAGGGACTTGCAGGGGACACCCCTCATCTGGGGAATAGAACACAAAATGTGTAGTGGTGTGGAAAGCGGTGTTGATTTCGTCGACTAAAACTATGACTGTCAAGTCAAGACTCAGAAAGGGAGCTTTGACTTAGTGGTGAGAGCCTAGGGAAAATCCTCTTCCTACTGGCCCATGTATAGTCAGAACTGAACTACACCCCTGCTCTACTACTGCCCTGCTCCACACTACATTTCCCAGAATGCAACAGCAAAATGGCCGCTCATTACCTGATCAGAAGCACCTGAAAAGGAATGGAGGTGCTCAGTCATACAAACACACTTCAAAGAGGAGAGAAGGAACTCCAAGTTCTACAAGAAGTTCAGCCCAAAGACGCCAATGGTTGGTGAACTGGTTTTATCCTACTTTGTTTTGCAATACTGCTTGTGTGTTTGAAGATGTGTCTTATAATGTGTTCATCTTCAACTGGTTAAGTTTAAATTAAGGAACCCATTGCAGCATTGTTGAAGGAACACATTGCAGCATTGTCCTCTTTGTGTTTGGAAAGAAAAGTATGAAATACAAAAGAATAATACAAAGTTAAAAAGGTTGAAATTCTGTATGATTTAAAACTACTAAAATGTAGAAAATGTATTAAATTACCATGTTATGGTTTATTTGAGTTAAGACTTCTAAAATTTGGAATTCATGAATTTGCCATGTTTAAAAAATGCTTAAAAAGCTAAGTGAAAAATAGCCGATCTACAAGCTTGTGTCTGCTATTTTTCCAATTTTTTTTTCCATTTAAAGGACTTAAAATGGTTTAGTCATTTAAAATGTTTATTTCATTTAAAATGTTTAAAATCATTTACTTTAATAACTTGTTTTAAGGCATTTATTGGTTAAAGACACTTTTGTTTGTCTAAGGGCTTTAATTGTTTTAAAGCATTTATTGTTTTAAGGCATTTAATTGTTTTAAAGCATTCATTGTTTTAAAGCATTTATTGTTTTGGAGAATTTATTGTTTTAGAGCATTTATTGTTTTGGGACATTGATTGTTTTAAAACATTTAATGTTTGAAACATTTATTGTTTGAAACCCTAAGTTTTGAAAACCCTGAGTTGTTTAAAAACACCCTAATTTTGTTGTAAAACGACAATGTTGTTAAACCTTGTTTTCTTTCTGTCTTTAAGGTTTACAACCTGACTGACTGACCAATCAACGAAAAGAAACCAACCAAAATGAAAGAGTTGGAAAAAATAAAGAAGTTGATTGAGTTTAAGACTGAGTTGTGTCCTTGTCTTGGGTTTGGAGCTGAACTGTGAAAGAACTTGACAATGACGACTTCCACTTACGAAAACGAAATAAAAACTAAGCTATGATGACAAATAAAATAAAAACTAGACTAAAATATTTGGGAGGGACTGGCTAGTGGAGAAGAGATCCAGTAGAACTAACATGACAAGTCATCATGGGTGCGCGTGGGTGTCAGACAGAAAATAGTTGATCTACAAGCTCACAACGTGTTGCAGCTTGTAGATCGGCTATTTTCGGCATGCAGCGCTGAGCTAAGTGAAAATCATTTCGATGCCATCACAGCCCACCAAAAATAAAACGCGTTGTGAGCTTGTCGGCTATTTTCTGTGAAAGTTTTCCCAGAATACGGATGCTGGGGTTGAAGTGGTTAAGTAAAATGTTGAGGTATTTTCTTCTTTACTTGAGTATGTCCGTCCATTATAGCCTACTTTATACTTCTACTCCACTACATCTCAGAATACTGAGATGACTGTGACTGTACTTTTTACTCCACTACAATTATTTGAAAACTTTGGTTACAAGTTACTTTGTAGAATTACATAATTACTACTGTTATTATGACCCTAGGGTCATTTGTGTAGTTCCTTGTGTCTTCTACCCTCAAATGAAGGGGTGATGAGAGTCTGATTGAACAGCAGCTGGTGTGAGTGGTGACTGAGTGGTGTCTGAATGTGATTGGCTAACTACTAGGTGGACTCTGCTGGTGATTGGCTCCTGTGTACAGGCCGTGGACTATAAATCTGTCATCAACATTTTCATCTGCATTCTTCGTTTTGACCAGCCTCCAAGCTCAAGAGCACTCTGTTTCTGTGTTTGTTAGCGATGTGCACATTTGCCAGGTTTTTTAAAATCCTCTTCAGTATAAAGTCTGGGAGTGTAGGGGTGGGTGGCCTTATTTTAGTTATCAGTTTGTTCCCTGTTAATCTTTAGTTTTTATTAGGTCAGATACAGTACTTATATTTTAGTTTTATTGTTTAGTAAAAAACGTATACTAAGTATATTTCTTTCTTTATTCGGATCCCCATTAGCTTCTGCTGCCCAGGTCACTTAGTCTGTCTGGGGTCCACATAATATATATACAGTATATACTGTATATAAATTATATATTTGAAAATAGCCGATCTACAAGTCGATCTAATGTCGTGTCCCACACAAATGCATCTAATTTAATGTTTGATGCTTGGGGTTTGCAGGTGGCTCAGCTTAGCTAAAGCAGACATCGTTCACTTGAAGCAACCTCATCGACTTCTATACTACTATAGTGAGGCATATATCTGCCGTACAACGATGGCATAATGTAGAGGAAATTAACTGGGACGATTGCGCTTCACTTCTCACCGTCTGAGTTGCTGCCATCGCTGCTCACACTCAGCCGCTCTGCGTTGCCCTGGATGTATTTATTGTACAGTTTGATCCTCAGGGCCCAGCTCAGGTCCGGCTGCCTCACTGTGTTCTTCAGCCTCCGGCGGGCGTTGGCGAACCAGTTGGACACCTATAGTACAGTATGCAGACAAGACAATAGTTATTTCAGGACAGCCATGCTAATCTCCTTGCTCTTCAAATGACAGCTGAAGGCTTTCTCTTGTGGCCTATAGCTGACTGAGCGTGTGTGTCTGTCTGTCTTGTCAGTCAGCCAGTCCGGGAGAGTGACAGATGCTCAGATCAGTCACATGTCTGCTTTTATCTCAACAAGAATCAGCCATAGAAGTGCTGGACATTGACCAGATTTATCAGGGCAGCATCGGCCTATCAATGCACATTCCCTGTGGCTGCTATCTTGATTACAGTACAGTACCATTTTAGTATTATTATAATGATCATGTTAAATGATCATCATGTTGTAGTGATGATATTGCACATGTCACGCCAAGATTTTGCTGCTTGTACCTGTATGAGCGTTCCTTTGGGGGCGTTCTACAATGGACCCTTGTAGGTCTGTAACTCAGAGTGTACAAATTGTTCCATTTGGTTCCATTTGTATACACTCTCTGAGTTATGGGGGTCCTTGAAATTTTGCACTCTTAACCCATTAAGACCGGGAAAGCATCTGTGTCATTTTAGATTTTAACCACTTTAACCATTATTTTATACTTTGGCTATTCAAAAATAGCAGATATACAAGCTCATAGCGCGTCACTTCGTGCCGTGCTATAAGCTTGTAGATCTGCTACTTTTGAAAAATCGTGAAAATGTGATATTTGAATGTACTATATATTGTTTAACCCATTTAGACCTGAGGCCGATTCTAAAAACGCCTTCTCCTAACCTAAGTTTTCTGAGAAACTTCAAATATTTATAAAAAAAATTACAACAAATGCATGTTGCTATATACTGTACATAGCAACAAGAACCCCAAAAGGGGTTCCCGTCCTGAAAGGTATAGTTACAAATAGGGGTTCCTGCCCAAAATGGGTTAAAGCGAACATTTTTAACTCAAATATTTGCTTCCGGGGGTCCCTGGAACAAAATATATTTTCTTTTTTTTCAACAATCTGTTTATTATAGTTACCAAGAAAGACAGTGGTGAAAGTGATCAAAACTGTAATGGAGCAGCAAAGCTGGGAAGTGTTACTGTAAATAAGACTTTCACCAAGACAAAACAAGAACTAGACACTAAACACCACATTGAAATAAAATCAAAAACAAAAGGACTGGAACAAAATATTTTGAGATGGGGCGGTCCGCGGCCAAATACATATCATTTTGGGGGTCCTTGAAGTTTGAGCACCACTGATATAGCAAGTTTTTCAGAAAACTGTTGTTTTTAGAATCGGCCTCAGGTCTTAATGGCTTCACAATCACTACACAGGTTCAGCTCACCTGTACAAGTGTCATGTGAGAGCCCAGAGCCAGCAGCACCTTCTCTGTCTTGGTGGGGTAGGGGTTGTCCCTGTGTTTATACAGCCAGTGTTTCAGGGGTCGCGCCATGTCCTGCAGCGCCTGTCTCTTGTGCCGAACTTTGACCCCGCCAAGACGAGACCTGGAGGAGTTTGAGGATGAACAACCGTGGTGTAATACATTTACTCAAGTAGTGTACTTCAAGGTACATTAAAATGTCATTCATGCGTACAATTATGTGAGTGAATATTGTACTTTTTACTCCACTACAATTACTTGAAAACTTTAGCTGCTAGTTAGTTTTCAGATTTAGATTATTATTACAACACATGCATTAACCAATTAAGATCTATTTTAAACATTGGCTATTTGTAAAACTTTTGAATACTTTTACTTTTGTGCTTAAGTATTTCTATTTTCAATGCCAATACTTTTGCACTTTTACTCAAGTAAAAGTTTGAATTTGACCTCCAACAGAGTACTTTGTGGTATTGCTACGTAAAAAATCTGAGTACTTCTTCCACCACTGGAGGTCAACACAGAGGTCAACACTCACCACAGCCTCCTTCTGTCCTCATTTTCTTTCTTTCTGTTGCTATGGCTGTTTGATTGTTCAATCTGTCTTAACTGGTGTTTAGTACTAAGCAATTACTTTGTAAAAGTTACTTGATTTGTGATTAAAAGAAAAGTTTCTTAAAAGAGGTATTAACCATACGCACATCGACAGTGGGTGCTGGAATAAAAACATACTCAAGTTTAAAGGTAGAACCCGTGCACCGAGCTACAGTAAAAGACAAATAGAGATGTCTTATCTTGTGTGGGGGTAGTACCTTCAAAATAAAAAAATACTCTTGCCATTATAAATGTTATGCCTATTGTACCCCACATGACCAATAATCACAGGTATTACCTGTAACAAACAGTTTATAATTCCAAAGAAAAGCTACAATATTCTGTCATTAACTGAGAAGATATCATTACTATACGTAATGAGGTTTTATTTAAAACATGTTCTACAGTAATAAGTTCCTTACTATTTAGTCTATGACATAATTATAAATTACATATCGCCGCTATCGGTCAGAAACCTCCATATTTTATCTCAATATCTGAACTTTTTGTGTTTTTTTGTAAATGAATGCCCTACTTGATCATCCTACAGGGTTAAACAAAAGCATCAAAAGTAGCAAATACACAAGCTCCAAACGCGGCACGAAGCGGCACATTTTGAGCTTGTAGATCTGCTACTTTTGAATTTGAATCCAGAAAAGTAACACGTTTTGGACATACAGTATGAGGTTTCCACCGGACAGAGACGATACATAAACAACGTAATTTGTTGATGATTGTGCCGTCCAAAGATCGCCACATGTTCCAAACGTCAGACATGAAGTGCGTACCCAAATCTTCTGTACTTGGTCATTGTTGAGCTGTGATCAGCAGCAGTGTCCTTGCACGGCAGACAGCCTGCGCTCTGTCCATCTGTAACACCGGTCTGTCCGTTGGTTATGTCGACACAGGTCAGCCTGCTCCTCACCTCTGACCCCCCCCTGCTGCTGTCCTCCGTGTCGAGGAGCTCCTCGCACTTCATCACGGCGCCTGGATTCATTCCCTGAGCCCAAGAGTTCTCCCAGTCAGCAGGTGCATCAGTGGACCTCCATGTGTCACAATCGGACATGGTATGCTCCCATCGTTTCTGTGACGTATAGGTGATAAAAGGGGGTGATTCAAAAATAATAATCTTAAAAGGTCTCCTCGGTTTATGTCAGCGGCGCTCCCCGAGGCCACCGCAGGCACAGGTCTCAGTCGTATAGACAAGATGGATGTGATTCCAGTCCGGTGGTCACCGATGAGCAAATGATGCCTGCAAAAAAACGAGGAGAATGTTGTCTGAGTTTAGCTGGGTGGCTCTTGGAGGAGAGTTCAAATAACCTGTTCCTCCATTACTCATTGGCTCTCTGGCCGTCCAATCACATCTCAGGAGAGCCCTGCTCGTGTGTTTGTGCAAAGTTTGCTGCTGAGCAGCAGCAGCAGCAGCAGCTCGGAGCAGATTGCTGAACAGCACTTACAGTACATGCACGCACCCGTGTGCATGCACGCAAACACACACACACACACACACACACACACACACATACACACACACACACACACATCTGTTTTGAAAAATATATCGTATGTGAGAGCATCAGCAGATGTGGTCATACAATTTATCACTGATATTTTGTCCGCTGTATGAGTGTGCGTATGTGTGTGTGTGCTGAAAAGTGTCTCAGATATCCCCTTTAAGTAATCTGACATGCCCTCATACTTTCTCCATGAGGCGTACGAATCTCATGGATCTTGTGGTTTTACCAAAAGTCATGTCAGCAAATTATATATGTTCTACCAAGGGATTCTGGAAATTTATGGGTGTAATGACATGGTTCTTAATGCTCAGTGAAACCGCCAAACTGCGTTCCATGTTCGCCAGTGAATCCTGCTGAGTTCAAATGGATATGAGTACAAATTGGCCCATAATGAAGTCAACATAAACAATGGAAAAATGAAATTGATATGCGTGTGTCATCTTTGGGCAGTGTTGCATGATGAATAGGGCGTGTGTGCCTACGTGCCTGTCTCTGTTTATTGTTGTATCTGTGTGTGTGTGTGTGTGTGTGTGTGTGTGTGTGTGTGTGTGTGTGTGTGTGTGTGTGTGTGTGTGTGTGTGTGTGTGTGTGTGTGTGTGTGTGTGTGTGTGTGTGTGTGTGTGTGTGTGTGTGTGTGTGCGTGTGTGTGTGTACATACAGTGCTATTAGCATGGGAATTTGGGTGTGTGTCAGAGAGCTGACAGTCCGCCTCTTCTACAGTGCCAGCAGAGAGAGCTGGCAGAGATAATCCACAGATAATGCACATATTTATAAAGTTCTGTCTCCGTTTCAGAGCGGCACTTATCAATGGTGACTATGAGCGGTGATGAAAACTGGCTCTGACAGAAGCATTAACATGGTCATTAGTTTAACTGCAGCCTATGACAACATGCAGGCACTGTGCCCAGGGCTCGGCGTGGTAGTCCAGCCTCCTCATCCTGACATCCTCCCAGAAAACAAGAAATTAAGCTTTTCACTCCAGAAGGAGACATCCCAAATCCTCCACAAAGCGGTGCTTTCTCCTCCAAAATGAAGATGATAGCATAACATTTAAGTAAATTAGTATTTTTTAATGGCATGCTTTTTTGGGGCCATATGTCTGGCTTATTTTAAAACAAGATGATACTTTCCAAAATCAAGTATAATTTTGTAAACCAATGACTTAAATGTCCTAGAACTAACTTTTAAAGACGGCTTCCTGTTCATTTTAGATATTTGGATGTTGAGGTTGAAGTAATACTTTTTTTTCTCTCGCTATCTCATAGTGACTACACCATTTTTTCAAAAAAGAGCGCTTTCTATGAAGTCTATAATGCATTATAAACATTTATAATGCATTATAATCTGCTCATAACATTACAATTATAGATATATAAGCACTCATAGATACTTATACATAATTTATAATGCACTATAATCACTGTTCTAATCTGTTGTACGGTTGTAGTATGATTCTAAGTCACTATAAGTGGTCATTGGGTACTTTAAGTAGTGAAAAAAAAAATGCTTAAAATGTATTAAATATATTTAAATGTAAATACATTTAAATGCATTTAATCTATGCAAGAACAACACAAAAACGTTGCTGCCAACACCTCCAGGAATGTCATTGCTTTAAATGTGTTGTAAGTGATATATTTCAGTAAAGTAAGTGTTAAATAGCTACATATTCCCATAGTGGCCATAGAGTGTTTGTTAAGTATCAGAGTCTCTCTACAGTATCTCTCCAGCAATTTAAGTAAACGATTAGGATAGAGAACCACACGATAGGATAAACAAGTGATCACTTACAGCACCTTTTCAAAGCACCCAATGGTCACTTTCAATGTCCTATTATCACACTATAATGCATTATAACAGTGATTGTAAGGCATTATAAAATGATTATAATATATTAAAACTATAATAATCATAATGCACTATGCACCCGTGCATAAACACATTTCCGTGAGTGTCCGACAATGATTTAGTATTATGATACATAAAATGCTTTATAAAGTGTTATGATTATTGTTATAAAGCATAATGAATATCTATGAGTGCTTATAACTGTAATTGTGCAGTGTTAAGAGCAAAATTATAAGTATATTTATTAGGCATGAAAGACATGGGTTTCATATTAAGTGTTAATGTTAAATTAAAATAATTGAATTGTACAGTTGTAAAGTTTATAGCCTAATTTTATGAGCTATAACTTATTTTGTCAAATTGCTATGCTATCACAACGCTAATGTGACGTTCCTCTACAAACTTGCCCTTAAAAGATACCCAACCTTTTTAAACGACAGCTAAAATCTAACTAGCAGCGTGGAGTCATATATACCAACGGACTCCATAAGTTTGTTCCCTGTTCATAATTCTCGTACATCGGCTGGGAAGTTGAGTTTAAATGCTCTTAAAGCAGAAAAGCACATGGTCCAGTGTCCGTTAGGTGCAGTAAATTCCACGGTAACATTCCACGGCAGCTATCACAGACCATTGACTCCATCTCTCCCTCTGCGACACGTTGTTCACCGGCCCAGCTGTTGATATTAGGTGGGAAATGCACCCACATTCAGTAGCCTGGAGACCCAAGAAAAAACATTGTGCATGGAGATATATATGACCTTGCTTGGATAGCTCTGTGCAGCTGTGTGTGCATGTTAGACGCTCACAGATGTCTGTTCAAAGCCCTGGGTCCCACTGGAAATGGCCTTAAAGTGCTTCTCTTGGCCTGAAACAGATCAAAACTGAAGTTTTGAGACAATAGGTCAAAGCCACAAAAAAGTCTGTTTCCTATGTAAAACTGTCCACTTTGACAGAATAGTTTGTTGTCTCGTGATCCACAGTAGTATTTTGATCAAAACTGAAGTTTTGAAACAATAGGTCAAAAGCCACAACAAAAAAAAAGACAAATCAGGCTCATGGTCTGCAGAAATAGATGCCATGGAGACAATGCTTAATGTATCCTTAAATGTTCTCGGTGGTGAACCTCTCATGCAATTACATTTCTATGATTCAGCTAAAGCATTTAAAAAGTGTGTTCGTGTATCTGTGCGCGTACACGTGAGAGAAGGAAATGCATGATGCTAGTGTAGGCACATATAAAAGTCTCTCATAGAGACATGAGCAATAATGTGCTTAAAGTGACAAAAAAAGACTTATTTTCTATCAATTACACAGTACACACCCCATGAAGCCTTGAATTCATGGAGATTTTCTTGTTTTTGTCGCATTCCTAAGCCAA
The DNA here is from genome assembly GCF_963454915.1 of Gymnoscopelus microlampas. Classification (NCBI taxonomy): domain Eukaryota; kingdom Metazoa; phylum Chordata; class Actinopteri; order Myctophiformes; family Myctophidae; genus Gymnoscopelus; species Gymnoscopelus microlampas. Next base: position 39,698,314 of record NC_139942.1, on the reverse strand, counting down.
TAATTTGATGACCGGCGGAGTCTCCGGTTGGAGACTTGCGAAGTTTCCTACCGGAGACATTAGCATCTTTCCACCGGTCATCAAATTATTGGCTCAGGAATGCGACAAAAACTAAAACATCTGAATGAATTCAAGGCTTCATGGCGTGTGTAATTAATAGAAAATAAGTAATTTTTTTGGGTGAACTACTCTTTTGGGGCAACGGTCACATGACTGAATGAGACCAATTGACATCATACTCGTGTGTAATGTTTGAAGTTTGAGCCGCGGAGAGCACAAAGCACCGGGTTTTCATTGGATCACTCCGGTGTCTTTAATGGTGTCGTTATGATCTCACAGGGTGCCTGCAGATCCTCAGTGGTGTGATGAAATTATACTGCCATGCTTGGCTGCACCGCTGATGCCCCAACTAACTAGGAACCTGGCACCGCTCACCCAGAATCACTTCAAGTGTTGCCCCGACAGCCCATGTTAGCGTATACCAGTGGTTCCCAAACAACCCATGTGTGGGTCGTGGGTCCAGAGTAAATATCCCCCTTGTTTCTTTAATTTCCTACATTTTCATGAATTAAAAAGAAATTAAGAAACTTTTCAAAAGGACAAAAATCTAAGAAATGTCATAAATCCGAACACAAATGTTTAAGTAGTAAAAGATGACGATCTACAAGCTCACAACGCGTTGTGAGCTTGTAGAGCTGCTATTTTCACTAGTTTGGGTCACAGGGAGATCTAATTTATCTTTTGGGTCTCGAGATAAGACGTTTGGGAACCACTGGCGTATATAGTATGGTAATCGTATAAGATGGTGTGTACAGTTTATGAGGAGGAAGTTTATGAAGTGCTTTAGGCTATAATTTTAGAAGATAGACAGACAGACAGACAGACAGACAGACAGACAGACGATAGAGTGAACGATCGATCGATAGTCAATGTTTCTCATACCTTTGGCATATCCGTTTTCCTGTTCTAGTTAATTTCCCCATAGCTGCATTTGATTGGTTCAGCAGCAGAGTTCAAACTAGAAACACATGTGAAGGTGACATGTGTTTCCGGTTCGAATCCGCTGCCAAGCCCATGGGAAAATGAACTGGAACAGGAAACAAGTATGCCACCTTCTGAAAACCAGGGATTACTGCTATGCACAGAACTGATTACTTTTAATCTTGTAGGCTACAATCAATCAGTTCATCAAATAAGTTTGACAAAATCAGAGGCAAATATTGTACTTTTACTCCACTACAATTATTTGAAAACTTTAGTTACTAGTTACTTTGTAGATTTTGATTATTATTACAAAACATACATTACCCACTTCAGTCCTATATACATTTCGGCCATTTAAAAATAGCAGATCTACAAGCTCACAATGCGTCGAGATGCAACACATTGTGAGCTTGTAGATCTGCTATTTTCAAAAGATTTTCACACATTTTACACATGTAACTTGTGAAATGGGACACTCTGCATACTTTTTACTTGTAACATTTCTACATTGTGGCATTGATAATTTGAGTACTTTTTACACCACTGACCAAGGCTAGGCCTACTTGAAATGATCAGGAGTTGTGTTCGATATGCTCGATGATAGCCTAACCAGTGCTAATGAATACCTCAGTCAGTCATCTCAAGCTTCTGACTTACCGTAACACTGTACCCCATTGATTTGACCATCAGCTTCACGACGAGTCCCACGCCGCCTTTACAGTGGGGTTTTATGTCCCATCATAACTCTTTCTCTCTCTCTCTCACACTCTGTTTGTCTGCGAGGGCCCAAATCCCAGGAAACACATTTACTTCCCTTCACATCACTGCTCTCCTTTCCTAACAAACACGACATGATGGACACATTAACACTCCTTCACACCCAATTGACCACGGCGTCCAAAAAAGAATGAAGGAAACCCCTTGAATGTGGAGGAATGCAACCATTAAACAGAATTAGCTCGAGTCCACCTCATGTGGAGAGACAGGAGAAATGTGCTCCATGTGCCTCTTCGAAAACCATGCATTCAAATGTGGATGTTTGTTAATGGGGTGTCACTAATGGCAAATTGGTGCCAATTATGTTTCAACTGCCTCAATAATGGTAGCTTACTGTAGAGCACAGCCACGGACCTGTTCACAAAGAATAATGATTCATGTTAGAGCAGCCGTATGACAGCCAGCCTGCAATTTAACAGGAATGGAAAACTTACCTTACTCTATAGCTACAGTAATTAGCCTAACTGATGCTTTCAAAGAACCATGTAACAGTCAACATACTGAGCCAGAGTTTCTCAATTTCTTTTCATGTCAAGTAATATGTATTTGGCTGCGCTGCGGACCCCCATCTGAAAATATTTTGTGCCAGGGACCCCATGCAAAATTTGTGTTGTTAAAATGTTTCATGTTTCATTCAATGTTGATTTTTCAAAGGTTTTTTGAAAATAGAAGCTCACATTTGATATTACAAGCTCACAACACCTGATCGGCTATTTCCAAATAGTCGATGTACTGTATATAGGGTTAAAGAGGTTAAACTGATTTTAATTACTTACTAATTTAGCTGGGGACCCCCTGTAACCTTCTCAAAGACCCCTGGGGCTCCCTCTACCCCACTTTGAGAACCATTGGCCTAACTGATGCTTTCTAAGAACAATTTGTAACAGTCAACATACTAGGCTACGCAAATAGCTGTTACCTGATAGTTATGTATACATTTTGACCTTGAATTTTAGCTTTTTAAGGGAAATTAAAGATAATACAGTGAGTTTTAGAGTAACATTGACAAAAATGTCCTGCTACATTCTGACAACATTTATTGAATATGAACAAACAAACAAAAAACACAATATCTGAAACATAAATCAATTTCGGGGAAAACAGTCGATGTTTATGTCAGCTATATGTGGCCGATGTTGACAATGGATAATGTCGTAGTACTAGTAGCCTAACACTGGTGTGGTCCTATAAAGGAGTAGTTCACCCAAAAAATGACTTATTTTCTATCAATTACACACCCCATAAAGCCTTGAATTCATGGACTTTTTTTAGATTTTGTCGCATTCCTAAGCCAATAATTTGATGAGACTCTTTGAGTCTCCGTCTCCAGTGAGTCTCCTACCAGAGACTCCGCCAGTCATCAAATTATTGGCTTAGGAATTAATGCGATTAAAAACTAGAAAATCTCCTTGTACCTTGTATTCAAAGCTTCATGGGGTGTGTAATTGATAGAAAATAAGTCATTTTTTGGGTGAACTACTCCTTTAAAATCATCGTCACACGAATGAGGACTTGAAGTGGTGGTTTAAAACATGGCTCTTATTCCACAGAGGCTTTCAGCGGACCGTTATCTTGTTTGTACAGCGTGTTGTTGGCAAAGTATCCCCTTCTTTGACTACCAGGCCTACTAATAATATTTCTCTGGTGTGCATTACAGTTAATTGAAGTGCGGCATCTGTCAGAATAATTACATGCTGATGTTTGTAACTTGGCAGAGAAGGACCGCACGCAGTTGTGGGGAGGTTTGTGTTTTTTTCCCCCCCTCTCAGTTGACGACGTTATTTTAGCCAAATTCAAACTCAAAGAGCAAAACACTGGCTCTGGAACAGAGGGAGGCAGATTTATACTTTGTCGTATGACGGTGACGTGCGGCAAAAATAGCCGATCTATATGCAACACATTCTGCGCCCGACTGTAGATCTGCTATTTTCAGTGGAGGATGGACACAATGGTATGATGGAGTTAAAATCAGGCAAGAGAGTGACAAGTGTTTCTTTTTGGCAAATTAGTTATATAGCCCAGTTGTTCTCAAACTTTTTCACGACAAGGACCCCCAAATTGATATATATTTGGTGGCAGACCACCATCTAAAAATGTTTTGTGCCAACCAGAACAGAAGAGAAACACAAAAAAGTCACTGACCCAACTTTGAGAACCACTGGTCTACATTCAAGGGCCCTGGTGGAATACAGTCCTAGTTCAACAACATCTGGGTGTTAGAATAAATCAGATAATTTAAATATTTAATGCTATAGTTCAAGTGTGAATTAAAAGATGAACAGGGTTTTAAACAAGCTATATTAGCTATCCTAAGAGTATGTTATTATTATTGCTTCTTTCATTGTATTTTGCTTTGTTTTGCTTTGAGAAAAACATCATTCCATGTTCTTGACCTCTTAAACACTACTACGTGTAAGCATAAAATGATTACAGAAAAGAAAGAAAAGAAATAAGAGCATATAGGTTTGTCATTCAGATGACTATGCTATATTTGCATGGGCAGGCGATCCTATAGTTCAAATCAAGCCTGTCAGCAGAGGTGTAAAGTCACGTACATTTACTCAAGTACTGTAGTTTAAGTATTTTTCATTTTACTGGAATATTTCCAATACTTTATTTCTACTCCACTACATCTCAGAGGCAAATATTGTACTTTTACTCCACTACAATTATTTGAAAACTTTTGTTACTTTGTAGATTTAGATAATTATTATTACAAAACATACATTAAACCACTTTATCCACCAACAATATATATACTTTGGTTATTTGACAATAGCCGATCTACAAGATCACAACGTGTTGCTATACGAAGCGTTGTGAGCTTTTAGATCTGCTATTTTCGAACTCTTTTTTTTTTCTTCTTACATTTTGAAAACTTGTGAAATGGGACATTCTGGGTAACGAGTACTTTTGCTTTTGGTACTTCAAGTACATTTTGACGCCAATACCTTTGTACTTTTACCCAAGTCAATTTTCAATACCAGACTTTTACTTAGAGCAGAGTATTTCTATACTGCTGTATGGATACTTTTACTTGAGTAAAACATGTGAGTACTTCCTCCACCACTGCCTGTCACATGACCAGAGCGTCTCTTTGGAGGAGTGAAGCCATCCTACAGGCATCCACTGGACCTCTGCTTCCTCCATGTGCTCCAGGTCGGCCCTCAGCTCTTTGAACGCCACGGTGACATCGCCATTGACAACCACCTTGTCAAACAGGTGACCGTATTGGCCGTCCATGACGTCCGCCGAGCCAATCATACCCTCGAAATCCTCCTCCTGCGAATGAAAAACACCTGTGTCAACAATCACTCCACACAACCTCCACAGGATGTGCACTTTGCCTGGATTCTGCTAAGGCGCAGCCTGCCATGGACGAGAAAGACAAGTTTATTTTTTTATTTTAAATGTATTATTTATTTATTTTTCTCACACAGAACCAGGAGATAATGTGATCCAAAGATTTACTACTCCATTGACTTGCTGTTTCAAGTATTTGGGAAAAAGCCTGTATCTCGGCTCCTGTGTTTTACTATGTATTTTTGCCCAGACATGCTATTTTCAACGGCGAATAACAAGCGAACGGGAGGTCGCAATGACATTTATTTATTTTTGCGGAAGCACACTGAAACCCTCCGTGATTAGCAACCATCAGGGGACCGATCATACTGGAGATAAATATTCTGTGACTACTTGAAAAGGTAAGAAAATCGAAATCGTTGGCAGTCTGGGCCTTATTTAGTTGTATACTCTGGCAGTGAAAGAGTTAGGATGTCGGACGTGAATCCATTTCACAGTGATCTCAGTGTAGCTTGGATGGATATGAAACAAATCCCATGAAAACGGCAATGTGTAACATGACTGTCATTACATGCTGGGAGTAAAGGATAAGAGGGCTTTTGGCAACAGCTGCTCTGCAACTTGTAAGCATGGCCCAATAAGATATGCCTGAACTCTGTTAAGGCTTTCGTGGTTGGCAACAGGCAGCCTGTGGCCATGCTGCAGCACAGGTGTATGACCCCGGCGTTTTAATAAGGGCAAGCGGGGTTGAACGCTGCATGAGAAGCCAGATGGGTGTTACGAAAGTGACCTGCAGTGATCGCCCGCCCTGCCAAAGACATGCACCATTCCATGACACTCATACAGGCAGACGCATATATTTGCTGCACGCTTGTGGAGACTGCCAATTTTATAGATCAAGTGGAACTGTTACTTGGATTAGATTCCATGTTGTAACAGAGTATTTCTATATTGCAGTATTGATACTTTTACTTTGTACTACTTACTAAGTAAAAGCATAACTTTTTCCAGCACTGGTTCAATGTTATGAAATATACAAAACAAACTATTTTCCCCAACCCCCTCTGTCTCTCTCTCTCACTCACTCACCCTGCCATCTATCCCTCTCTCATGCCTTCATTCACTCACTCACTCACTCACTCACTCACTCACTCCTGTAACTCTGCCACCCCCTTTGGCGAAATGGGTCTACTGTATGTAGCTTCTATGGAGCAGCTGTACACCCACTCCAATAACGCTCTCTGTCTCTTAAAACTCACATAGTCAGAGGGTCAACCATGTGGAAAACAAGGCATGTCTGTGTTTAACTGTGTATGTGGTGGTCAGGCAGCCGTCAGGCAGCCGCCTAGGAGGGCACCCTCTCCATGGGGGAGGCATATGCATCCTTGCCCCGCACTGCATTCTCTAGAAGTTTGTCCACCACGCCTGTTCTCGCACAAATTATAGTCCTGTGTGTACACACAATCTGTCTGTTTTAAAGATCTTTTGTTGTGGTTGGTTTTCTTGGTCCTCACGATTGAAGGAACATGGGGTCACGTCAGTGCACTAACTGGCTACGCCATGAGACTGGCTTTTTGTCCAAAACATTGGTCCGTACCCATGCCCATACAATTGAATGGAGGAGTTATGGCACCAAGTGAAGACCTGCAAGAGTGATGGAAAGTGCATGTAGGCTACCCTACACACATCTTAGCCACATGCATAATGTACACACACAATCAATGTACTTTTAGTACACAAATTAGTGATAGGTATACAGCTGCAAATTGCAACCATTTTTTACCATGATATAATTAAAATTACATGAAATTATATGATAATGTTATATGAATATCAAATGATCTAAGAATTAGCTTTAGGACGTGACCCCTGATGATTGACATGTATGAGGAATCAATGAGCAACAATTGGTCCACTTGGAAGTGGCTTTTATGTGCAACAAAAGGAAATGGATTCTCCAGCATTTTGAGAGGACATGTGCTGCATTACAGCCAGTAGAGCCCAGGGCGTTTTTTCTACCAGAGCAATTCTTGAGATAGAGCGTTCACCACTTCCATTTGTGACAGACAGGTGTGTGTGATTCTGTGAAGCCACGTCCACCTGTTTCCGTGGGAATTTACTGGGGCAAAGGCCTGGTGGGGGACATATCCTGCGGAGGCACAGGAAGTAGGAAGTAGTAGCACAGTGTGTTTACATTTGCCAGCAGAACATAGCTGGTCACAGATTCCATACATAGACATATAAAGGTAGACGCCTCCTCTGGCTCTGAAGCGTCTGTATGGCGGACGCGCTTCCGCTTCTGGGGGGGCAGCTGGAAATTTCCGCGTGCGTCACAGAAGGGGGCGTTCAGTAGGCCAATCAGAGCAACCTGCAGGTAAATAATTCACACCCAGGTGTTGTAGATTCTCCTGGGTCAAGCTTCTTGTATCTTCTCTGTCTCTGTGTGTCCGCTTTAGAAACCGCATACTGTATATTCTGAAATATTTCACCAAATCAGAGAGTGAGAGTGACTTACTGCAGAAAGTGAATTTTAACGAGCCGACCAAGGCCTTTGCTGGACAGAGGTCAATAAGGGTCATAACGTACACTTTCGATTTCTTCTCTTTTTTCAAATCAGTCAAACCTCAGGATGTATAAGGTTTAATAAGTGTAGCCATATTCTTATACATAGGGCACAATTGACCCCACACAGTAAAATTCTCAATACCTTATTTATACACTACAGAGTTAAATTAACACTGGCCCTATTTTACACTCTGCTGAATAACTATCTTAGATACAGTAAGAAAAGACAAATTGCACCTTAGAGCAGCCCTAAGTTGGTCTTAAATCCAGTCCAGTCACGGCGCAGGTATTTCCTTATATTTAGAGAGGGCGTCTTCATTAAGATGTGCGCCCCCCCCCCAAAAAAAAATCCATCCAAATTCAACACAGCACTCACATTCAACAAGGTAGATGACATTTCTGAGAGACTCAGCATCATAGAAAACGTCCATGCACTTTATTTCAATAAGTATGCCTACACTTTATTACTGATAGATGATGTTCAAGCCCCCTGGCTTCCTTTATCTATCTCTGCTCAACATGTCATCTCATATTTTAGGCTCCTGACATGCACTGCAGTCCGTCATGCTTTAATAAGTGCTATAAAAAGTACCTAACTCAGAATGAGCATGTCATTATTAAGTTGATATGTGAAAATATTACAGATGTCTTTTGGGCATAGGAGTCATTAGGCTACGCTACGGGAGGAAGGCTTAAATTCTGACCCCCGTCCCCTGACCTCATTATATTATATTATTAATTCTGCTCCCATAGAAGGTGCTTTCACTTCGTGTACGATCCGTTTCCACAGCAGAAAATTGTTTGACTCCTCCAACTTGCTGAATCTGTCATGTAAAATAACAATACGCAACTAGCTCTTACAGGGAATGGGACATGACACTCTGATTTATGTTTTACCCAAAACACACCCATGATTAAATCAGAGATGACCATGCACCTTGCACCTTGCGCTGCGCCAAGAAAATGTACTGCTTGACAAACAAAACTAGAGTTGGACACACACCCAACACATTTGTGCTTTGCGTCATAGATCTTCTAAATTTTCCTGTGTAACAGAGCCTGTGGGCAGGTCTAGCAGCTCTCTGAGGGCTTTTCTACATGTTGATGTGCTGCTTCTGCCTGTCATTGTCTGTGTTATGCTGTGGATATACTAGTTGATTCAGAGTATTGCTCTGTTGTTGCTATACTTCTGTTGATGTCATAACGACATTGTGATCGTGTGTATAATTTGCTTATGCATAGTGCGGGATACTGCAATGACTCTGTGATTGTGTGTATGTGTTTCTGCATAGTGCAGGGTACTGTATATATAATGTGGTTTATTGTTGACAGTGTTTTTGTGATGTTGTTCTTCTTTTTGCCTCCTGGCATTGTGTTGTTACTCTTTCAGTATCTTACAGTAATTATTTTACTCTGTACCTGTACTTTAACTGCTGTACTGCCTCTGGCAACTGAATTTCCCTCATGGAATGGTTTTGTTGACTACTGTTGACGGCTTTGAGTTGTGACAGGATATGACTGACTGGGTGGTTACATGATGTGACAGGATGGGTTCACATCATTGGATGGGTTTGGTGGCAACCGCAGTTGGTTTCTGCTTGAGGTAACTATTGTGTCTCTCTTTAAGGTATTGACCTGATCTCTAATACATGTGTGTGTGTGTGTGTGTGTGTGTGTGTGTGTGTGTGTGTGTGTGTGTGTGTGTGTGTGTGTGTGTGTGTGTGTGTGTGTGTGTGTGTGTGTGTGTGTGTGTGTGTGTGTGTGTGTGTGTGTGTGCGTGCGTGCGTGCGTGCGTGCGTGCGTGCGTGCGTGCGCGCGTGCGCGTGAGAGAGTGACATTATGGTTAGCCTTACTGAAAATATCCTGGCTGGTTTGTTTTCTCCTCCGTCAGAGATGAATTTAGTTCTCCTTCTAGTGAAACGCAGCTCTTCGATCCGCGGCGGCTTCACAAACACAACGTATGGCCTGAACTCAGCGGTGTACAAATGCTGTACTACCTGCAGGTGATGGAAACACAGAATGGGGTAGTGGTGGGCTGGTGATGGGTGGCAGGACAATAATTCATTTTAATACAACTTGGAGCACAAACAATTCACACTCAGCGTCTAGTGCGGGGCCGAGTATGGGTATTTTTTTCATTTCAAATTGATGCAAAAGTTTCATTTTCACTACCAAATTGACGGTAAGGGTCTATAAAACATTTTTGGTTCGAGTGTCAAGCACTCAAAGAAAATGGCCTCTAGGGGGTGTCAGCGGTTCCCAACCCCACACCAGCCTTAGCAAAATATGGTATCTGTTATAACTTTTGATTGGATTATCCAAAATGGTATTATGGATTCAGGATCAGGAGTAGCAACTGGTATTTCACACATGTTACCCAAAGAAGCAACACCACAAGAATAGTCAGAAGAGGTCTATGTGCTTACGTAGTGAATGAATTGCTTGTTAAGGTTTTCAATATTATGAGGAATCCAATGCCATATTCTGATTTGAAATCAAATGTGAGTAAAGTGCTTAAAACTCATACATATTGGGACAATTGTCATTTAAAGGGACAAATAATTTGGAAAGCATTCCTTAACAAGACATTTCTTCACTTGTAAAAGTGTCTAACAAGACATTAGAGTAGAACCCATGACATCTGAAAGACCAGGGAGCCCTGGGTTGTCCCCCTGCTCCCCTGTACCGATTTGATAAGCTCCAGATTCAGGGACTGAGCTGGGCCATCCATATATATCAGCATAGTGGTGGACGCCATCTTTATATGGTCAATTTTGAGGCATCAGCAGACATTTTTGAGCAGGGCATTCAGCATGGATTCAGCACCCCTTGTTACCCCTAAAAACATGTGCAGTAGACTCATTTCGATTGTTACCATTTTCTTAGCCTTAACCTAAATGGTTCTATAGACCCTTATCTTCAAATTAGAAGTGAAAACAACACTTTTTCTTCAATTTGAAATGACTGACTGTCCAGGCACCCCACTAGTCAAAGTCCACCGGTGATTGGTTCTTTGATCGTTTACTCATGCAAGGCTAGTGATTGGTCAAGTGTGATGGCTTTGTCACTCACATTTGGCTGCACGTCTAAAAGGCACACCTTGTTCTCCGCTATCACCTGGAGAACCGAGTCCATACGGATTCCATAATAGTGGCCCCTGTATCTGCCATATTCAATGAACCTAGAGAGAGAGAGAGAGAGAGAGAGAGAGAGAGAGAGAGAGAGAGAGAGAGGGAGAGGGAGAGAGAGAAGGAACAAGAGAGAGAAAGTGATGAAAGGAGATAGACACGAACAGAGAATAGAGATAGCAGGCAGACAACCCAGCTGAAGGCCGGTACAGTACACAGTGAAATCCTAATAATTTCGAGAACTCGTCTGGCTCTCGATGTTTAACCCATCGACTATGACTCATTTGAAATGAATGCTGACCGTTTTCCAAAGCATAGTATGGTTTGTCTGATCAACTTGCAAACTTGCTTGAGATAGGTAATCAACAGACTACATCTTTTAGTCAAAGTTAAGTTATTGTTGTGATTAGACCTGGGGCCGATTCTAGAAACGCCTTCTTAATCCTGACCTAAGTTTTCTGAAAAACTTCAAATATTTATTCCAAAAATTACAACAAATGTATGTTGCTATATACCAGGGGTCTTCAACAGGGGGTCCTCAGAGTTACTACAGAGGGTCCGCCAAATCTTTGTCTGATAAGATTTTTTTGTTGACCTCAACCACTTGAACCCTAGCATCCCTTTTCTGAGGAGAACTTTAGCAAAAAAATAGCAGATCTATTGCGAGGCGTTGTGAGCTTGTAGATCGGCTATTTTTGGCAAAGAGGTGTTTGGTGTAGAGGGAAAAAAGAGCAGACCAAGTAAACAAAAAAAGCTGAACCTAAAACACAGTGTTATACAATATAGAGGGGGTCCCTGCTTCATCTCTCTCTCAGCTAGGGGGTCCTTGGCCTGAAAACGTTGAAGACCCCTGCTGTATAGCAACAAAAACCCCAAAAGGGGTCCCGTCCTGAAAGGTATAGTTACAAATAAGGGTTCCCGCCCAGAATGGGTTAATGCATTTTACAGCACAGATTGATTTGAAAATGCTTGCCGAAAATAGTCCCTGGAGAAACTGTATGAACAAGAATCTATTGTCCATGACTTATTAATTGCGCAGTGATATTTTTCTTTAGTCTACTATCTGCTGGTTACTGAAATATCCTAACAAATATAAAATATATTCACCCCAGTAATAAAAACTTTCCTGAATAAAAACTTTCCTTTGGCTCAGACAAGGACTCGTGTTGGGAGTAGTGTGGGCTGCACATGGGAGAATGTACTGCATGGTTACAATTCAATTAAATGGGCAGACCATTAACAATAATAGACAATAATACCTCATTATTGCTTTTATATGTGTATTTTCCACCAAAATAAGTTCACTATTAAACGGTATGATTTGCATACTGAATTTCCAAAGTTCCCCGATAACTGAGCTTAACTTCCCATGGAAAATATTTAACACTTTACGGAAGTTTATTGAAATTTTACTGGAACCTTTACACCCCTACCGATGACTGATGATGTCCTCTTCAAACATCTGCCGTGAGATAAAATGATAGTCCATCCCATCTTTCTCCAGCATCCTCTTCTCTCGTGTGGTGTCTGAGCGAGAGAGCAGAATGAACGAGAGAGAGAGAGAGAGAGAGAGGGAGAGAATAGTACTTTAACCAGATGGAGTTGTTTGGTATGTAGAATAGGTATGCGTAACCTCAGACTTGGGTCGAATATGTTTTTTCAGCAATTCTAGGCCTGGTAATGAACGCCAAAACATTGAAATGTAAATCAAAGATTTTTTTCTATCAGAGTGTTAATTTCTCTGACTGACCTGATGGGGTGAACTCCCACCTTCCGCTTCTCAAAATATTTGATTTGGAGTTATTATGTAACTATAAGTTAGTATGTTATCAATCGTTATCCGCGTCATTGCAGCCCAGTCTGTGGCTATGCTGTTAAACGATAAAGGATTTAGACCTTGGTATCTTACACGGCATGGCGACACCGTAGTGCTCAGGATCAGAGAGCAGAAGCCTCTTCATCAGTTCACTGACACCAACACCGCTGGGCCCTCAGGAAAACAAAAAACACTGTGTTTTAAAGGGGGGGGGGGGGGGGGTTATGCAACATTGCACTCAGCACTAATGTTTTCCTGACGACAAGCCCGGGATCAAACAGTCCTTCATCCTAGTGATTCAGTGATGCATCTGTATTTATCATTAGAGAGAGAGAGAGAGAGAGAGAGAGAGAGTGAGATAGAGAGAGAGAGAGAGGAGGACCAGAGAGAGAGAGAGAGAGAGAGAGAGAGAGAGAGAGAGAGAGAGAGAGAGAGAGAGAGAGAGAGAGAGAGAGAGAGAGAGAGAGAGAGAGAGAGAGAGAGAGAGAGAGAGAGAGAGAGAGAGAGAGAGAGAGAGAGGAGAACCAGAGAAAGAGGCAGACAGATAGAGCTTTGATTCCATATTGATTTCAGTCTGTCTGCATCTGTCACCAACACTCTCTCTCTCTCATCTGTCACCCAAAAGGCTCCAAGTCCTTCCATAAGGCCTTCTGGGAAATCCATAGCATCATGTCATGATGTGACATCTGTGAAGATTGCACACTTCAGTATGAGTATCATTGTGACTGGGGGATGCATTTAGGATGAGGCACATGCTGATGTGGACACGGAAAGACATTTATACACACGTTAACACACACACACACACACACACACACACACACACACACACACACACACACACACACACACACACACACACACACACACACACACACACACACACACACACACACACACACACACACTCATGCACACATGCACACACACACACACACACACACACACACACACACACGCGCGCGCACGCACACGCACGCACACGCACACACACATGGAAAGACATTTATGCACACATACACATGAATACACACACACTCACACACACGCGCACACGCACGCACACCCACACAAACACACACACACACACACACACACACACACACACACACACACACACACACACACACACACACACACACACACACACACACACACACGGAAAGACTTTTATGCACATATACACACTGTGGTGGAAAGTAACTAAGTAATGCACTTGAGTAAAAATGTGAGGAATTTTTACTTTACTGGATAATATAAAAGTTGTAATACTTTTACTTCTACTCCACTACATCTCAGAGACAAATATTGTATTGTACAAATATCTACAAGCTCACAATGCGTCGCTTTGCGGCGCGTTGTGAGTTTGCAGATTTTGAACACTTGTGAAATAGGACATTCTGCATAATGAGTACTCTTACTTCTGTAAAAGACAATTTTGAAGCCAATACTGTTTGTATGTAAATTTTGAATACCAGACTTTTACTTGTAACAGAATATTTCTGCAATGCAGTATTGATACTTTTACTTGAGTAAAACATTTGAGTACTTTTTCCACCACTGCATACACATTAATACACACACACGCACACACGTGCGCGTGCGCGCCGACACAGCATCTGGGACTTTCTTCTGATCAGCATCACAGGCCCAGCCCCAGATTGCATCAGGCTGAAATGGAGTTGCTGTCTGCAAAGTAGGATTCCTGACATACCTGCCTTTTCCATCACAGAGCTGCGTGACCTCAATACATTACAAACTATCAGGTTCATAGACTCCCAGCTCTTACATTGCTAATGCCTTATACAGGCGCTTTAAAACGGTGAAGAGGAGCATCATTGGGCAACGGTCCGTTTTTCAACGGATTCAAAAGATACATGATCTTTAAAAACACTTAAATTGCCTGGCCTTGATCTACGATGAGCTTCCCCTGGCGTTAACAGTCTATTGTCTCGTTCAAAGTGGGTAGAAAATGCATTTAGAACAAAGGTTAAATTTTCGACGGAACCAAACCTGATCCAGCCGGTCCTGTTTTTGAGATTTCAAGTTTGGCTTTCCTTTCCATAAACTCTTGTTGCCAATAAGCTACATATCCCCTATTGATGACCTCCGGTCAACGAAGAGCCTTTACTGCAGACAGTAAAACAGAATCCAGAGTCGGGGTGGACTCCAAGTCAATTAAAGCGGCCTAAAGCTAAATCCAAGCTGTCTTAACTGTTCCAGTTTGATGATGGAGAGCTTGGCCGACTTTATAAAAAAACGTATTCACAATCCAGTCATCTCTCTCTCTTTCTCTCTCTCTCTCCATCCATCCATCCATCCATCCATCCATCTATGATCTCTCTACTTCACATCTCTGTGCTTACAACACCTCTTCATTTTCCCCTTCCTTTCTTGGTCTTTCTCTTTCCTTTAAACCTCCCCACCCACCCCCACTCCTCTCGTCTTGGCCATCAGTTTTTCCTCCTTCGTGGATTACCTACAGCCATATTGCCATATGACATTAAAAAGGCCTGCAGTCGGGCCTCATGGTAAGTTCCCCTAGGGAGATATATAGCTAAAAGATACATACACCAGACCCGCTGGACTGGCAGTAAACCTAACCTCGGGTGGGCTCCTAAGCAACCTTTGGGACCACAATATATTTTTGACTCGAGTATTCTGACAGTGTTTGGTTTACTCTGATGGAGGTGGATTTTTCTTCCAATCAAGACCGAAAACCATTAATCTTCATCAATTGGTTCTTTTTAACCACTGCATGCTCAGACTTGAACGTGTGTGTGTTTTTGTTTTTATTGAATAAACTAAAGCCTCTTGAATCCACTGACTGGACTATCAGGCCATTGGACAATCTGGTAATGTTGGACAGCACTTGGGTATACATTTCATTGGGGATTTCATTTTGCGGCTTATAGTGCATATTATTTCGTCCATGGTTTTGCCAAAGGTATGCATATACAGTACTTGTCAGTGGTATACTATACACATAAAGTATGGCACTGTGGCTCGTCAATCCAATCACAGCATGGAAAGTGATTTAATGAGCTAATTATATGGTGCTTTAAATCCAGGTTGGTGGCCAAAGTCTCTATCAACAGCCACGCCACATCTTTTGAGAATTCCATTACTGGAATAATCCCAACAACAAGGGCATCATCAACGCGACACCTAAACTAGGTGCCCGTATCTTCTCTTACCGACCAGAAGGACGAGGCGGTGTCTGTCCTTTGGATCTCTGCGGTAGGGCACCACCTCCATGTAGGTGGGAGTAGTAGGGGCCAGGCCCTCCATGCCTACACTCCTTCTCCTCCGGGCCCGTGCTTCTCTGGCCCGGCTTCCTCTCCTTCCCAGTCGGAAACTCCTCCTCAAGGCAGCTGAGATAAATATGTGTGGGAGATACAGAAAGAGTTATCTTATTTTACATAATTATGTCAGATTGTTAAGAAGTCCCTCTCGATGAGGGACGGGTTGACACATAATTTGTCCCCCGTAATAATGGCATTATTAATAACGACAGTAACCTGGCCCGTCTTGAGTCATAAAACACAGTCCAACATCTTTCCAGTGAGCGTCAAGACAGCAATTTGATCTGCTTTGTGGCAAGTTTGCTAGATCTCTGGAATGATTTGAGCACTTACATGATAATTTAAACAAATACTACCCTGACATTTTCACTAATCCACTGCCTTCCTGTTATATCTCTAAATAAACTCCAGCCATATTTCTACCCAGCCCACAGCAGTATTATAATCAGTCCCATCTGTTTGTTTGCGTGTGTGTGTGTGTGTGTGTGTGTGTGTGTGTGTGTGTGTGTGTGTGTGTGTGTGTGTGTGTGTGTGTGTGTGTGTGTGTGTGTGTGTGTGTGTGTGTGTGTGTTCGTTAGCAATATAACTTGAGAACAGAAGGGGCAGATTTTAATAATACTGTAATGATACATTTGGACGGATTGATCACTAGGCTGTCCGAAGAGATGATTAACTTTGGATTTGAAAAGGTCAAAGATCCAAGTCACAATCGAGAGCCGTAGAACTAGAGATGGTGCAGGCACGGGCAGGGTTATCACCACCTAGATGCAGATTGTAGGGCTGTCACGATTATGACATTTTCCTTGACGTTTAATTGTCACTCCAATAATTGCGATGAACTATCTAATTGCGCTTCTGTCGTTGAACATTATGAATACAAAATACATTTCTTTTTGGCTTTTAGGCTTTGTAAACAAATTATATAATAATTGCGACAGTCCTATGCAGATGCATTTGTTTAACTTTGGGTCTGCACTCAACTTGTAGCCACCCCTCACTGGGGCTGTTTAACACTGATTCAGATGGTGGCAGTGATATGCTGATGACAAGATGGATCATGACGACACATTGAGAGAATACTTTGAGCACATGGGTGACAGGCATCCGGATGAGCAGTGGTGGGAAAAGTACTCACATTGTTTACTTAAGTAAAAGTACCAATACTGCAATGTAGAAATCTGTTAAAAGTAAATGTCCGGAATTGAAGATTTACTTGAGTAAAAGTACAAAAGTATTGGCATCAAAATGTACTTAAAGTACCAAAAGCAAAACTGCTCATCATGCAGAACGTCCCATTTCAAGTTTTCAAATGTATAAACATCTTTTGAAAATAGCAGATCTATTAGCTCACAATGCGTTGCATCGCGACGCATTGTGAACTTGTAGATCGGCTATTTTCGAATGGCCGAAATGTATACAGGGCTGAAGTGGTTAATGTATGTTTTGTAATAATAATCTAAATTTACAAAGTAACTAGTAACTAAAGTTTTCAAATAAATGCAGTGGAGTAAAAGTACAATATTTGGATCCGAGATGTAGTGGAGTAGAAGTAAAATTATTGAAAATTGGAAATACTCAAGAAAAATACAAATTCCTCAAAATTGTACTTAAGTACAGTACTTAAGGAAATGTACTTTCCACCACTGCTTGAGAGCATACGAGAGTACAGATGGGTGACAGGCATCCGGATGAGATCCCCCCCCCCCCCCCCCCTATAACACTTACACTGCCACCTCGAATCTGTTGACAAGCGCTATAGCTTGACTCAGTCTCAAGCTGCACCACTCCCGGTGCAACGCGAGGCAGAGAAATGACAAGTTGGGAAATTGAGCATTCTGGAATAATTCTGTCACGCATGGCTTGTAAGGGCTGTCTGACAACCAATATCTCTGCCATATGAATGTGGTTTTGGTTCCGTTTGGAACCATTATGTTCCTAAACTGATGGTGCCAGGGCTGTTTAGACATCAGCTGTAATTACACTCCGTAAACATAATCTGTCCTTTTGCCCTGCTTTGTTTGTTTGGTCTGCTCTCGGGGTTTCAGGGTTTTGTTGACATGCTGCTGATGAGTGACTCAACCTGACAATTTCACACAAGGGTCCGTGCGAGGGTAATAGATAATGAAAAAAAGCCCATGTTAGACGGAAAATCGTGAGTTGTTAGTTCTGCAAGGAAATAAGATCTGCACTAAGAGGGAAAACAACATTACAGAGTGTACCGACCATGATCTGATACGATCTGGCATGCGCTGAAAAGCAAACAGACACAAAATGAGGAGCAGCTCTCCTCCGTTGCAAAATACTCCAGCGCTTAGCATTAATTAGCCAATTTCTGTTTACTTTCATAAGCAATTTAAATTCGGGGAGTCCTATGAGGCTCAGTGGTTTAACCCGCCAGCTCTGTTTTTGGTCTGTATTGGATGTTATGATATCTTTCAGTCTGCCAGAACCTGACTGATGCCTGTTAAGGATAACGGTTGAGAGACCGTACTTGCTGTATATTGCATTCATATATTAATTGTTGATAGACGTTTGATAGATTTTACATATATTCATTCACATATATTCTCAGTTTAAAGCCTGTTGACCTGTTGTACATATATTCACTCTCATATTCACTGTTTAGTCTGTATGTCCATATCAATTGTCAATATATATTCACTCATATATCCAGAAGGAGCGAGTGCATTCTCCGGCCTGTATCAATAAATGTTATCTCATGCATTCCGGTTACAGACCCGGTGCAAATGTATAGTGTCAAAATCTATTCTGTTTAAATTGATTTTGTATTATCATTTATATTAGTTTAGTTCTTGAATCTAGTAAACTAAACACCACGTGCAGCCTGTACGTGTGTTTTTCTTAGCCTTGCCTTTACCTGTGTTTCTACAGTAGACTGCTATATAGTGTCTTCTTCACTAACTCTACCCACTGTTGGATTGCGCGCATGTGTGCCATCAGTCTTATGGCATCTTTCAACCACATGAACTCTACCCCTTTTGTGGACTGAACATTCACCAAAAAATAGCTGATCTACAAGCTCACAAAGCATTGCAACGTGAGCTTGCAGATCGGCTGTTTTTGTGGAAAAGAGAGAGACAGAGAAATACTAGCGGGCCTAGTATAGTGCCCTGGGGGACCCCGGTCAACTAAGTATATAGGTTTTAAGTGGTTAAGTGATCAATAACAGTTTGGTGCTCAGACTTAGAGGAAAGACAGAGTCTGAACCACATCCTTGTGGGGGAACCTGGCCTGGCCTGAGGAAGATGAAATACAGGTTATTAAATACATATGACTACAATTGATAAAATGCAACATCTGCGATTCACCTTGCCTCATACACACGAGGGCCTTTCCATAATCAGCCATAATAGACCCACGCAAACACGGGCGTATGCAAGGCAGGCACTGTCACACGCGCGCACACAGCCCATCCGATCCATAAATTGAATTTGATCCGATCCGATCCATGAGCCTAGGCAATCATGGGGAAAATGGTACAATGTTTCAAAACCTCATTTGCTGTTCTAGTCCATCCTCCAACTCTCTGAACCACAAAACTAAATCACATAACCTGGTTTGTAAATAGAACCACGGTTCAGTTTCCTGCCCAGGGTTCATTCCATGTTCTCATCACACAGGGGGGGGAGGGAGCTCCCTTCTCCAGCGTGTCAGTGGGGGTTATAAGGGGAGAAAGTCAGATATCTCACCAATGTTGAGTCCTGTTATAGCTCCATAGTCTGCGTCCTCCATAACTGGAAAAAGAGAAGAGAGAGAGGAAAGCGAGGAAATTATGGATTGAAACCACAAGACAATGACATATAGGCTATTCGTTACTCTAAAATATCATACTGGAAGCATGAGCACATGTTCTGAGTTCTGACCCAGATGTTCAAATGTCAGCAACAAAGTCGCAGTGTAAACAGAGACAGCGACGTACGACTAACAAGAGTTTTAAACCTAAATGATATTCGCAGTATATGATGAACACGGATGCGTCCTCTCCGCTCTTTCAAAATGATTGCTGGCGTTAAAGTAAATCACATCATGGGACGTTGCTTAAGCTATTTGCTATCTTAAGCTAAAATAATTCTTTAAACGATTTGGATTTGGGAACAGGAATTGTTTGCTCTGGCCGCAGGGTTTTGAAAAACGAGAGCTACCTGAAATCCATTAGTCAATATTTCAAGAATGAGTTCATCCTTGAAAAGTTTCAGTATTTTGTAAGCAGAGTTCTTGGTTTGGCTAATAACTTTCAACCGTTTTCCACTGTGATGTCAAGTGCTGGAACGAAGCTCTCTCCCCGTATTGATTGATCATTTCTAAGTGGTTAAACTTTCCAAAACTGGACAAGGAGACCGTTCTATCCAAAGCATATATCAGACATTGAGAGGAACAGAACAGGAGATGACAGTACCTTGCTCATCATCTGTGCAGCATGTGGAGAAAACAGGACAGGTTGAGTACAACAGAGGGGGTGGGAGCTGCTCACCCGTGACATTCACTTTGACCGTGACCTTTAGCCAGCACCTTTCACCTCTCGTCTCTGGTCCGAACCATCTCGGATAGGTTTATTGGAAAGTGTTTAATGAGCTTTTTTATTCTTTGCAGGTGGGGGATCTGGGCGGGGTGGGGGGTTATGTTGGCTGTTCGTTCACCTGTTCGCCTGTAGGCTCGCTGGGACTTGAACAAAGCTTGAGGTCGCTGTAGGGCAACTCTCCTGTAGGGAAACAGGGAAAGCATTAAAAAACAAGACGGGGGGGGGGGGGGGGGGTTGGGAGTTAATTGTCTTGCTCAGGGACACCTCGACACATTAGCGGGGCCAGGAATCAAACCTGGGACCTTCTGCTTCCCAGGCAGGCTCTCTACCCATTCAGCTATGATCGCCCAATGCAGAACCACGGCCGCACCGAGATCTGTAGTGTTGCTATAGCTCCGCTATCACAGTAGTTCCCAAACTGAGGGTTGGGACCCCCCAAATTATTTTGGTGGGGGGGTCCCTTTGGGGGGTTGGGCCTGAAAAGTTTGGGAACCCTTGCTCTATCACACCGTAGTGTATCTATGTAAGTTGAGTGCCTTTTTTTGTGCCTATAGCTGCGCCTTGGGTCGGCTCTCACAGTGTCTGTTCGCTCGCTACCAGTCCCTGGTGCCTGACACTGTCGAGTCAGCCTCATCCTTCTCTCTCTGACCATGTCCGTAACCCACGGGAGGCCTCCGCAGCGGTACAACGTGCGTGCAATGTTGGCAGGAGGGAATAGATAGATGGATGGATGGATGGATAGATAGCTGGATGCATACAGTATACTGATCCGTACTTATGAATAGACGACTAAAGGACGGCCAGATACACAGACCCACCTCTCGTGGAGCTGTTGTGAGGGGATGAGGCCTGCGCGGGTGTTGCCATCTGCATGGTGACAGGCCTGCCACCAGGTGTCATCCTCCCTGCTGACAATCTGGAGGATGTCACCCCTCTTGAAGCTGAGCGCCGCCTCCTTACAGGGAACGGTGGGATCCTCCCTGGGATCATAGTCAAACAGAGTCCGCACAAACCCCTGGGGAGGACACAATCAGCAGATCAGTACATCAAGGATTGCTAGATATAGTCAGTGGTGAAGTATTGTATTGCAGTATACAGTGGTTAATTGTTTGAGTCAACAGGGAAACCTATTAGGTGCATGCAGCTCCTAATATAGGTCTACGGGTGCTCCAAATCAAATGTACTATCTAATTATAAATATTACTATATTATATATGAAAAATGATCACCTTTTTATTTGTTGAAAGGTCTTCCTTGGTAGGAGCAGGTATCACTTTGAATGTAACGTCACCCTTTGATCGAGCCTTGAAACACAAAGGACAACAGCCGTCATTGGATAATTCATTTGAAAAGAAAGCAAGGTAGAAAAGAAGGAATAAAGGTAGGAAGGGAGAGAGAGAGAGAGAGAGAGAAAGAGAGAGAGAGAGAGAGAGAGAGAGAGAGAACATACAAAACATTCAGGACATTACACGACCGCAATGAAAATAAGCCCTTAAGGCTTTTTGTGTTATCTTTTTAGCATCATTGTATAATCGTACCACTGTACTATTTGCAAACTGTAAATAAAGTATTCAATCGATCAATCAAATTCAAAGAAACAGCTGCTGGACTAACAAGGAGTGGAAGGATCTCTCTTGGTTTCTTGTTCTCGACTGATACTCCATTGACTTCTCTCAGCTCATCTCCTTCATGGATCAAACCTTTAAAAGAATGCACACACGTCAACATATTAATTTATGTCGTCTGGTATCTGACATTCACCCTATGCAGAGGGGTCTGATGTACAATCATGCCTCATACAGTATACTGTATGTGTTGA